>NC_141693.1:1136343957-1136904499 GCF_964263255.1 Lissotriton vulgaris
GTTTCGCATACATCGATGTAGTTGTTCACATCTTGATGTATTCCTGGCCACCAGTAGTGTTTTTTGATGATGTTTTTTGTAGCGTTATTTCCTGGGTGTCCTTTGTGGGCCAGCTTTATTATTTTCTGCCTCAATGCCACTGGGGGAATGAATTGCTCGCATCTTCTAAGTATGCCGTTTTCTACAGTTAGTTCCTCACTGATTTGCTGATAGCTTTTGAATTCACTTCTTAAATTCCTTATCTGAGGCCATTTCGACTGTACATACTGCATCACTTTGTTTATTATCCAATCTTCCTCCATTCCTTCTTTCCATTCATGTTCAGTTATGGACCCATTTTCGGCTTCCAACGCATCCACCCAGGCCACCACACATTCTACATCGTCCAAGGACTCTCCCTCATGGTTCTCCAGAGGCATGCGTGACAGGCAGTCTGCTCTGCTGTTCAGACCCCCTTTGATGTGTTTTATTCCGAATGTGTACTCCTGGAGCTTGTATAAGAGCCTTTTGAGTCTGGAGCTCGCATTCCCGCTTCCACAACCTTCTCCATCCATCATGTGTACCAGCGGCTTGTGGTCCGTAACGATTTCGAACTTCTTTCCCCACAAATAGTTCTTCAGTTTCTGCACTGCCCACACACATGCTAGCACCTCCCGCTCGATCGTGCTATACTGCTTCTCCGCATCGTTTAGTCTCCTTGAGATAAATGCAATTGTGTTTTCTTTGCTTTCCTTCACCTGGCAAAACACTGCCACTATGCCTTTGGCGCTGGCGTCGACCATGATTACGTTCTCCAGCTTCGGATCGTATGCCTTCAGCGCTGGTGCCTTTGCTATGTCTTCTTTTATTTTATTGAATGCTTGCTTCTGCTCCGGCATCCAAACATAACTCGTGTTCTTCCTTAACACCTTCCTCAGTGGTTCCACCTTATCCGCATATCCCTTCACGAACTTGGCGCAGTACTCACTGAGTCCCAGGAAGGACTTCAGGGTTTCCTTGTCCTTGGGTTCTGGTGCCTCCCGGATCGCTTTGACTAGTTCGTATTTTGGGGTGATACTTTCTGATGAAAGTACGTGACCTAAATATTCTATCTTCCGTCTCATGAATTTACATTTTTCTCTTGATACCGTCATTCCTCTTTTCCTTAGAATATTCAGTACTCTGCTCAGCACCTGTAGGTGTTCATGCTCGTTTTAGTGTGGATCAGGATGTCGTCCTGGAACGCTTCCACTCCTTGGATCTCACCGAACAGTAAATCCATCAATTTCAGGAATACTCCTGAGGAGGAGGCCAACTCGAATGGCAATCTTACGTATCTGTACGTGCCGAAGGGCGTTATGAACGTAGTAAGACTTTTGGATTCTTCTTCTAACGTGACCTGATGGTACGCTGCTTTTAGGTCGATCAGGGTGAAGAACTTTGATCCTGCCACCGATTGTAAGATGTCATGTATCAATGGGTGGGGGTGGCAGTTTATTAGGATACTTTTATTCAATGGCCTTAGGTCCACACCCTCGTCGCCATTGTTGTAAAGCAAGATGTGGACCACGGAGGAAAGTTAAGTTCTTTTAATAAGATATTAAATACGGAAAGGCTCACCAGGGACAGGGAGGACAGAGCAGGTGCGGGAATGGAGGGTGGGGAAGATATGACTGGCCAGGGGTGACGTCACATAAATACCAACACTGACATTCCAAAATGGAATGCATGACGTAATGCGTGTCACCACAACAATTAACTACGGTCCGCAGCAGGAACCACAAACATTAGGATACAACAGTAGCAAACTGTTACGTGAAAGTTAAAGGCGGTTTAACAAGCAGAGATTCAATTTCCTATGTTTCATAGAACCTTCTTTTCTGAGGGTATCTATTATTCTAAGAGGTCATTAGAGTTATAGTGCCTTGCAAAGACTGCTTTAGTAACTTGCACAACAATACTGCCTGATGCCAGACCACATACATGCCATTAGTCATGATTCAGGCTGGAGACCACACATTTTGTAAGCCAAAACATTGTTTTTTTCAGGTGCCTCCCGCCTGACATTTGCTTTAATGGGGAAAATTTAAGTACCCCGTTTTTTTCCCTTCAAAATATCCCTCTTTCTTGTTCCAAAATGTTGGCATGTATGGCTACATTACTCTTAAGTCCTTGGTCCTCGTCTCGTTTAGAGATGGGCAAGCCCAAAAATGAATGGGAAGAGCCGAGCCAGGGGTCCGTCTTGAGTCTTAACCCCTTCGGTGCTCATGACGAGTTCAGCTCGTCATGAGGCACAGTGCTCGTGTGCTCATGACGAGCTCAGCTTGTCATGACCACACCCATTATCATTATGGCCCAGCACAGCAGAGGAATTTCCTGCGCAGCCAAGGTGTTAAGAGCCCAAGTAATTGTATTTATATAGCGCTTACTGCCCCGGACGAGGCGTTGAATCGCTTTTCGCCGAATAACATGATCCTACAAAACCCAAAAGGATTAGTATAGGAAAATCTGCGTTAATTTTAGCGGTGGACATGTGCGTCTGTTGGTTGGATTGAAAAGTATAATGGAGGGATAGAAGAGGGAAGAGTCTAGAAAGTGTTTGTTGTGAGGTCACAGTAGTAAGATGAGGTTTGGGATGAGTGAAAGGAGAGATGGAGGAGAAAAGAATCTCTAGAAATAGATTAGGGAGGTCATAGTAGTAAAATGAGTTTTGGGTTTAGTCAAATGTACAGCATCCATTTTCCTCACTCCTCATCCCTACTTCTCATCCATCATCCCTGCTCTCATTCTTCATCTAGCAATCATCATCCCTACTCCTCATCCATCACCCCTACTCCTCATCCATTATCCATACTCCTTGATCATCATTCCCCAGTCATACCAGCACATTTCATATTCAGTGTTGTGAAATAAACCTTCACACTGATTGGTTGGCAAAGGATTAGATCGAATAGGGCTTGTGGCTCAAATGGGCTCCCTAACGCTATATTCTGTGCCAATGTTTATATGTGGGCCGAGGTTTTGACTTCTGTGTTTAATGAGGTATTAGTTTTGAATAATATTCCAGAGTCGTAGCAAGGAAGTATTATACAGCAAATTCTTTTAAGCGGTCCAGTAGATAATCCTTCAATTTTTTTTTTTATAACCAAGTTTATTGATTTCAGAGCATATAAACAAGTCATTAAAAGTACAGATGACAGTACTTCTGGTACATCTGCAAGAACTTAGCATCCCATGGTTTACACCACAAGAGGTACACATCAATGAAGTGATATAGGCAGTCATTCGATATCTCCCACAGTGCCCAGCCATTTACTCCACACCCTACGATGTTTCTTCAGGCATCCACGTGACATGTACAGGGCCCTTTCTTGGGTCGCGCACCAGTCCACTCTCTTGCGCCACCTCCCCAGGGTCAGTGAGTCGGGGCATTTGTATGCTGCCGCTATGTCCCGTTTGGCTACAATCATGGCAGTGTTAAAAAATATCTTGTTGTGTCTGGACCCGTCCAATCCCTCCGAGATCCCTAATAGTGAGTGATGTGGGTTGTGTGGAACCCCCCATCCTAAGAATTCTGTGAGTTCTTCCTCAATGGCCCCCCCAAAAACCTCCAATTTAGAACAGGACCAGACCACATGGAAGGATTCTCCCGGGGTCAGGTCACATCTTGGACATGACACGTCGGGACGCAGGCCCGCACAGTGGAGGCTTAGTGGAGTGAGGTAGGCAGCATGCAGATAATATAGCTGGATCAGCCTAAGTCTGGCGGAGGCACTGATTTACTTGGGTGACATAAGGGCATCTCGCCAGTCCGCCTCGTCCAAGGGGCCCACCCGTTCCACCCATTGATCTCTTAACTTGTCCAGAGGGGTGGGGGTATTATTGACTAGGGTGCGGTAAATGCGGGAGATGCCCCCCTTACCCAGATCCCCCAACAGCGTCTGAGCCTCAGTAGGGCTGTACTCTGGGAACCGGGTGTCGTCGCAGATGTGTGTCTGGAGAGCGTGCCTTAGTTGTAAATACTTATAAAATTGGGAGGGGTGTAGTGAGTAACTGGTTTGCATTTCTTGGAAGGAGAGTATGTGGTCACCTGCCCAAACGTCCCGAGTTGCGTAATACCGATAACGTCCCAGGTGCCGAACCCCCGCAGACCACTAACCTCCCGAAGCATAACGATGCTCCCCATGCCGACCCATTACCCTGTTCTCGGGTCAGGTCGCTCCCCACGCCGCACGGCTCCTCCTGTGCTCCCCTGACTCTGCCCCACTGCTGCCGCTGCCAGGAGTTCGTCGCTGGTGTGCTCCAGCGGGTCCGGTGATTCGTAGCCTTTTCCTTTTTTTCTTTCTGTACGTCTGTATTGCCCCTGTATTCATTTGTACTGCTTATTTCTGTTCTTTTCTGTTTTTTGATTCTCTTGGTCCCTTTGCGTCCATTGCCCTCTGTGCCCTTCCCCGCTCCCCGCTTCCCGCCGCTGCTCCTCTGTGGCCCCGCCCCTCTGATTCTGTGCCCCATCCCCATTGGCGGCCCCGCTCCCGCCTCCCAGCTGCTCCTCCCTCCCACTTGGCCTCTTATGGTGGGCACCGCGCAGCAGTGAGTGCGACCCTTGACCCTTTTCTCGGGTCAGGTCGCTCCCCACGCCACACGGCTCCTCCTGTGCTCCCCTGACTCTGCCCCACTGCTGCCACTGCCAGGAGTTTGCCGCTGGTGTGCTCCTGCGGGTCCGGTGATTCGTAGCCTTTTCCTTTTTTTCTTTCTGTACTTCTGTATTGCCCCTGTATTCATTTGTACTGCTTATTTCTGTTCTTTTCTGTTTTTTGATTCTCTTGGTCCCTTTGCGTCCTTTGCCCTCTGTGCCCTCCCCGCTCCCCGCTTCCCACCCCTGCGGCCCGCCCCTTTGATTCTGTGCCCCGTCCCCATTGGCCACCCCGCTCCCGCCTCCCAGCTGCTCCTCCCTCCCACTTCGCCTCTTATGGAGGGCGACGCACGGAAGCGCAGCGGACGCGCGCAGCGGCCGCGCTACTGGCGAGCCAAAGGCGCACCAAAGGAAAGCCCGTCTGCGCCCGTCCGCGCCTGGAACGTGCCCAGCGCCAGAACCCCTGGACCCCACACCCACCGCAACGCCAGACTGCACTACGACTCAAGCACCCTCCACACACTCAACACTGGACGAGACCACCCCTGCTACCAGGCCTTCCCGAAGCACACCCAATGGCCCTTCACCTGCCGGAACTGCAGCTTCACCAGCATCCAGCCGGCCAAACCACCAACCAGAGAACCCAACCACCTCAGATGCATCCTCCTCAACACCCGCTCCGCTCGCAAGCACGGCATCGAACTCTGGGACCTCCTAGATTCTACCGCCCCCAATGTCGCCTTCCTGACGGAGACCTGGCTAAACGCCACCTCAGCACCTGACATTGCCATAGCCATCCCACAAGGCTACAAGATTTCCCGCAGAGACCGGAACAACGGAGTTGGAGGGGGAATCGCCATCGTCCACAAAGACACCCTCGACCAACACTGACAACACCCTCACCACGGCCGAACACATGCACTTCCAGATCTACACCGACCCCAACACCCCCCTCAGAGGAACACTCGTCTACAGACCACCCGGACCACGACCACAGTTCAACGACACCATCGCCGACCTCATAAGCACCCACGCCCTCGCCTCCACGGACTACATCCTCCTCGGGGACCTTAACTTCCACCTCGAGAACAACAACGACACCAACTCCACCGTCCTGATCGACAACCTCGCCAACCTCGGATTCAAACAGCTCGTGACGACCCCCACCCACGCCGCCGGACACACGCTGGACCCCATCTTCTCCGCAAGCCCTCACGTCTCCTTCAACCACACCACCGAACCCCACTGGACCGACCACAGATGCGTCCACTTCACATTCAAGAAACCCACCACATACCACCTCACCCAACAGTTGCCACTCCGCTGATGGGGCAAGGTCACCAAGGACACCAACTGACAACCACCCTCGCCCTGAGACCACCCGCCCACCCCATCGACCCCGACACCGCCGCGACCAACCTCAAACAGTGGATCAATGACTGCGCCAATGCCCTCGCCCCTCTCAAGATCTCCACAAGCAACCGCACCAACAAGAAAGCCGCCTGGTTCACCAAAGACCTCCGGATATCTAAGCGCACCTGCCGGAAGCTGGAGAAGAAATGGCTCCATGACCGAACACCAGACAGCCACACAGCCCTCAAGAACGCCACCCGCAGACACCACCAACTCATCAGGACCACCAAGAGGATCGCCTTCAAGGACCGCCTAGACAATAACGCACACAACACCAAAGAGCTCTTCAGCATCGTGAAAGATCTCTCCAACCCCAGCTCCAACACCAACGACATTCCACCATCACAGGACCTGTGCGACTCCCTGGCCACCTTCTTTCACCGCAAGATCACCAACATCCACAACAGCTTCAACTCCGACACCCCGCACCCAACACCGAGACCACCACCCCGCGACCTCCACCCGCACCAGCCGCCTGACCATCTGGTCCACCGTCAGCGACGAAGACACCATCAAAACCATGAACACCATCCACTCCGGATCCCCATCCGACCCCTGCCCTCACCACGTGTTCAACAAAGCCAGCTCAACCAACGCGCCCACCTCCGGAAAACAATCAAATTCTCCTTCGAGACAGCAACCTTCCCAGAAAGCTGGAAGCATGCCGAGATCAACGCCCTACTGAAGAAACCCAAGGCGGACCCCAAGGACCTCAAAAACTTCCGGCCCATCTCCCTGCTCCCGTTCCCGGCAAAAGTGACAGAAAAGATTGTCAACAAACAGCTAACCCGCTACCTCGAAGACAACAACATCCTGGACCCCTCCCAATCCGGTTTTCGCAGCAACCACAGCACCGAAACCACCCTCATCGCCGCAACCGACGACATCAGGATCCTGATAACAAGGGAGAAACAGCCGCCCTCATCCTCCTGGACCTATCAGCAGCCTTCGACATGGTCTGCCACCGCATCCTAACAACACGCCTCCATGACGCCGGAATCCAAGAGAAGGCCCTGGCCTGGACCTCATGTGGAAAAAGAGGACAGAGTTGCACCGGGTTTTGTGCCTGTTAAACTAAAGAGAAGGAAAACGAAACGCTAATGACTAAACTGACACTGAAGATGTATATTGATATATTCTAATATTGTATTGTTTGTTGTATCAACTTTTATATTGAAATACATTTTTTTCATGTTTTTATAGCTCAGAACATACAAAAATTCATTACATGTAACAACACAATGACGGTTCAATTAATTTATAAAATACAGAAGTGTATTCCCATTTCAACGTGTTTCGGCGTGAGCCTTCTTCAGGAAGTCTGTATTCATGCACAAATATGTTGACTTCAAATGAGCGAGCAGGGTAGAAAACTGGGTAGAAAGCGGGCGTCTGTATGTAATTACCTCAAAGGTTTGAGGTAATTACATACAGACGCCCGCTCCACGCATCTGCATCTTTGCCCTAAAAATGGAGTACTTTTGGGAGTATTGACGTTTTCAAGTCACCTTTAATCACACCCAGATCCTCTAGTTCGGTTGGAACACCATGTATCATTAAGCAAATTCGAGGGGGCGTCTCCACTGTTCTCCATCCACAATTATTATGTTTGTAATCTACTGGAATATCACATGCCCTTTACCAGGGAACCTATAGTTACATGCATTACAGTCTACAGATTTGCAGTTTTCTACCCTGCTCGCTCATTTGAAGTCAACATATTTGTGCATGAATACAGACTTCCTGAAGAAGGCTCACGCCGAAACCCTTTGAAATGGGAATGCACTTCTGTATTTTATAAATTAATTGAACAGTTTGTCATTATCCACACATTGTGTTGTTACATGTAATGGATTTTTGTATGTTCTAAGCTATAAAAACAGGAAAAAAATAAATTTCAATATAAAAGTTGATACAAAAAACAATAAAATATTAGAATGTATCAATATACATCTTAAGTGTCAGTTTAGTCATTAGCGTTTAGTTTTCCTTCTCTTTAGTTTAACAGGCACAAAACCCGGTGCAACTCTGTCCTCTTTTTCCACATGTTGTCTCCTTGCCAGGGTTTATCCTATTAGGCAGGGGCCCCTTTCTTTCTAAAATACCTGGCCTGGACCTCATTCTTCCTCTCCGGCAGAACCCAGAGCGTCCGCCCCCCACCCTTCCGCTCAAAAACCACAGAGATCATCTGCGGCATCTCTCAGAGATCCTCCCTCAGCCCAACGCTGTTCAATATCTACATGGCACCGCTCGCCCACGTTGCACGACAACATAGCCTCAACATCATCTCCTACGCCGACGACACCCAGCTGATCATCTCCCTCACCGAAGACCTCACACCACCAAAGCCAATCTCCACAGAGGAATGAAGGCAGTCGCCGACTGGATGAAGGACAGCAGACTGAAGCTGAACTCAGACAAAACGGAGGTCCTCATCCTCGGACGCACCCCATCAGCCTTTGGACGACTCCTGGTGGCCCACATAGCTAGGCACCACACTGGAACCCTCGCCTCAGTTCCTCGTATCTGGAAAACCACTGCTGGCGGCACATCCTTCCCCTACCTCGCCGCCAAGACCAGGAACACTCTCCCTACCAGCCTACGACAGACCCAGGACCTGCTGGCCTTCAGAAGACTTCTCAAGACCTGGCTCTTCGATCAATAGCAGCCCCCCCACCCAGCACCTTGAGACCCTCACGGGTATGTAGCGCGCTTTAGAAATACAGTGATTGATTGATTGATGCCAAGCATGGACCGTGCCACGTCCGGTAATTGGGACGAGATAGTTACCCCATACATCATTGCTTGGATTTTGGACAGTCCAGGTACGCTCAATTCCAGTGGTAGGCCGGGTCCTACCAGCCTCCATTGAACCAGTCGTGGACCACTAAGATACGTGTTGCTAGGAAATATAAATACTCATGCGTCAATCACATACCCTTGTCGAAAGAGGGGACCCGGCACGTGGACAGGGCCATGTGTGCCCGTCCTCCGCCCCAAAGAAATCTAGTCAACTTGCTATCTAGTTCCCTAAACCAGGACCTAGAGATGCAGAAGGCAGTATTCTGGAGGACATAGAGAAACCTGGGAAGGATCATCATTTTAAACAGGGCGACCCTGCCCACGGGGTTAAGGGGTAACGTCTTCCATTTCTGGAGGTGGTCTTTTGCCTTTTTAACCAGTGGGGTGACATTTAGGAATCAGCCCAGCTCCGGAAGCAAGGTAATCTAGATCCCCAAATATTTAAATGAATTACGCCGAATCGGTAAGTTGGACTGCCAATCATAACAGTCTCTTGATAAGTGGAGTGGTACCAGCAGTCTCCTTAACAGTGGTAATGTGTGTCTTCCGCGGTTGAGGACGGCTGCTCAGAAAGACCTGGACCGCCCTATATCCCGGAAAGTAATCAAGGAGGTTTCTTTCCGGGATCCTGGTGGCAGCTAGAGAGTAGGAGTGCAGGAAAAGTCCGAGCCCGTCCCGGGCGACCCCACCTGGGCCAATGGTGGGGACGATCTCGGTATGTCCTCAGTTGCGGGATGGAGAGCCTTATTGGCTAGAGGAGTCTCAAGGACCCGGAGTTGCCAGGCTTGAGGATCTGAATGGTGTTGCCTGTGACCAGCACCCTCTACGAGACCTTGTGTGGCGCTGGTGTTGACGTCCCAGCAATCTCAGCCCCTCAGGATGGGAGTCCACCCGTTCCGAGGAAGGATTGCGCTGGAGGCGGAGGGGGCGTTCCTCTGTCAGCCATGTCTTCGCCGCCTGGGGTGAGTCAAAGAAGTGAGTTTTGCCCTGGAAGATGACCCGGAGGCGGGCAGGAAATTGGAGCTGGTACTGTAGGCCCAGGGCTCGTAGTTTCTTCTTAACGTCGGTGTATGAGCGCTGGAGGTCCTGGACTTCCCTGGTGTAGTCCGGGAATATCATGATGACATGGTTTTGGAATCTGAGGGGGCCTGTGACCCGTGCCACATGGAGAATAGCATCACGGTCCTTGAAGTTGAGGACTTTTAAGATGATAGGGCGAGACGGAGCTCCGATAGGAGGCTTGGGCACCAGGGACCTGTGGGCTCTCTCAATCAGGGCCGTTTCTACCATTAGGCAAGACTAGGCAGCTGCCTAGGGCGGCAAAAGGGGGGAGGGCAGCAAAAAACTTAAGTTTGGAAATCCCCTTGAGTGAACGGCCGCCAAGTCTTGCCTAATGGGAGAAACGGTGCTGCCAAGCGCATTAGGTAGCGCCTTCTAAAATTCGACGTGACGTGACGCGATTTCACGTCACATTCGGCGCCACGAGTGCCCGCTCTCGACCCGATCGGAGTCACACCTCTTTGCTCACCTCGTGATCACGTGCAGCGCTCACCCCGCAAGGCAGCAAGGCACCGGACACCAAGACTACAGGTGAGGAAATACCCTGAGCCGCGACTCACAAACGGGTCTGCTCTCGTTGGATGGTGCGCAGCGTACATCTCTGTGGACTGCATGCACCTCTTCATCTCCTTGTTTTAAAAGCACTAGGTTCCTCAATGATGCCCTCCTCTTGCACATGCTAGCTGCAGCACGAAGGTGCAAAGTTGCAAACAGCACAGATCAGCCGTCTTTGTTTTAATAAAGCCTCATTTCTCCTACCACATGCCCTCACAGCACCTGGCAGCATGCCGAAGGAGGCATTCTCAGAAGCACATAATTTCTTGCGATTGTAATTATTTTGTGGGTGTTAGGAAACACAATTAAGTCAACATCAACGCTGGAAATAAATTAAACTTTTATTGCAATTTCTAAGATTTATTAAACATCTAATCTCTGTGCCTCAGACACTCCCTCTTTATACAAGGGAGCCATGTTATGTTAAGTCTCTCTCTCAGTTGCTTCGAAAATGGGGCGCACCTCTCTTCTCGCCTTTATGCTGTCTCCGATTTTGAAGCTCACTCTTTTCCTTCCACCAAGCGTGAGTTTAAGGCACGTGTTAGACGGACCGGGAGGGTCGGCCGAGATTACGGGGAGAGGTCTCCAGGGAGAGCCGTCTCCAACGACTGTACAGACAAGTAACTTCCCCCCCACAGACGGACGCCACACAAGACTGAAGGTTAACGAGACTTTATATGCAATTCTTAGGTTACGTTGGTATGATACAAGGAGGTCTGGACTCAGGGGTCCCCTCGATTCTAGTCTTTGGTTGAGGAGAGGGGTAGCGGGACAGTCTTTAGTTACAAATGAGTACAAAATAGCTCTCAATCCTCGAGCTCGGCGTTCTAGATGATCGGGCCGTGGAGGAGCCAAGCAGGTCCCGAGATGGACGAAGGAAGGATGACGGTCCGCGGCGGAGCCTGCAGGTCCCGGTGAAAGATGACGGTTACAACGGTCCGCGGCCACGCCAGCAGATCCCGACGACGATGAAGGATGAAGGTTACGACGGCTGTGGCAGCGCCAACAGGCAGGACGATGGTGCACAGGACAGAGCTACGGCAGCGCCAGTAGTCCGTCCAGGATGAGTTCCTCTTTACGTCTCTCGACTCCAAGATACAACTGCCTTCCTGCTCTGGAGCTGCCCCAGTTATAGGGCTGGAGTGCTTTGATGTCCGGACCTTCGCACTTGGAGGTCGGGAGGTCCGGGATGAGGGGGCCCAGACACCCAGCAGGGGGGTGGAGCCAGTGCCCGGGGAGGCGATGGGCGAGCGGCACTTGGCGGGGGAGAGCCATTGACACCTCTTTCTCCTATTGACTTGCCAAGTAGCCCGCTCGTCTCCTGGGTGGATGGTGGTGCCGGGATGTCTGAGGCCTGGCTAGGCCCATGGTTGAGTTCGGCCGGGGGCCAGGTGGCCACGTGGTGGGGTGTCCAAGATGGCGCCCCAGGATGGGCGCGTAGGCTGGCAGTGGATCGGACCCACGAGGTTGACATGCTCGAGGGCAGGGGTCCCTGAGGGGACGGAGGACGCGTAATGGTGGTGTGTGGTACTAGCGTGACCGGGCTCGGGCCTGGTTGAGCCGGGGAGAGCGGCCCTTCATGTGGCCTGTCCAACATGCGTCCCCCCCAGCTGAAGGCGGGGAGAGTTACCCATCCTCTTGGGGACTCTCCTCGTCGAGGCGGAAAAAACCGGGACAGGCCATCCGCGTTGGCGTGATCTGGCCCAGGCCGGTGTTCGACTGTGAAGTCCATACCTTGCAAGGAGATGGACCAGCGTAGCAACTTTGGGTTTTCCCCCCGCATATGCATCAGCCACTGCAGGGGTCGGTGGTCGGTCTGCACCCGAAAGTGGGTGCCAAAAAGGTAGGGCCGGAGCTTCTTGAGGGCCCATACCACAGCGAAGGCTTCCCTCTCTATGGTGCTCCAGCGTTGCTCCCGTGGTAGGAGTCTCCGGCTGATGAAGGCCACCGGTTGATCAAGGCCTTCGGTGTTCACTTGTGACAGGACCGCCCCAATGCCCTGGTCGGAGGCGTCCGTCTGGACGACGAACTCCCGGCTGTAGTCTGGAGCCTGGAGCACAGGAGCGGAACACATGGCGGCCTTCAACTGTTCGAATGCCGTTTGACACTCTGGGGTCCAGTTCACTTTCTTGGGCTGATTCTTTGACGTGAGTTCTGTGAGAGGCCCCGCTATGGTACCATAGTCTTTCACGAACCTTCGGTAATAGCCCGTGAGGCCCAGGAAGGCTCGTACCTCGGTTTGGGTGATAGGGGGCTGCCAGTTCTGGATGGCGGCAATTTTCAACTGTAGAGGGGCCACTAGGCCGCTTCCCACCTGGTGTCCGAGGTAGGTCACAGATCCTTGTCCAATTTGACACTTGCTGGCCTTGATCGTGAGGCCAGCTCGCTGAAGGGCTTGCAGCACTGCTCGGAGGTGGTGGAGGTGCTCGGTCCAATGGTGACTGTACACAGCGATGTCGTCTAGGTAGGCGGCACTGAACCCTTCGAGCCCTGCCAGGACCTGATTGACGAGCCGTTGGAAAGTCGCTGGGGCATTCTTCATGCCGAAGGGCATGACCGTAAAATGGTAGTGGCCATCGGGGGTGGAGAAGGCAGAACGTTCTTGTGCTCGGGGTGTGAGGCTGATCTGCCAGTAACCTGCTGTCAGGTCGAAGATGCTGAGGTAGCGGGCAGCTCCCATTCGGTCGACCAGTTCATCCGCCCGGGGGATGGGATGTGCGTCTGTTCTGGTGACTTCATTCAGGCCCCGGTAGTCGACGCAGAACCGTAGTTCTGGTGTGGTTCCGGGGGCGGCTGCTTTGGGGACCAGTACGACCGGGCTGGCCCATGGACTGTCTGAGGGCTCGATGACCCCGAGCGTGAGCATCTTGGCCACCTCCGCCTGGATGCAGGCCCGTACCCGATCAGGTACGCGGTAGGCCCGGTGGCGGATGGGAGGGCTGTCTCCGGTGTCCACATCGTGCACACACCAGGAAGTGACACCTGGGGTGAGGGAGAACAGACTGGCGAACTGTGACAGGAGGACTTGGCACTCTTGGCGTTGTTCTCTGGTGAGGGTCTCCGAGAGTCGGACCCCATCCACGGAGCCGTCTTGCTCCTGGGTCCGCAGGAGGTCGGGGAGAGGCTCGGAGTCGTCTTCAACCCCATTGTCTGTGGCCATCAGTAGGCTGAGCTCTGTTCGTGCAAAGTGGGGTTTCAGTCTGTTGGTGTGGAGGACTCGGAGTGGGTTCCGGGAGGACTCCATATCGATCAGATAGGTGGCAGGTCCCTTGCGCTCGATTACCTTGAAGGGCCCTGTCCATTTGTCTTGGAGAGCGCATGGCTCCGTGGGGGACATTACCCATACTTGTTGCCCTGGTTCGAATTCGATGGATGAGGCGTTCTGGTCATACCATTTTTTCATGTCCTCTTGACTGGCCTCTAGGTTGGCTTTTGCTAGGTCTCTGAACCGCCGGGACTGGTTTCGGAGGGTGAGGAGGTACCGGAAGACATCTGGAGGGTTCTTGGCCGGAGGCATCTCCCAGCCTTCTTTGATCAGGCTGAGCGGCCCCCGCACTGGGTGCCCGTATAGCAGTTCAAATGGGCTGAAGCCTAGGGATTTCTGTGGGACCTCTCGGTAAGCGAAGAGGAGGCACGGCAGCAGCACATCCCACTGGCGACGGAGGGGCTCTTCCAATCCCCCGATCATCCCTTTTAGCGTGCGGTTGAACCGCTCAACAAGTCCGTTCCCTTGGGGGTGATAGGGGGTCGTGAATCTGTAGGTGACCCCACACTGTTGCCAGAGGGATTTCATGTATTTAGAGATAAAGTTCGTGCCTTGGTCGCTGACGACCTCTCGGGGGAACCCCACACGGGAGAAGATTCCCATCAGGGCCCGGCCGACCACTGGGGCTGTCACGGTCCGGAGAGGAACAGCCTCAGGGTAGCGGGTGGCGTGGTCCACTAGCACCAGAATGAAGCGATGGCCTTGTTTTGTACGCGGGTCCAGGGGGCCCACAATGTCTATTCCGACCCTCTCAAATGGGGTCGTGACTACTGGAAAAGGTTGCAAGGGGGCCTTTAGTTTGCGGCCGCTCTTCCCACTGGCTTGGCACGTGGGGCAAGATCGGCAATGCTGGTGCACCTCGTTCCTCATTTTGGGCCAGAAGAAGTGGGTCACTAGGCGACTGTAGGTTTTATCTTGTCCCAGGTGTCCTGCCAGGGGAACATCGTGGGCCAGGTTCAGCAGGAAGGCTCTAAAGCGGAGGGGCACTACTAGTACTCGGTTGGCCCCCAGCTCGGCGATTTTTTGCTCGCTGTACAACAGATCATTGTCCCAGTAGACCCAATGAGTTCCGGAGGTATCTCCTGCGCTTTGGGCGAGCGCTTGCTGGCGGAGTCCCTCGAGGGAGGGACAGGTCTTCTGTTCCTGGCGAAATTGTTCTTGTGTGGGCCCCCCCTCTTGGGCCCACTGGTCAAGGTTAGCGAGGTCGGAAGGTTGAGCAGGTTCGAGGGGGGTGTCATGGTCGGTGGTCTCGGCTGGGGCGACCGGAGGCGGTGGCGCCGGCCATTCTGGTTCTTCCGGGGGATGGTTGGCACGGGCGGCCATGGACCGGGTGGTGACGCACGCCCAGTCCGGGACGCCCAACATCCCCAAGTGTTCTTTGCGCTCCACGGCTGCCCACGGGGAGCTCTCCAGGTCATTTCCGAGGAGACAGTCCACGGGGGCGTCGTCTCGGACCGTCACCTTCAACATGCCGGAGACCCCTCCCCACTCAAAGGGGACGCAGGCCATCCGACACAGACTTTCCGAGTTGTCGGCTGATCGCACAGGGCAGAGAATGTTCGGTAGATATTGTTCTGGGGTCACCAGGTGACAGCGGACGGCTGTCACACTGGCCCCGGTGTCCCGAAGGGCTTTGGCCCGTTGTCCATTGATGCTCACCCATTGGCTGTACTTCTGGGTGTTAGCGGGTAGGGGGACCCGCGGGACCATGTCTCTTCCCCCTAAGCACGCGAGAGTCATGGCGGCTGGCTCCCACTCTTGATACTCTTGCTCGTCTGTTTCTTGTTCCTCGGAGATCTGTTCTTCCCCTAGGGCCACGGCGGCCACTTGGCGGGGTTTTGGACTCTGATACTGCGGGCAGCTTGGGTCGTTGGCATAGTGGCCGACCCGTTGGCATCGGTGACACGTGACATTGGCTCTGTACCTTGGTCGCGCCGGGGTGCTGCCCCGGTTGGCCGGGGGGGTGGTGCTGGTAGCGGGGGCGGCCGGAGTGTTGTCTCTTCCTCGTCCTTGGCCCCCTCCTCCTCCTCTGGGTCGGTGGTGACCATGGTTGTTCCTGTTCTGCTCGTAGGACCCATTCCGGCCCACTCTGGTGATCTCCCACCGGTCAGCTTCGGCTGCGAGCTGCCGGGGATCGGTTAACTTGCTATCGAGGAGGTGTTGGCGTAGTTCAATGAAGCAATTGTTGGACAGATGCTCCCACACCATCAGATTGAACAGCTGCTCGTAGGTCGTGACGTTGTTTCCTCTGATCCAGCCTTCGAAAGCTCGGCTAAAGTACGTTACATAGTCCACCCAAGTGGTACCCGGGATGCGTGTGCAGTCTCGGAACCTCTGCCGGTACATCTCGGGCGTGAGGCCATAGCGGGTGAGGAGGGCCGCTTTCATATGGTCGTAGGAGGTCATCTGGTGGTCTGGGAGCTGTAACAGGGTATCGCGGCCCTCATTGAGGAATCTGCCCCATAGGCCGGCTCCCCAATCGTTCCTATCGATCCGGTGCGCAGTCATAGCGATTTCATAGGCCTTAAACCATTGCTGGATGTCGTCCTCTCGGAAATATTCTCGGACAACATCCTTGGGGATGTGTACTTTTTTCTCCGTGGTCCCTGGGGTGTGTGGTCTCTCGGGCACCCCTAACTCTTTATTTTGCTTGCGCAGGTTGATCTCGGCTAGGTTCCGTTCGTGCTCGTACGCCAGTTTCTTTTCCTCGAGCTCCCTTTGTCTCTGTTTCTCCTCTCTCTCTTCTCGGAGACGTAGGTGCTCTAAGTTGATTTTTTGTTCGGCTAACTTGAGTTCTATGTCCATTTTGAGTCGGGCCATTTCTAGTTCGTGTAGTCGGGTTTTTTCTCTTTCTTGGATCTCGTCTTGCGAGAGACCGGTTCTTTGCTCTTCAGGGGCCGTGTTGGTTTTTTTTGTGGTGCTTTGCTCAGGGGCTTCGGCATCCCCGGTCTCTGCCCAAGATTCTAGGGCATGCTTAAAATCGTCCTTGGTGCTTAGTCCGGTGGTAGCGATACCTAGTTCGATGCAGAACTGCTTTAGTTCACGATGGCTGTACTCCTCTAGTTTTTCCATTTGGAACTTCTCAGTTGATCCGCTTTCTTTAGTTGTCATTGTGGTTCGTTGTGGGGTGAGCTACTCTCTGTACGTTATGCGGTGATTCGGATCGCGCCGCTGGCCACCAATGTTAGACGGACCGGGAGGGTCGGCCGAGATTACGGGGAGAGGTCTCCAGGGAGAGCCGTCTCCAACGACTGTACAGACAAGTAACTTCCCCCCCACAGACGGACGCCACACAAGACTGAAGGTTAACGAGACTTTATATGCAATTCTTAGGTTACGTTGGTATGATACAAGGAGGTCTGGACTCAGGGGTCCCCTCGATTCTAGTCTTTGGTTGAGGAGAGGGGTAGCGGGACAGTCTTTAGTTACAAATGAGTACAAAATAGCTCTCAATCCTCGAGCTCGGCGTTCTAGATGATCGGGCCGTGGAGGAGCCAAGCAGGTCCCGAGATGGACGAAGGAAGGATGACGGTCCGCGGCGGAGCCTGCAGGTCCCGGTGAAAGATGACGGTTACAACGGTCCGCGGCCACGCCAGCAGATCCCGACGACGATGAAGGATGAAGGTTACGACGGCTGTGGCAGCGCCAACAGGCAGGACGATGGTGCACAGGACAGAGCTACGGCAGCGCCAGTAGTCCGTCCAGGATGAGTTCCTCTTTACGTCTCTCGACTCCAAGATACAACTGCCTTCCTGCTCTGGAGCTGCCCCAGTTATAGGGCTGGAGTGCTTTGATGTCCGGACCTTCGCACTTGGAGGTCGGGAGGTCCGGGATGAGGGGGCCCAGACACCCAGCAGGGGGGTGGAGCCAGTGCCCGGGGAGGCGATGGGCGAGCGGCACTTGGCGGGGGAGAGCCATTGACACCTCTTTCTCCTATTGACTTGCCAAGTAGCCCGCTCGTCTCCTGGGTGGATGGTGGTGCCGGGATGTCTGAGGCCTGGCTAGGCCCATGGTTGAGTTCGGCCGGGGGCCAGGTGGCCACGTGGTGGGGTGTCCAAGATGGCGCCCCAGGATGGGCGCGTAGGCTGGCAGTGGATCGGACCCACGAGGTTGACATGCTCGAGGGCAGGGGTCCCTGAGGGGACGGAGGACGCGTAATGGTGGTGTGTGGTACTAGCGTGACCGGGCTCGGGCCTCGTTGAGCCGGGGAGAGCGGCCCTTCATGTGGCCTGTCCAACAGCACGCCTCTTTCCTGTAGCCTCTCTTTGGACTCAGGACCAATGAGCCGTCTAGCCTGCAAATGAGTTTCGGGCACTCTCGTCTCCTGTGGTCTGTTGTAAAACCTTCCTCTTGTCTAACCTGCTTCTGAGTTTGGATTAAACCCTCCCTTTTAGATTGCTTCATATTTTGGGGCATAACCTCTCCTCGCTGTCTCAGTGTTTTTTTTGTTGTTTTTTTGTGAAAACCCTTATTTAACATTTGCAATCAAATACAAACAAGGGCCTACAACCCCCAGGGCTGGCCGCTAATCATAGGATCTTAATTCACAATGCGTATCGGTTGCAAAGATAATTCAAGTTAGACACAGGATAAGAGGTTTTCATTTTAAATTAATAAGTAGAGAGAGTCAGGTATGGCACAGCGTCTCGGATCACAAAGTGGGGACGAGCAAAGAAACAACATATCCAAGAGAAACTCGCTATCAACTAAGTCAACGGAGGTAAAAACAAGTCATCAGGATAAACTAGTGCATTGTAATCGTCGAACAATCAAGGTACAAATATAGAGATCAGGATGTGTGAAACCGAACCCACTATACTAACCCGGGAGAAGAAAAGAGAGGAAAACAAGGGGAAGAGAAGGAAGAAAGAGGCCATAGAACAAAAATAAAAACGAACACCCATCCCCACACCCCCCACCCTGCACCCCTGCTGATGACTACGGCCACCCCCCTCGCAGCGTGCCTGTCGCCCAGTAGAGAACCCGAAATATAGAAGATGAGAAAGAAAGAAAAGACAAAGAACCCCACCCAGTGAGGGAAATCGGAGGAGGGCATGTTGTACGGACTCCCGGTCTCCTTCCTCCGTCATGACCAACCCCGCCCCGGACTCCGTTAGATCAGATAAACAATCCCGGTAAACCTATACGACAATGAGAGATCCAGATAACAGTATCAACCCTGGCCCCGCCTATCAAATGCACAGAAATCATTAATTAAGGAAAGTCTTTTCCACGAAGCACTGCAAGAGTCCAAAGAACAGGGGCAAACAGAGAAGAAAAGTGCGACAGTTCTCGATGTGGAAAGTCGGTGCCAATGATGCCCCTCCCCACCTCCGAAGCCAAGCATTACCCCATCCGCCATCTTGAGAGCCCGACAGGGGAGGGGAGTCGACAAAATCCCAAACAACAAAGGATAAGGAATGGAAAGTTCCAGAATGGGGATATCTTGCAAGTGTCCCACAGGATACACAATCGGGGGTTCCAACGGCTCCACAGGGTAATCGGGCACAGTACAGTCGGATAGGTCATATATAGTAGGAGCAAACCCTGCTTCCAGCGCCGGGTCAATACAAGTCTCCGAGGCATAAATTGAAATGCAAGCTGGCTGCCGGGGCGTGGGTGTCGAGTCAGGATCCGCTCTCAGGTCTATGAGTCCATCCGTCTCAGACAGCAAGCTGCAAGTCCGGGCTGCAATGGTCCCCTTGAGTGCCATAAGTGCCTCCAGCACCGTTCGCAGTGACTGGCCAGTTTGAGCCTGCTCCGCTAGCTGCTTTTCTTCCTCCAACATGGTAGTACCCACGGAGTGGCGCCTTCTCTGGGGCAAAATTAGACGGAGCAGGAGTAAGCCATGAGGGACTGATGTATAACAAGCAATAATACGCAGCGAGGTACCGACCCGGGGGGATCGACGATGCGAATGTCGTACCCCCGGTCAGGGACCCCCGCGACACATCACCGTGCGTCACTCGTCGCCTCACCTATTATAGAGCACCAGGCAGTTGGTGGTAGCAAACCAATCAAAAGTCCGAATGCTCCAGAGAGCGGACCCGACCACGTTCAGCAGTCCGTTGTTATTCAACCCGGACCCGGCAGAGCCCGCACTCGAGACCCCGGCTTCCCCGCTGGGTTAGGCCTCGGACGACCATCGATGTATCTCCGCACCACTACGGCGGAGAAACTTCGGGATTGCACCACTGGAAAGCAGGTCAAATCACACACGGATCCGGTGCGGGTAACCAGGATAGTCGACAGGATAAGAGGCCGAAAGACGGAGGTCGGCGGAGCCGGGAGACTATGCGGCCATCTTGGTTGGTGTCGTAGCTCCTCCTATTGCTGTCTCTGTGTTTGAGGTGTACTTCGCTCCACTAGCCTGCCTATGAGCTTGGGCAACTCTCTCTTCCACTAGTCTGTCCCTAATTTTGAAGCACACCTTCCTCTTTTAGATTGATTCTGGGTTTGGGGCACACCTCATGAATATCAGATAGTTGGCGTTGTAGGATCTGACGTCAATAATGATAGTCTAAGAAAATCATGGCAGTGATAACACTGCCATCCATAAGACGCCGTAGGTCATCTGAGAATGGGGTGATAACCCGGTTCCAGCCAGAATTAAGCTGGCCTTTAGGAGCTGTAACAACAATTCTCCTCTATGGAGACCTACGGTTGAGCCATCACTGCTGGCTCCAAGAATATAGCTGCAAACGTCACCTTAAAGCAGCGGACAACACTAGATAGTAGACGGGTACCTAGTGGCATAGCTCACCATTATTATGCCACCCAGTTCAGCGTACCTGCATTGGCACCGAGGCCTGAGCTGGGGGGGAGGGGGGATCTGAACGCTAATTATTGCAGTTTTTTACAACCTAAAGAGGAATTAAGGAGCCTGTTTTACTAGCTTTCACTGGGGCCCCTGAGAGCCATGCGATGGCACTGCAGGTATCAACTAACAGTTATTTTGTCACCCAGTTCAGGATACCTGCAGGCAGCACGATCGTCCCCTCTCCCCGTGCCACCCACACCAGAGTGTCTGCGCAGCTATCTATCGTCAATAGGGGTAGCTGCTGGCTCCTCTGAGCGTGTCCCGACCTGTGGAGGCATCATTGGTCACAGCTGTCACCCACACCGCTTGTGTTCCCCACCTCGGGGGTTGTAGTACAGCGGTCTTCACTTTGTATAGCCACCGCCTCCTCTACCCCCATATGTTTTCAGCCTCGGGGCACCTGCTCTGCCAGCATTAGACAGCTTCCGTCTCCCCGAACACCTGTGCATAGTTACTAAGTGTGCAAATCAAAAGGAGGCCAGAGATTAAATGCGGTGTAACACATTGTTCTGTATTAAAAGGCCATGTTAACATAATTATCTGAGTCTGTACCTCCCCCAGAGCTTCATTTAAAAAAAAAAAAGTAAGTGCTGGACTCTTCTGAGAGGCCATGGTAGCCTACACGACCCATTGCCCCTGCCTGCACTACCAGTGACAGTACCAACACACCAACGCACTCCTCCAATGCAAGTGACACAATTCAGACTATTTTTATGCAGTGCTTGAAATGGAAAAATTGAAATACAGGTACTCTGTAGCAGAGTACAGGTACTCTGTATCTTGTTTATGAGTAATGTCGGTAAGCTCCAATTATAAATATTACGTTGCTCTTGATAAGTGCTGGTACTCTCCCTCTCAAAATAAAAGTGCCGGTACTCCGTACCAGCCTATTTAAAGCCCTTTTTACATGTATTTTGACATATTAAAAACACTTGTGCTCATCTTAAACTTAAAAAGTGGACTGTCACTGAAACCGGCTGACAATTAAGTGCTGAGGACAGAAAACCACTGGCTCTAATTAGGCACTTTCCCACTTAAAGTGGTAAATATGGGAGGTTTGCAGCAGATCACACCCATTTATCCAGGCGCCTTGGTTCTTGGTTGACTACTTGGCACTCTCTGTACTTTCTCTGCCACCACACTATAGTAGATCTTAACGTTCTCAAGTCCCCCAAGGTTCAAATCGTTGCACTTCAGCCAGGATATCTTCAAAATTTTCAACCGATTTACATTTCTGTGGTGAGGAGAACTGGCACCTCACTGGTGTTATCTATTATTCTTGGTGACAGGATTCTAAGATACTGCAAGTTAGTGCACAATTGCTGACGTCGGTAGTGGCAGAGAGCTAGGGGGCAGGGTTGGTAGCAAGTGAGCTCTGGGAGAGTCGGAGTAGTGTTGTGCTTTATGTCCCCAATTGCCTCCCCCTGCATTAATCACATTAGCAAACTCAGTCTGGATAATAGCAGACAACATCTCTATGAATAGAGTCATTTTTTGTCATACTAAAGTTACTGCATTCAGTTTTAAAACGGCCAAAATTCCCCTGCCTACACACGTGTGGCTCCTATAAATGTAGCTGGGAGAGGGTCTGTGTAGACCGCCTCCGCCAACTAGCTATCGATGACCCTTTGTAATGACAAATGAGAATGGCTGTAAAGCGCTCTGAAAGAGCCCCTTAAAACAGCGATGTCCAGTACGGCCGCCATAAAAGTCATAGCACTCCACCAGGGTGGGGGCGGGGTCGTTAGCCTCCTGGTAGCCAAGTGATCCTTCTTCGTGACTGCCAGAACTTTCTAGTACAGGTGCTTTCTCATAACTGGACGCTTTTATTTCCATTTCCTTTTTGGGGTTTGTTCCAAGTTTGTCCTTCAGTCTTCACCAGTCAGTTTTACGTGCAATTTTGGTGATGAATATTATTGATTCACGTCCAAGTGTTAGATTTTTTGCTAGTTAGAAAATGTTAACTCGTTGAATTCTCTCCCTAGTACTTGGTAACCAAGAGAGGTGGGCTGAAGAATGAATTAACTAGCCGGTATGACTGGGGTAGAGAGTGATGGTAGTAAAATGGAGGGGGCAGCATTTTTCAATTCTCGCCTAGGGCGGCAAAACACCTAGCAACGGCCCTGCACTCAATCACAAACCAAGTCGAAAGGGTGTCTATTGGCATCCAGGACATGAACCAGTCTTCAACAAAGGAGGCCGCTTGATTCGTCTCGACCCCTTCAGGAAACCCCACTAAGCGGAGGATGTTGCAACGTGCGTGGGTTTCCACATATTCAACCCGCCTATGGAGTTCCCTGGTGTGGGTGCGAAGGTGATCCACCTGTTCCTTCAGTTGGGAAATGTCTGTCAGGCTCCGGGTCCAAGACTCTTCAGGATTACACCGATGATGTTATGGGCTCCATCTCATGACGGCCCCAGAGTCTGAAGTAAAATACACAGACTACCGGGATAGTCACACGAGGGAGAAATCAGAAAATAGAGAGATAGAAAGCCGGGAAGGAAAGGAAGGGAACAGCGGGGAGGGAGATCTGGAACGACAAGCAACAGATATTCAAACACAATGCTTATTCGTGAATACGTACAACAAACCACATTCCTTTCCCCTATGATGTGGCTAGATCCTACCCTCTGCCTACCTGTAAAGAAAGATACGATTGGCTTATATCTAGGAGAGCTCTAGGGATGGAACAAGGAATTTGGATAACTGAAAATGAAAAAACAAGAAGTGTGTGGTTTAACATAGGTATGACATACTGGACTCTGAAGATATGATTCTTATCAACCTAGTAAACACACCTGGGAACCTTGTTATAGTGCTTAACCAAACCCACTGACAGTTCCTCCCATTCTTTCTCTCCTATAAAACATAAACAGGAAAACAGTTTTGAAAAGGAATTGCAGCTTCTTTAGTTAATACTTCTTAACCTTGAAACTGCTGGTGATGATCTGAGGTAATGGGTTAATGATATCTCCGGAACAAAGACACAGGGTGCAGCATGTAAATGTCCTTGCACCATAACCCAATGCAGAGTACAGCAATAAATGTTCACGGCACAAACTCAATGCACAGAGATCTCCTTATACTTTTAACCCGTGAAGTACTGTAGAATTCAACCCAAAATAGATCTTACATCAGAGCCTTTCCCATGCACTCCTTTTGTCAATTCTTTGTGAAGGATGTATCGTACAACTGCCCATGTGACTCTTAACCTCAGAGCCAACAGTACCTCGAGAAGATATCCCAACACGGGGAATGCCCAAAATAATGTCAAGAACTATGGGAGAAACAATCCCCCTTGCAGGTTTCCACAAAACAGTCTGAACCTCCTTGAAACAAAGCGTGAGTCAACCTCCGACTCCGAATAGCAAAGTAACCACAACAAGCGGGAGGACAAAGAATACTGCTTCTTCGTCTATCCCGATTTACAAGGACAGGAACCAAGGCAGGAAGGATTTCGGAACAGCCTTACCGGACTTCTTGACATACGCCACAATACACGAAGAATTATCGGCAGCGTTCTGGAATCCCTGGCTCCCTTTACTTCCTGGAGGGCGTCTCCACGTACGTGACGCCTGACGCTCCGTCTCTCCCGTGCCAGGCATGCCGGGAGTTGTAGTTTCGGCCTCCCGACCGGCTCAGATGCCTAGAAAAAGAGCAGTTCGAGGCTGGCCGGGTTACCTATAAGACGGCCGCCGCAAAACAAGTATGTGAAACATGACAATGTCGTCCTCTGCCGTGGAGAAGTGGGATTTAGCATCTGACAGCCCCATAGTGGCATTGCGGAGATCCTATTTGAGGAGAGACACATCCACTTTAATCTCTCCAATCTTCCCTTCCACAGAGGCCCACGAGGCGCTAATGGCCTGAAGAATGGTGTCAAGGTCTCTGTCTTGGGGGGGTACCCCCCCCCCGCTGCCCTCCCGGGGGCTTCCTGCTCAGAAGTGGTGAACCGGTCCATTTTGGTCTGTGTGGGAGCCGGCGTAAACTTGGGGCCCCTGTCTCTCCCCATGGCTGAGGGTGAAACCCAAGGTCTCCCTGGGGACAAGGGCTCAGAGCGTGGTAAACCAATGCCCACGGGGGTTCTTTGCAGTTTGCAGTAGTAAGGAATTCACAGGAGCACGGAATGACTGTTCACGGTCTTCGGGTCATACAAAGCACAGGTCGCCGGGAAGATAATCCTTCAAATTACTAGTTAATTGCTTTAACTGATGTAGAAGCTAAGGTTTTTACTTCCCGATTATTTAATGATTCACAGGAAATAATCCCAATTAACCAGTCTGGAATTCGTAAGGGCCAATCTACAATGACTAATTTACTGACCCTTACTTTATTGTCAGATCGGGTTGTTTAAAAAAAAAACATATATATTTGTTTTATAGATTTAGAAGCTTTATTTGATTCAGTGCCACAATTATTATTATGGCAAAAACTTGCAGGATGGGGTATTCCTCAAAACTTGCTTGATGCTATAATATTCCTGCAAACAAATACTTGGGTACAGGTTAAGTTAGGCTATGGTTTAAGTTTGTCCTGGAAGATTGAACCTCTAATGGTCTTAAACAAGGCTGTGTACTTGCCTCCTTCCTTTTTAATCTTTTTATTTCAGATATACTGCAGCACTTTGAATCTGTCAATGCCCACCCTTCTAAACTTGCTAATATCCATCTAAAATACCTTCAATATGCTGACGATACAATTTTGTTAAGCCAAACTCTGATAGGATTACAAAAAGTAATTGCTGCATTTGATGATTATAATTTAGCTAATGACTTGGAGTTGAATGTTAAGAAAACTAAAATTGTGAAAATTGGCCCAGTGAAATTTAAGACTAGATCCCGGAGAGCAAGAGGTGGGCCAATGGAGGCTGTGAAGACCTATAACTATTTGGGCCTTTTATTTGATAATAATGTCTGGTTAAAAAGACCTTTTAATGTCCTAGCAAATAACTGCTGGTGCGAAATAAATCACCCTGTCTATACTGGCGCTGGGAGATCCTACATTTTAACATGTTTCTAGAGTTTTGATTTACAGTCAGGTTACCCAGAAATGAGAAAGTTAAGTTTTAAACTGTTTTAAATAAAAAGATTAAAATTAACTCATTTATTATGGATAAGGAGGCCTTAGCGGCAAAAAAACATGCTTGGTCAGTGATAAATTCTCATCAGTCTTTGCAAATCCAGCCCGTTTTGACTACTTATTTTTCAGCTCATATGAGGGATACATTTTTAAAAAAAAATTGTTTTATTATACAAGCTTGAAATAGACATCAACATATAAACAAGCAAAGTAAATCATGACTACACAGTGTACCTTTACTAGATTTAAAAAAACATAACATTTAGACCAGAAATAAGATAAGAGAGGGGGAGAAGGAAAAGCAAACAAGCAAGACCAAAGCATAACAGAAACAGAAAATACATAAGCGTAAAATTCATTTGAGCAGAGCACTCAGTTCGCTAGTCACCAAGCCACTCAACCAATGGATCCCAGATCTTCTGACCCAGCTCACGCCGCCTTCTTCCCCACCTCTGGAAGACAGCAGATTCTAAAATATAGTGAGCCAAAATCCTCACACTCCAGTTTACAAAAGTGGGGGCATTGTGGCTAATCCAATCTGAAGTTATACACAGCCGCACGAGTGACATAGCAATAAACAAAAGAGCAGATGCATGTCTTGATCTATCACACAGACCATCACTATCACAGACAAATATGACTAGCTCTGGTGACAGAGCTACTAAGATGTTGAGGCTAGAGTTAATAAACACTTCTACATCCTGAAGGAATAAAGCAAGTTTGGGGCAGGAAAAAAACATATGTACATCGTTGGCGGCTATTAGGCCACATCTCGGACACCAGTGACCCCCTCTGCCTCCCCATTCAGAGATTTTGGCCAGGGTGTAATAAAGATCAAATAATACCATGTAGCACTGTGATCTTCAACTACCTGAGATTAATACACTACTTGACAGTTCTAAGTCCTGAGAGATATCCAACCCGGTCTTGCCCAGCTTTAACTCCCACTTAGCATTTTGGAAAGCGAGATAGTCTGGAAGACCGGAGAGCAAATACTGATAGACTGCCCCTATTTTTGACTGTTTCAAGATCAGTTCCATTAACATGTTCCTACTAAACAAAGTTGTGGCTTGGCCCTTGGATTTTTCTACATAGCTTCGGATCTGCATGTATTTAAAAAACTTGTGTGTATGAAGAGAAAACTTATCCTTTAGAAATAAGAAAGAAGCCATTGAACCTTCAGACCCTAAATCCCCCAAAGACTTAATCCCCTGAGCCATCCACCTAAATGTGCTCTGATCTTCGAAGATGGAGGGTAATATTCTAGCAGCAGTAAATGGTGTATAATAGTGGATATTGGGGATTGACCATTTCCGACGAATCTTGCGCCAAACTGAAAACATTACAACGGTGACCTTGAACTTGGTCTTCTTATAATAACTGGGTTCGATTACCCGCAATAATATCCCCTTAGCATCCTCACCTAGCCCTATCTCAAAAATAGATGGTCTGCAAAATGGTGGCAACACCGCTCTGTCCCCAAACAGAGGTAGAGCGAAGTGCTGGAGAAGAGCTGACCAACAGTACAGCACCAGATTCGGCACCGCCCAACCCCCCCGATCATGCGGAAGGTGCATCCACTTGGCCGCTCTTCATGGTTGACGATATCCCCAGAGGAACCTATTACAGCACCTTTCAGCCCGGGCCAAACTGTATTGGGAACATTCTAGTGGGATGGTTCTAAATAAGTATAGGAACTTTGGCAAGAACAACATTTTGAAGACGTTCCCCCTACCATACAGAGAAAGATGCAGATTATCTAGCCTTGTCAAAGTAGAGTTTACAGAGTCAATAATAGGCAAGATATTCAAATCTGCAATATTATCGACTACAGCAGTGATTTTAACCCCAAGGTATGATGCATTTTGCACAACTGGTGCTTCAGAGGGACCCATAGCCGCTGATTGAACAACCTGCGTCTTGGCAACATTGAGTTTATAGCCAGAAAGCTGTCCATATTGTTGTACTAAGTACTCAATAGCAGGGAAAGCTGATGCTACATTACTAGTCAGGACTATAATATCATCAGCGTTCGCCAACACCTTATATTTCGACATATTGACCCTAACAGGAAGTATATCTCTAAAGCTCTCAATTTTACTTAAAAAGGGGTCAATATATAGAGCAAACAGCAGGGGTGAGCAGGACAACCCTGCCTTGTGCCCCTACTGATACTGAAGGGTCTTGACGATAGACCCGAAACCGAGAGGGTAGCCTCTGGAGCAATATAGAGTGATTGGACTGCTTGGGAGAACTCAGAGCTAAACCCCTTCCACTGAAGAACTGCCCATAAAACCCCCCAGGCGACCCTGTCGAACGCCTTTTCGGCGTCCAACAGGATTTCTCCGAGGGGAGATTTTGTTACTGGGGCCCAGTCCAAGAGTGTGATTACACGGCGTACATGATCAGCCATGTCGCGCCCTGGGATGAAACCATGCTGTCGCAATAAAACTAAAGGGAAATCACCGAGGCCATTCTAGTGGCTAAAATTTTAGAATACATTTTGCTGTCTGTGTTGATTAAGGATATCGGACGAAACGACGAAGGGTCCAACTCCGGTTTACCTTTCTTTTTAAAAAGAATAGTATTGGTTTCACACCATGAATCCGGTATATGACCAAGTTGAGCCCCATGTAAGAATGTTAACAATTCATGCCTAATCTCTGAACGAAACCAACTGTAGAATTCCAAGGGGATAAGGTCGGGCCCAGCAGCTTTGCCGTTAGTCAGTGAGTTAATCGCCAGCTCAACCTCATCCCATTCAATGGTGGCTTAAAGAGCTTCATTCTGCTCCGCCGTGACCTGGAGGGGATTAAGACCATGAATAAAAGCCCCATCTTCACATTCAAATTCAAAATTTGGATCCCTGGCTTCCTTTGTGTACAAAGAAGTATAAAACTGACAAAAAACCTCAATGACCCCCTCTGATGTATTCTGAATCTGACCTTGAGAGCCTGAACGTTAGTTATACTATTAGCGAGTCCTCTATGCTGGAGTCGCTTGGCTAAGACCCTGCCTGACCTCTCCCCAAACTCGAACATCGTAGAACGGTACTGCAAATACTTCGCAGCAAGGTCCTGACCAAAAAACTGCAGCAGAGAGGCCCTAACTTTAGCGACCTGTAACTGACTTTGAGATGGGCTTCCATTATTCCATGGGGAGGAGCGGTGGAGAACGGAGACCCTATTAGAGGTGCCATCTCGCATTAACGTACATACAGTCACCATATACGCCGGTTATTTTCCCGAGCGCGCTGATCCCCCTCCGTCTTGCAGTTCCCTTAAGGGGTCCAGGATCAACATACACCCCGACTCTCTAATTGCACATTGCAGCTAACTCGGGGGACTGGAACCACCATTCTAATTGGAATTGAGTGCCAAGCTCATTCAGGAATACGTTGTGGTCTATTGTGATCATTCGTTTATACCAGCTTTCTACGAGCAACTCCATCTAGGACTATTGAACCGACCTGACTATTTAGTATATGCCCTGATGAAATTCCCTAGGCACGAATGGGAATGAAACGCGTTGGCTGTGCCGTTGTATGTAAATGAAAATAAAGAATATATTTAAGACAAGAACAGAAGACCTACACATTTAATGAACATTTTGTGCTATTTGACTTCACCGAGTGCGCCTCTATTCTATTGTACTATTGCTCTGACTGACATCCTCGGCAGCGGATGGTGAGAGTAGCTGCACCACAAAAATTTTTTTTTCTTGAAACAGACAAAGTCGATGTGCGAAACCTTGGTCAGCTGCTGTGTGCTTTGGTTTATGACTTTGAGATGTATCTAGGCCTTCCTTAATTGCACAAACCAGTCGAACCTCTGCAGCCCCCAATTCCTCAATCCGCCTATTGATTTGATCTTGGACAGACCGCTGCCGGAAACACGAGAAACTCTTTGTTTCACCCCAGACCGCTGCCTTTAGCGTATCCCAAATGATGGTACAGGAGGCGTCCCTCTCTATTAATGCTCAGAAATTCTAAAATCCAATTGCTCATATGATCTATATGGATCACAGACATAATATCGAGGGACATAATATCGACTATCAAAAATATCGTTGACAAAATATCGACAGACAGAATATCGAGTTTGTATCTACAAGCAGGTAAGTACAAAAATATCGAGTAAAAAATATTGTTTACAAAAATATAGTTTATAAAAATATCGACTTTATTAAAAACAATGTTAAATTAAATTAACATTAAAAATTAATTACTATAAGATACTTAAAAATACTTAAATTAACTTATAGTAATTAAATAATTAATGAAAGTTATAAAAAAAATGTGCAATCATATTTGTTAAAACATATATATATATAGTAACATAATATAATTAAATAATATCCAATATTATTACCGTACAATAGCGGAAGTGTAAAAATTACTATTCCCACTCCAGAGAGTGCAACAGTAGGGAAAGCATTGGATAGCATAGGGATAAAAAGTACTATTCCCACTCCAGTGAGTCCAACAGTAGGGAAAGCGTTGGATAGCATAGGGGTAAAAATTACTATTCGCACTCCAGTGGGTGCAACAGTAGCGAAAGCGTTGGATAGCGTAGGGGTAAAAATTACTATTCCCACTCCAAAGAGTGCAACAGTAGGGAAAGCGTTGGATAGCGTAGGGGTTAAAATTACTATTCCCACTTCAGTGGGTGCAACAGTAGGGAAAGCGTTGGATAGCGTAGGGGTAAAAATTACTATTCCCACTCCAGTGGGTGCAACAGTAGGGAAAGCGTTGGATAGCGTAGGGGTAAAAATTACTATTCCCACTCCAGTGGGTGCAACAGTAGGGAAAGCGTTGGATAGCGTAGGGGTAAAAATTACTATTCCAACTCCAAAGAGTGCAACAGTAGGGAAAGCGTTGGATAGCGTAGGGGTTAAAATTACTATTCCCACTCCAAATAGTGCAACAGTAGGGAAAGCATTGGATAGCGTAGGGGTTAAAATTACTATTCCCACTCCAAAGAGTGCAACAGTAGGGAAAGCGTTGGATAGCGTAGGGGTAAAAATTACTATTCCCACTCCAGTGGGTGCAACAGTAGGGAAAGCGTTGGATAGCGTAGGGGTAAAGATTACTATTCCAACTCCAGTGAGTGCAACAGTAGGGAAAGCGTTGGATAGCGTAGAGGTAAAAATTACTATTCCCACTCCAGTGGGTGCAACACTAGGGAAAGCGTTGGATAGCGTTGGGGTAAAAATTACTATTCCCACTCCAGTGAGTGCAACAGTAGGGAAAGCGTTGGATAGCGTAGGGGTAAAAATTACTATTCCCAATCCAAAGAGTGCAACAGTAGGGAAGCGTTGGATAGCGTAGGGGTAAAAATTACTATTCCCACTCCAAAGAGTGCAACAGTAGGGAAAGCATTGGATAGAGTAAGGGTTAAAATTACTATTCCCACTCCAGAGAGTGCAACATTAGGGAAAGTAAATACTTCATATATTATTTAAAAAAATATAAATGAATATCTATAAAAAATGAATTAAAAGTAATTACAAATTTAATATAATATAATAATTAATCTATTAAAATGACTAATTACCATTAATTTTTACAATTCGTTACCTATTAATACAAATTAATTACAAATTAACAATTAATTATTTAACAATTAAAAATTAATTAACAATTAACTCAAATTAAATACAATTAAATAATTTTAATTATTTAATTAATTATGAATAAATTACTTCCCACCCTATTCCCCTATAAACCCACAACCCGCTACAGAAAATAAATTAGTAAAAGTAACATATTTAGCAATTAATCAATTAAATTAAATTAATTGGCAATTAAAATTTAATTAATTACCCATAAGAACTTAATTACCAATTAATTGTAAATAAATACCAATAAATAATTGTACATATTTAATTAATTATAATTAAATTGCTTCTCACCCAATTCCCCTATAAACCCACAACCCGCTACAAAAATAAATTAGTAAATCTAACATAATTACTAATTAATCAATTCATTAAAATTAATTTCCAATTAAAATGTAATTAATTACCAAATATAAATTAATTAACAATTAATTTAAAATTAATACCAATAAATAAATTTACATATTCATTTAATTATAATTATATTACTTCCCACCCTATTCCCCTATAAACCCACAACCCGCTACAGAATTAAATTACGCAAAAATTAAAAAAACAAAATTAATTAATTAAAATTCATTATGACATAAATACAAACTTTTCACACATATAATAACATAAAAAACACTATAAAAAAATTGATATTATTCAAAAATCGATAATTTTAATAACCTATATTATATACTTCGATATTTTAACTTTCTATATTTTTACATTCGATATTACATTACTTACCTTAAAAACAATATTTTTGATGTCTATATTCTGTTCATTCGATATTGTGTCCATTCTATATTTTAAACTCGATATTATGTCCATTCGATATTTTGTACTCAATATTTTGACTGTTTACCGATCTATATATGACTGTTCTAATAATAACTTTCTCTCAAATGTCCAGGCCCTAGGCGCCCTTGTCGTGTGAGCAAAAAGACAGTCAATAATCAGTGGGTTATGATCTGACAGAATCCTGTGGGGGACTGATCTAGAGGTACCATCCACCAATTGATCAGACATGAAACAATAATCTAACCTAACCATTTTGTTAAGGGGAGCGTAGAAGTATGTATAACCATCAGAATGTTTTTTGTGGTGGAACCAGAGATCCGTCAAGCAATGCTCTTGAACCAAAGCTTGGAGTTCCCTAAAGACTCTAGGTTTCTTACCAATTTAATTTTGACCCCCAATTAGATTAAAATCGGCAGGCAAATTTATATTAAAATCCCCTCAGAAGCAACTAGGGCGAGGCCAAAGGGCCAACTCTACGTTCAAATGATGCAGCGTTGCCGGGTCATCCAAATTAGAAGCATACACAGTGCAAATGGTTAGAGATCTACGGTTGACTAGCAACTCAGTGATTACCCATCTCCCACTACTGTCTTAGGTGGTTTTCCTACATGAGCCTGAGCCACGTCTTATTAAAATTGCGACCCCTCTAATCATGGAAGTCTGGCGGGAACACCCAATCAAATCAAACCCGGGAATTTTCAAACAGTCACGGTTACTCCAGGGAACATGAGTTTCCTGCATGCACAATACCTCTAAACGAAAGGCCTGAACAATTCTAGCAAACAGAGCCCTTTTCTTGCCATTATTCAGCCCACAGACATTCCAGGAGCCTATACGTATTTTACCCTGCGCCAGTTACACAGAAGAGATGAGAGTAAACCCCCCTGGACTAGCAAATGCATACGGAGTAACATCAAACCCCCCCTCAAATACGGAAAAATCCTAACAGTAGCCATATTAAACAATGAGTCATGATTAAACTGTATATTCAAGCTTTTTTTTAATTTTCCTCCCCCAACTGATGCAGGGATTCTGCTCCTACACAGAACTGTGCATAGAGACTTGGAACCTCAGTGAATTAGGGTGTGCCAAAACTCACCTTAGTATCCAAAATCCCCTACCAGACTAGCAATCAGTGTCTCATTGGTTCTTACACACCCACATGATTAGACAACCCAGAACATGAACTTAGAACACCTCAGGGGGCGTGGCTTGGACGCCGCTCGGGATGGCGGCTTGAGCTTGCAGCTCCGCGCATGGTCCCACTATTTCTCCTGAAAACCACACCATTGGCGCTCCCTGAACGTCGGTTTCTCCGTGGGAAGTATTGAGGAAACATCGGAGAGCAGCTGGGGGCTTCCAGGAGACCAAACATAGAGCTGAGACCCGATTCCGGAGGCCGGAGGTGCTGCGCCGAGAGTGAAGAAAATGGCGGCGTAGGGAGGCAGCAGAATCTGCTCGAGGGGCGAGGCGGATCAGAACCGAAACGACTTGTAAGCGTCTTCCAACGGGGCACGAGGAGCTAGGGCCCACTTGAACGGACCTGCGGAGAGGACTTGGAGGTGCGGGGGCCCACGTTGGTCTGGGGTACGGCAGACACGGCATCCGCTTCTACCCCCCCAATCAATGCCATGGCGATTGTATGAGGGGCGGCCCCGGCTTCAGGTGGCTATTGGCACCGTCGTGGGGTCTCACGGCTGCGCAGCCCAGATGAGACATTTGGACGAGGACCGACAACAGTGGGCGAGGCTCCCGCGACGGAGTATACGAGGCCTGGTGGTATACCTGAGGCGACCGTGTGATGACGCACGAGGCAGCTAAGATGGCGGCTGCTGGCGGGGCCTCCGCCATGGAACAAGGCTGGGTGGACCCGACCGCGCTGGCCCGAGATGGCGGGGCTCAGGCTCTCCCGGAGGTGACGGAGCAGGAACAGAGGCTAAACCAGCGACTGGACAACATTTTGGATGCAATAACAGCGACTAAGGAGGCTTTGCATCAGGACATTACACAGGTCGCCACAGGGCTGGGTCTCTTGAGGGCGGACCATGCCAAGCTATCGGACCGAGTAAAAGAACATGAACAATTACTTCAAGAGCTGAAACCGGCGGTGGTGACCGCGGAACACAAACTGACTGATATCCTCAGCCGCCTGAACACACTAGAGAGACGAGCAGAGGATGCCGAAAGTCGTAATCGGAGGAACAACGTGAGGGTAGTAGGCCTTCCAGAGAAAATTGAAGGGGATGACGCGGTGGCCTATATGGAGAACTGGTTCAAAACGGTGGAGGCGCCAAAGGGCCTCTATCCTTTCTTCTCCCTGGAACGGGCACACAGGGTACCAGCTCGCCCACCTATGCAAGGCCGACCACCCAGGCCGATGGTGGTGAAACTCCTGCACTATAAGGATCGGGACCTGTTGATACAGAGGGCGTGCACAATGGGCCCCTTTCAGGTAGACAATAGCCGGGTTACGGTCTTCCCGGATTACACACAGGAGGTCCAAAAGAACAGAGCGTCCTTCCTGACTGTGAAAAAAGAGCTGAGGGAGGAAGGCATTCAATACTCCTTGCTCTTCCCGGCCAAATTACGTGTAATCCTGGATGGGAACACCCAATTTTTTCAGACCCCGGATGAAGCATGGTCGTGGCTTGAGTTGTATCGAGCCGGAATGTACCGAAACGGCAAAAATCAACGGGAGAGACATAAACCGCTCCAGATCCGAAAATCGCAACGTATCCGCTCACGAAACAAGCTCAAGAGAGCGGTGCGGGATGGTCAGATGGCCGCGGACAAGAAAGGGGCGCTGGCTGCGACGGCAAGTATCACAAGGTCGCAACAGGAGAAGGCGATAATTGAATCGGACTCTGGTGAGGATGGAGGAAGATCTGGAGAAGAAATATCGGAGGCTGAGAGTTCGAAGGGCCCTGCGGTCACCCCACAGACATCGGATGGACTCTTTAATGAGTGACTATTGTCAGGGCTGAACAATTCCGTTGTTTCTACTGGGGCAGGCTCTCCTAGTGATTGACGGGCTGGCAGGTATGGTGCTGTAAGTGCAGTGTGGGATTGAGGGCGCGGGGCGGGAGCTCTGCCTGCCCTGGGTCGGCGCTAACTCACCCCCTTGTGGCCCTTAAGGTCTTCTGTGGTGGCGACCACAGATTAGTCTAATGTGTGCTGTGTTACAGGTTTGGAACAGGGCTGAAACAGGGTTATTAGGCTCTGTCCTGGGGAGTGGGGTTTGGGGAGTTTTTTCAACAGTTTTGATAGGGGGAAGCAACTGCAATGATGTGGGCAGTAACTGGTTGCCATTGAACTGGTACGGTAATAATTACCATGGGGACGTTACCTAATCTGAAATGCCTAACATGGAATGTCCGGGGACTACGAACAATGGTCAGATGCCACAAGGTACATGCTTATCTGGTGAGACGAGGTGTCCAGATTGCAATGTTACAGGAAACTCATCTAACTAAGCAAGAATGCACTGCACTGCAGAAGAGATGGCGGGGTCAGGTGTTTGGCACCACGTATTCGGCGTTTGCTAGAGGGGTGCTAATATGGATAAGGGCGGGGATACCATTCCAGGTTACGAACCAGCTGGTGGATCCTGAGGGTAGATATGTGGTGGTGGAGGGGAGGCTATATGGCAGGGATGTGATATTATGCAGTGTGTACACCCTCAATGTCGATCAGGCCCATTTTTTTGATGATCTGACGAGTTCACTGGCCTATTTCCTGGCGGGCCCCATCATCCTAGGAGGTGACTTCAATTCAATTACTAATGTGGCGCTTGATAGGTCGCACCCGCCGTTGGCCGATTCCCCGGTGCGTAGGTTAGCCACACATAGGAAGGACTGGCAAGAGAGGTGGGGATTGCTAGATGTATGGAGGGAGCAGCATCCTGATAATAGGGACTATTCCTTTTTTTTGGCTCTACATGCATTACACGTCAGAATAGACTCGGTCCTGTGAAGTGGCCCCCCTGGCTGCCATGGTCACTCACACGGAATACCTGACTAGAACCATCTCAGATCACAATCCCTTGCTGGTATTAGTGCAGTGGCAGCGTGCGAGATCAGCGGTTCCAACATGGCGGCTGCGGCCTGACACATTGGAAGATTTGGTGTTTAGTGATACGGTCCAACAGGGCATAGAACACTACTTTGAGGAGAACGAGGGTTCTGCTACTGCGAGATCGGTAGAATGGGATGCGATGAAAGTGGTGGTGAGAGGCGTATGCATGAGCAGGTTCTCGAATGCAAGGACATCAGTTTTGAATGCGCTAGCGAAAGCGGAGGATGCGTTAAGGGACTTGGAACAGCGTAGGCCTGAGCGACCGGAATTACAAGAACGGTTACTCGAGGCTAAAGAAGTAGTGGCGACCGAAACGGAACAGCTGCGGTGCTATGATTATAAGCAATACACCATTAAAGCACATGCCGAGAGGGATAAAGTGGGTACGCTCCTTGCCAGGATTGCTAACCCGGACATTAGAGGTTGCCCAATGAAGACATCACTGACTTTATCACCCCACACGCCCTCCCTTCCGAGGACTACATTCTACTGGGAGACCTAAATTTTCATCTGGAAAAGAGCAACGACAGCAACACCACCACCCTTCTGGACAATCTCGCCAACCTCGGACTCAAACAACTTGTTAATACCCCCACTCACTACGCAGGTCACAAACTCGACCCTATCTTCACCTCCAGCAAACATATCTCCTTCAGCCACACCACAGTTCTCCATTGGACGGACCACAGCTGCGTTCACTTTGTCTACAAAACGACCACAACCCACAACCATCCTCAACCTACTCTGCGAAGAAACTGGAACAAAATCACCATCGACCAGATCTCCTCATCGCTTCTTCAAAACGCCCCTGCCCACTCTTCGAACCCCAACCAAGCAGCCATTAACCTCACTCAATGGCTAACCAACAGCGCCGACAACCTAGCACCTCTGAAAAAAAGTCAAATCAAACTAGGCAGCAAAAACGCCCCCTGGTTCAACGATGATCTTAAGAAATCCAAGAAACTCTGTCGCTCCCTTGAGAAGGCCTGGAAAAAAGACCCAAACACCAGCACCAGGGACGCCTTCAAAAACGCCATCCGCATACACCACCAACTGATCCGGACTGCCAAGAAAGCCGCATTCAAAGACCGACTAGACAACAACGCCCACAACAGCAAGGAATTATTCAACATCTTCAAAGAGTTTACCAACCCTACTGCCAACTCCAACGACATCACTCCCTCTCAAACCCTTAGCGACTCCCTACCCTCGTTCTTCCACGACAAAATCGCAGACATCCACAACATCTTCGACAACCAACCTGGACACCAACCCTACCAACCTTCTGCTGTACCTTCACCCCCCTTGAACACCCTTAATGACTGGAACCCAATCTCCACTGAGGACACTATCCGTCTGATGAACTCCATCCACTCAGGATCCCCCACAGACCCATGCCATCACCACATCTTCAACAAAGCAGACTCCATCATAGCACCACACCTCCGAGACGTCACCAACTGCTCCCTCAACTCCGCCACCTTCCCGGATAGCTGGAAACACGCCGAACTCAGCGCCCTTCTGAAAAAACCCACAGCTGACCCCACCGAACTCAAAAACTACTGCCCATTCTCGCTCCTTCCATTCCCGGCCAAAGTCATCGAGAAAGCTGTAAGCTGTCAACAACCAGCTTGCCGCCTTCCTCGAAACCAACAAATCCCTCGACTCCTCACAGTCCGGCTTCCGAGCCAAACACAGCACTGAGACCGCACTCATCGCAGCAACAGACGACATTCGAACTCTACTGGACAATGGAGACACAGTCGCCCTCATCCTCCTCGACCTCTCCGCAGCCTTCGACACAGTCTGTCATAGCACCCTGTTACAACGCCTCAGAAACATCGGAATCCAAGGAAAAGCACTGGAATGGATCACCTCATTCCTTGCCGGAAGAACTCAGAGAGTCCGCCTCCCACCATTCAAGTCAGAGGCCACTGAAGTCATTTGCGGCGTGCCACAAGGATCTTCACTCAGCCCCACCCTCTTCAACGTATACATGAGCCCCCTCGCGGCCATCGCACGCCAACACAACCTCAACATCATCTCCTACGCTGATGACACTCAACTGATCCTCTCACTCACCAAAGACCCTAACACCGCAAAAACCAACCTACATGAAGGAATGAAAGAAGTAGCCGAGTGGATGAAGCACAGCCGTCTGAAACTGAATTCAGACAAAACAGAAGTCCTTATCTTAGGTACCTCCCCCTCCGCCTGGGACGACTCTTGGTGGCCAGAGGCCCTTGGAAAAGCACCCAACCCGACGGACCACGCACGGAACCTGGGCGTCATCCTGGACTCCTCACTCTCAATGACCAGACAAGTCAACGCCGTTTCATCATCTTGCTTCAACATTCTTCGCATGCTCAAAAAACATTTTGCTGGATCCCCACCGAAACTAGGAAAACGGTCACCCACACACTGGTTACAAGTCGCCTGGACTACGGAAACACCCTATACGCCGGTACCACCGCAAAACTTCAAAAAAAACTCCAACGCATCCAGAACGCATCAGCCAGACTCATACTAGACATCCAGCGTAAAGACCACATTTCTGGTCACCTGAAAAACCTCCACTGGCTCCCCGTCAATAAGAGGATAATATTCCGCCTCCTAACCCACGCACACAAAGCACTTTACGACCTTGGACCCGAATGCCTCAACACACGACTTTCCTTCTACACTCCCCCCCGCCAGCTACGCTCTTCCAACCAAGCCCTTGCTGCTGTACCTCGCATCAACAAAACCACCATGGGAGGAAGATCCTTCTCCTACCTGGCGGCTAAAACCTGGAACTCACTTCCCATTCACCTTCGCCTCACTCAGAACCACCTAGCATTCAGAAAGCAACTTAAAACCTGGATATTCGACATGTAATTCCCCACCCTTCTTCAAGCGCCTTGAGACCCTCTGGGTATGTAGCGCGCTATATAAATTATCTGACTTGACTTGACTTGACTAAGAATGGAATCAGGGGAGATGGTTTACTCGCAGACGGCGGTGCTGGCGCGTTTTCAGTCTTATTATGCGAAGTTGTATGAATGCCAACTAGAGGTGGAGGTCTCTGAAGTCAGGGAATACCTGGACTCAGTCCCACTGCCAGTGCTGGATGACGAGGAAGCGAAGGAACTGGGAGGGCCCATAACGCTATCGGAGATTAGAGTGGCCATTAAACAAATGGCGAGGAACAAAACACCTGGGGTAGATGGCCTGCCGATAGAATTCTATCTGAAATACATTGATATTTTGGCGCCCAGACTATTGGTGGTGTACACTGAAGCTGGAAGGTTGGGGTGCTTGCCCAGATCAATGAGGGAGGCACTAGTGGTACCACTGCTGAAAGCCGGCAGAGAGGCATCTGATGTAACGTCCTATCGGCCACTGTCCATGCTTACTGTGGACTATAAGGTATTGAGCCGTATCCTGGCCACCAGACTGCTACCACACATGACCAGATTAGTGCACGGGGACCAAGCAGGGTTTATTCCTACTAGGAACATATCACTGAACATACGCCGACTGATCCGGATATTGGACAGTGCTGAGGACACTGACAGAGGACCTGCGGTCTTATCAGTTGATATTGAGAAAGCTTTTGATAGCCTTGAGTGGGCTTACCTGGATGAGGTGTTGGGAAAGTTTGGTATAGGTGAGGGGTTTGGAAGATGGACAAGAGTGCTGCACTCATCGTCCACAGCAAGGGTACACCTGGGATCGATTGTATCCTCAGATTATCCGGTCCGTAGAGGGACGAGGCAGGGGTGCTCGTTGTCCCCACTGCTGTTTGCGCTGGCAATGGAACCATTGGCGGTGCGAGCAAGGTCTGGGGCCATGTACCGGGGGATCGAGCAGGGTGAGAAATCGCATTACATATCTTTATATGCAGACGATCTGTTTTTATACCTAGCGGATGCTAGGTCACTCAGATCTTTAGTTCTTTTGTGGAAGACTCTAGTGTATTGGACCCCCAGCAGGCTGGATTTAGACCCGCGCACTCAACAGAAGCCGTCATCCTTTCTGTTATGGAGGAACTGCGCAGGGGTGCGGGCGCTAACACCTGCCAGGCTCTGGTCCTCCTGGATTTGTCGGCCGCCTTTGACACGGTCGACCATGATATCCTGGTCGACCGTGTCGGGGAGGCAGGCATCCAGGGTTCCGCCCTGGACTGGGTCCGCTCCTTTCTGACCCAACGCCATCAAGCTGTCAGATTATCCCAGTTCTCTGCCTCCCAGGTTAAACTTACCTGTGGTGTCCCACAAGGCTCTTCTCTTTCCCCCCTCCTTTTTAATTTGTATCTTTCCCCACTCATTCGCGCCCTCCGACAGTTCAATGTCACAGCGTTCAATTACGCTGATGACATACAACTAATTTTCAACATTGATTCCTCTGCTGACTCCATTTCTACCTTTCAAAACACCCTCTGCTTCATTAGCAATTGGATGAGCTCTAACCATCTGAAGCTCAACCCCGACAAGACCGAGCTGGTTCTTGTCGGGGGTTCTTCCAATCCTTGGGACTCTTCCTTCTGGCCAGTCAGCCTTGGCAGCCCACCCCGCCCTGCCAACTGTGCCAAAAGTCTGGGAGTCGTCATTAGCAGCGACCTCTCCATGACGCCCCAGATTAGCGCGGTAGTCTCCTCCAGCCATTTTCAACTGAGGAAAATTAGGAAAATCTCCCGGCTACTCATTTTTGAGGCCCTTACCCTGGCCCTGCTTGCGCTAGTAATATCGAGGATTGACTACGCCAACGCGCTCTATGTTGGAATTCCAGCCTACCAACTTTGGCGGCTCCAGCTGATTCAGAATCAGGCTGCCCGCCTGATCCACTCTCTCCCAAGAGATCAACACATCCGCCCCTTTCTAAAAAGCCTCCACTGGCTTCCGGTAGCTGCCCGCTGCAAGTTTAAGTTGGGCTGCATTATCTTCAAATCCCTTGCCGGTCAGGGCCCCCTCTTTATTTCCTCCCTTCTTCAACCCTACGTCCCTCCTCGCACTCTCCGGTCTTCCCAACTGGCCTTGTTATCCACTCCCAGATACAAAAGGAAGAAACACGGTGGGCTCAAGTTCTCCTTCCTGGCCCCCACCTTTTGGAATTTCCTCCCTCTGTCTCTCAGATTGTCTACTCCGTATCCCAAATTCAGATCTTCCCTCAAAACTTTTCTTTTTACTGAATCCTACAAATAAATGTTCTCTGTTGCTCCCTCATCTGCTCTCCCCATTATGGCGCCAAGAAACCTAATGGTGTTAGTTGCGCCTTACAAATTTGTTTAACATAACATAACATAACAACAGGCCCTGAAGGGAGCGGTGGACATGTTGACCAGGTTTGGCCGCTTGTCGGGCCTTAAGGTGAACTGGACTAAGACTTGTATCTTTCTGCTATGGGCGGACACGCCGTGTCCCCCTCACGAGTTGGGTGTGGTATGGGAGCCATCTTGCTTCACTTATCTGGGTGTTCGCATCTACCATGAGGCCGCGAGTCTGTTGGAGGGTAACATAGGGCGTTGTATACGTGCATTGCGAGGTTGCGTATCCTTCTGGGCCTCCCTCCCTTTGTCAGTGTTGGGCCGAGTGGCGCTACTGAAAATGGTGGCGCTCCCGAGGCTGCTATATTACTTTCACACCCTGCCAATCTGGATTCCCCAGCGGATCTTTAAAGAACTAAGGATGTTGATGATGGACTTCCTTTGGGGTCACGGGCGACGCAGGGTAGCATTGAATACTTTGGTCAGGCCCAAGCTCAAGGGGGGGATTGCAGTCCCCGACTTTGAACTATACTACTTAGCAGCACAGCTCCAAATACACACACAACACATTGCCAGGGAATTCAGAGGGCCGGATCACGAACGAGGGACTGGTATACAACGCCACATCCTGGCCTACATAGTTATGCAACAGAAACTAGAAATGAGGGACCTTACAATGGAGGAAAAGACGATCAGGCTGTGTTGGCAAAGGAGCCTGAAGAGAGCAAAGAAATGGAATGTTGGTCCCCTTTCAGACGTTGCAGGAACAGTTTGGTCTACCGGACGGGAGCTTTCTTTTGCATGCGGCGGTGTTAGCGGCGATACAAAAACACTGGAAGGGAGGGCTAATTGAGCCGGAAACGACCATGGCCTGCCAGTATGTAGTGATGGCCGCGGGTACGTTTAAAGCGGTGACCTGCCTCCATAATAGGATGTTAAATGAGGGACTGGAACCGCTTCTGGCGCTGAAGTCGAAATGGGAGGATAGTATAGGTAAGCCCATCCCAGATACGGTGTGGGGACATATTCTGAAACGAACATGCAAGGGGACAAGGAATGCACATTTTCAACAGGTACACTTCTATGTCCTGCACAGGGCATACCTGACCCCGGAAAAGATTAAACGGTACTTTCGGGTACATGACACAATGTGCCCGAGGTGCCTGGCGCCTGAGGTTGACCTGGACCACCTGCTGTGGGGCTGTCCAAAATTGGGGACGTATTGGCCGGAAGTGGGGGAACTCCTGAATGTGGTTACTGACAGGGTAGTGGACTTTGACATGGCGGCGTGCTTATTGCTTTGGTTTCCTCACACAAAGAACACAAAAATAACGAGTAAATTCATTGATCTAGGGCTCATGTTGGCCCAAAGAGAAATTACCTGGCACTGGAAGTCCAAGGAGGGTCCGTCGGTAAGGAGATGGATGAACGAACTGCTGAAATGGTCTGGATGTGAGAGTGTGCTCCGAATGAGACAGGCTGTCAGGACTGACAATGATAAGAGCTTGGAAATGGCGAGAGCATGGTAGATGATAGTCCAAGCGTTGCGTGACTACATGGTGGAAGATGAAGAATAAACACACTGTACACTTAGGGCACCATGAGGCTTGAAAGAACAAAGGCACAACCCGATTTGTAGCGTGCTCCATTATTATGATAGCAAGACTACGCCCACATTAGCAGCAGTTGAGGGGGGAGGAGGGAGGAAGGGATTGTTGGGGGAGGGTTGTTAGGCACGAGGCTATGCTCTGGGAGAGTCTGAAGCTGATCCTAGGGCTAGGTACACAGCAAAGGGTCCCAAGAGGGCCCGAAAAGGTTGCCGGGGGTGAAAATAGATATACTCCGGACCGACACCATAGGCGTCCACTAGTAGATAGGAGCAGGACCAGGGCTACATATCCGATGTCGCTTATATAGGACGCCGGAGCATGCTGGCTGGTGTAAGGGGAGGGGTGGGAGTTTAGGGGGGTAAAATGCAGATACAAAATGATGCTATTAACCAGATATCCCTCTGGGGTAACCACTGTGACGCTTTTGCTGGGCATACAAATCGATGCGCCGCCCGACCTCCGGGTTGTGGGCTAATTGGCTGTGTACGAAATTATGCTTACCTTGTCTATGCATTGTGACGCCATAAGTGTACTGGTTGATCTATTTTGTGAACTGGTTTCTAATTCTGCAATAAAAACAAATTAAAAAAAAAAATGAACTTAGAACACCTCAGGTCACATGGAACACATGAACACTCTTTCGTTATACTAACATATCAGTCCAAAACGAGGAGTAAATGATGACACGTGCAAGTTTGAAATATTTATTTCTAATGCAGTGTTCTCAAGCGCAGTATCTTGGCTAGTACAAGCAAACATATCATAAGCAACAAGGTTATCAGCATAGTTACTAGTCCATAAAATACAAAGGGTGAAAGCATGTTAAAATGCTAAGGGGAGGGGGCGTGGCCTGCTGAGCAGCGGAATGGCCGCTCTTTGAGTGCGCTCCGCAGGTCGGACAAATAATCCTTAAATAATCCTACACACCGGGTGATTCTCGGATTGCCAGGAACACACGTAAGACCAGCAGGCTGTGTGGAGTGCAACTGCCCATAGTCCCGTAGCTTCTAGCTGATCGGATGGCCGTGCGGAGCCGTGGTGCTTAATACGCCGAACCTGCTGTGGGAGTGCGAAGAGTCCTGAGGGCGGCAGGGGTGCCTACTCGAGTCCGTGGCTTCAGAGGCCTGGTGCGGGCCGCCGCGGCTGTGGTGGCTTTCCCTGGTGCGGCGGCGGAGACGACTGCGGAGGTGCCGGGCGGGCTGTGCTGGTGAGGAGAGCCCGGTGAGGGACATTTGCTATGCACTGGAGAGCCCTTTTCACCGGGGACGGTGCGACATACCAGGCACAGGCGCGGGGGATTGTGGGGCAGGCTGCACTGCGCCACCCTCCCATCGGGTCCAGTTTGGCCGGCGGGCCGGGTCGGGTTGCCACAGGCGGTGTGTTACAAGACATACCAGTGCCAAGCAGAGACCGGGCGCCTGAGTGAAGCAAGACACCTCGGAGGGGCACTGAAGAGGAGCCTTTCCTGCGCAACTGGAGCGCTTGCAGATACATCCTACCTGGTGAGAGATCAAGGGGGTGTGGAGCGGCGGGGATCAGAATGGAGCACTGATCCGGGGAGACACATGAACAGGAGGCACTGAGACAGCGATCGAGTTGCTGGCTGGGCACTTTTCACATCGTGTGCTGGACATTGTTACACCTCTGAGGAAGCCGCCATTTTGAGCGGGGAACAGTGCAGCGCTCAGGAGTGGGCAGAAGGGCAGAGCATGACGGGGTGCAATTGGCGCCTCTACGTGTTGGTGTTTGGTGTGGGTCCTCCGCCTGCATCGCCGGTTGTGGCTGGGACATTGGAGCTGAACTGGAGCGCTTGCCTGCAACCGGTCGGACATTTTGTGGAGAGCCCTGCTTGTCCGCCTGCACCTGCTTAACGGTGTGGCCTGGAGGGGTCTAATTGGGGATGTATGACATCACAACGCATGCTTTTACCACGCATGCTTTTACATCGCAAGTTTTACAACGCATGCCTTTACAACGCATAGTGGTGAGTGGTGCTGGATAGTGAATAGTTTAATTTACTATTCTAACTCCAGTCCCCGTGGATAGTAGGGAAGGTGTTGGATAGTAAATTAAATCTATTCCCTATCCTAGAGCGCCCCCCCCAGCGCAATGCGTTGTAATGGTTTGCGTTGTAAAAGTTGCGATGTAAAAGCACTGCGTGGTAAAAGTTGCGTTGTAAAGGATGTTTCCCTCTAATTGGAAGTGGACGCGCTTTTGCTAATTGCCAAATAAGACCTGAGTGCTAGTGAGGGGCATCACTCCTATCTTTTGGCGCACGGCTGGGCCGGATTGGTCTGAGTGTACGCCATCATGGGAAAGAACGATACACGGCAGCCCAAAGTAACGTTTGAGGCAAAAAAAAAAACAAGCAAGGTGGAACAGACCCGGAAACGCAAGCGGAATCATCCCTGGATGCGGACGAAGATAGCCAGAGACCTGATATACGCACCTTGATGCTGGACATGCGCTCTAGCCTGTGCAATATTGACGCTAAGCTGGATAACTTGACATCGCAACTGGACGCCCGCGAGACGCGTCTTGATGCTCTTGAGAATCGGCACACGGAATATCACGAGTTTCTGGTGGAAACGAAGGAACATCTGCTCCAGAATGGACAAGATGCTGGGCATCATCAGGGCTAAGAAAGAGGATTTGGAGGCAAGGTCAAGGCGTAATAATATACGCATTACAGGAATTCCAGAGACGACTGCCATTACTAAAATGGAGACCTTTGTCACAGACCTGCTTCAGGAGCTCTTCGATCCACACTTATCCGGAGTGTTTGCTGTGGAGAGGGCGCATTGGTCCCTGGGACCGTGACCGGCTGTCGGATTGCCACCTAGGCCCATAATAGCGAGATTGATGAACTACCAAGATAGGGATCTCATCCTCCGCAAAGCAAGAGAGAAAGGCAACATCGCACATCAAGGGAATGCCATCTTGTTCTACCCTGATTTCACCCCGGCGGTGCAGGCGGCGCGAAGAGAGTTGATACCTGCCAAGCGCATTTTACTACAGGCACAGGTCCCCTACTCCCTGCTCTACCCAGTGAAACTGAAGGAATCCATAGATGGAACGCAGCATTTTTTCACAGATGCCAAGTCGGCGCTGAAATTTGCTAAACATGTTGGGGGCAAGTCATTCAAGAAACAGCAGGCTATGGAGGTGGCAACCGGCGGAGAGCTCAGTGACAATGATTGACAGTGGTATCGTATGAACAGGTGTTATATCTGGGGTGGGAGCATGGCAGGACGATAACTTTGACCTGAACACTATGGTCTGAATAGGTTTAGGGGGGGTTGTATCGCACAGTTTGTTTATTTACATTCCTCAGGTTGGGAGTTCCTAGGTGAACTGAGAAGCCTGCAGTTGGTCCGACCACCTTGCACAAAGCAGGGATACATGCCGGTATAGCCACGCTTCCTAGGGATGATTTCCCATCTTAATTGATGTTGTATTGCTTGAATGTTTGTATAGGGTAGGGTATTCTGCAACCTATTTCGGGGGTTGGAGTGGGTGGAGGGGGGATGGGAGGGTTTGTTTGGTTCTTTAAAGCTAGTCAATTGGAAGTATTGTGCAGGATAACTATCTCTGATGGCAGTGTTGTGTCCTTAACGTGGAATGCAGTGAGAATACTTGTCATGGTTACACATGGCTGCATCTAATCAGTTAACATGTCTTACCTGGAATGTCCGTGGCCTGAATGATAGCAGAAAATTCAGAATGGTACATGCCTACTTGACCAGTCATTGCATAGACTTATGCCTACTGCAGGAAATGCACCTCAACAGTGCGCCGTCCCGCAGACTCGGTCACAGCAGGTGGGGGAGCACGTATTCTGCAATATATTCTAACTATGCGAGGGCGGTGGCGGTTCTGCTGTGACGCGGTCCGGACTGGAAGGAGGGATTGATTCAAACAGATCCAGAAGGTCGGTATCTCCTGGTGCGAGGGCTTCTGAGTGGTATTTCTATCCTTATTGTGTGTATATATGAGCCGAACACTGATTCTCCTGAATTTTTTACCTCACTATGGTCCAAAATCAAAACACTTGGATGTGACACGATTCTTTGGGGCGGTGATTTCAATGCAATACTCAATGAACACCTAAATAGGCGGGCTACGGCTAGGTCCCTACACCCGGCAGCCATTGCGGCCCTTCAGTAAATAATAACAGATGGCGACTTGGTGGACATCTGGAGACGCAGACATGTTGGATTGCGGGAGGGCACATGTATTACAGAACACCATAATGCTTGGTCCCGACTAGATTATTGGCTGCTGTCCCGGGATATGGCGGCCTACACAGTTGAGATTAAACACCTGCCCCGCTCCCTGTCGGATCATGCTCCATGCTTGTTGCGACTGTCCCTCCCTACTATGTATAAGCGAACATGCTCATGGTGGCTACCGCCATATGCCCTACTGGACGAAGCCTTCAAGGCAGAGATCGGAAACGACATAGAGGACTACTTTCGAAACAACGCAGGGTCAGTAGACACAGAGAGCGCGCTGTGGGAGACATTTAAGGTGGTTATAAGGGGACAATGCATTGCCAGGCAGGCAGGAGTACTAAAGGCTATAAGGGGCTCCCTGGCTTTGTCAGAAACTGACATTAAATGACTAGAAACGCAGTACTATGCTGAAGGGAGCCATGACGCCCCCGGGCTGATGAAAGCAAAACTGTTAGCTTATGAGGAAGAAGCACAATGAGAGGTTACATTTTTGGGTAAGTATGCGGAGGCGAGAAGATATGAGGAGGGGGACAGGCCAAGTCGCACATTGGCAAACATGGTTAGGCTCTCTAGGTCGGCAACACACATTCATGAGATAAAAGATATGTCTGACAGTGTGGTGAGAGGTCAGTAGGAGATCTTGGCAACATTCTCTGAATTCTACTCCGGCCTATACACCGCCACCCTCAATGACTGCTCGGAGGGGTTGGCGCCATTTCTGGAATCTATAGAGCTGTCCTGGTTTAATGACACGTATAGGAAATACATGGATCTCCCGATCACAGCTGAAGACATCATATGGGTAATAAATAGCATGCCCCTAAAAAAGGAAGCCGGGCCCGGATGGTCTAACCACTGCATTTTACAAGATCTATGCGGCAGTACTCGCACCTAAACTGTTGGCGGTGTATGAAGAGGCATTAGAGGTGGGTTCGCTGCCCAGTTCGATGAGAGAAGCTTTGATAGTTACACTGCTTAAGCCTGGCAAGGTTGAGGGCGAACTAGACTCTTATATGCCCCTCTCGTTGATTAATGTAGACGCAAAAATATCCGTCAAACTGCTCGCTGATAGGTTGCAGCCTTTGTTACCACTCATAGCTCTCCCTGATCAGTCAGGGTTCATTCCGGGTCGAGCTACATCCCACAACTTACATACCATTTTTTCTGTATTACATTATTTACACCCTTCTGTGCACTCTGCTGTGGTGTTCTTGGATGCCACAAAAGCATTCAACACCCTAGAATGGCCGTATATGTTCAAGATCCTGTCCAGTATCGGTTTCAGCCAGATTTTTATACAAAAGATCCGTTTACTTTACACCGCCCCTAGTGCGAGGATACAGGTCAATGGTTTGGTTTTGGACCCATTTCCAATCTCACGGGGCACCCGACAGGGTTGTCCTTTGTCCTCGCTGCTCTTTGCTATCACGATGGAACCATTAGCGGCCCGTGTACGGCAACACCATACTGCGCGAGGCATTGGGTTCAGTTCCAGAAGCCTGTTAATATCCCTATACGCGGATGATGTGACCCGGTACCTAGTGAATCCGGAGGTGAATTTGGACCAGATTTTACGTGAGTTCATCAGGTTCGGAGGGCTAGCTGGCGTCTGCATAAATTGGTCCAAGTCAGTAGTGTTCCCCCTGACAGACAGTACCCCGGTCGTTGTGTCGAAGTTCCCTCTGCGTTGGGAGACGGAAGAGGTCAAATACTTAGGAATTTTGATTAGTAGGAATCTTCAAGAAGTTTGGAACATAAACTATGGGAGGGCCATGACCTGGCTGGAAGGAAAGGTGAAGTTGTGGGAACGCTTACCCCTGTCACTCACTGGGCGGATAGCTCTAACAAAAATTATTGTGCTACTGAAATTTTTGTATTTATTTGTTAATGTTCCGCTTCCCCAGACATCTAATTTTTTTGCCACGTTGAAATCTCATCTGGTCACGTTGGTATGGGCATGTGGACAGGCAAGGTCGGCCTGGGATGTATTGACACTACCCCTGAAACAGGGAGGCTTGGGTGCACCAGATATGCGTCTTTATGCGCTGTGCGCCCATGCCCAATTTTTACATTTCTGGATGCACCCTACCCCCTTTAAGCCACACGTCACTGTGGAACGTGACAACATGGCACCAACCCCATTTCAGGTGGCTATATGCGCGAGAGTACAACGTCCCAGAGGGGAGGTCGACACAACAGAGACGCTAAAGTGGGCGTGGGACGAGTTGAGGAAAAAGGCAGGTGTGCCCATAATGTATGCGCCGTCGTTGTCCGTAGTGCAAAATCCCCTATCGCCGTGCATCGAGAGTGGCATTGGTAAGGCAGTACACCAGAAGCTTGGCCTCCACACATTTGCTGACCTGTTCCCCAATGACGAATTCATGCCCCACCTCTAGCTGATGAGGGGCAGGAAGTGTCCTTCTCAGACATGTTTCTGTATCACAGGTTGAAATCGGCTTGCAGGGAGTTGTGAAGTGAGTTCCCGTTGGCTCCTCCAGTGTTCCAGGCGCTTGAAACGATAGTGAGCTCTCCCTCTCCCCGAAAACTGGTCACTAGAATATACAGGCAGATGCAGAGTAGCACCCCCATAGCCCAAACCAAAGCCCTACAACACTGGAATGTTGAGCTTCCTACCCCACTTACTGAGGAGCAGTGGTCTTTTTGCTGTGAGGAACTCACTGAACTGTCCCCTAACTACAGACTACGATTGATCCACTTCAAATACTTGCACCGCTTCTATAGAACACCGGTAAACCTTCACAGAATGGGTCTCCGGGAGGTGGATCGTTGCTGGAGGTGTAGACACTCTCCTGCTACGTTTCTACACATGGCTTGGTCGTGCGAGAAACTGGAGGGTTACTGGTCCTCGGTCTTTGAGTCTGTGAACCAGATTGTAGGAAGAGCTGACGTCCCATCCCCTGAGTTAGCGATTCTGGGATATGTGAAACACACGGTGCCCAAATTGAGGAAACTACAGGCTATGTTGTTTTTGTATGCTAAGCGTCAGGTGGCTGTGAGGTGGGGCAGGCCCAAGGCGCCGTCAGTACAGAACTGGTTGTCTGATGTTACGTACGGTCACACTCAGCTGGGCACATTTTGGGAGTTGATGCCGCCTACCTCAAGGCCACGAGATATCTGGGAACCGTTCCTCAAATGGCCGAGGGAGACGCTCCAGGAAGATGTGAAGAACTTAACAAGTCCCAGTACTCAGCTCTTGAAAAACCTTTTTGTATATAACCCTCATAACTCAAAGTGCTAACTCAATAGAAACGTGTACCATATTAGACATACAATGAAAACAAGAGATTTACACCAAATTAATAACACATTGTTTGTTTGTTTGTTAAAAAATTGCACAATGTATTACAAATCAATAAAATCAGTAATGGATAACATCAATGCAGTGCCATACATTACAAAAACGTTTTCATATGATTTTAAAAAAGGTGCCTATACACATATAACAAATAAAAACCATAGAATTCAAAGTAATCAAGATTGTCAAAACCACAAAATTCAGAGTTGTCAAGGTTGTCGACGCAGTGTTTCGGTGTATTACGATATCACCTTCATCAGGACAAACAATTCTATAAAAAGAAAGCGTACAATTAGATACATCCTTAGATCTTGTTAAGAAGGCACATTTCTTTTACATTTATTACGGCACAGTCTTGTTTTCAAAGAGTCTTATACATTGTTTTCTACACAAACAATGTATAAGACTCTTTGAAAACACGACTGTGCCGTGATAAATGTAAAAGATTACTTTGAATTCTATGGTTTTTATTTGTTACATATGTGTATAGGCACCTTTTTTAAAATAATATGAAAACGTTTTTTTTAATGTATGGCACTGCATTGATGTTATCCATTACTGATTTTATTGATTTGTAATAAATTGTGCATTTTTTTAACAAACAAACAATGTTTTATTAACAAAACAATGTTTTATTAATTTGGTGTAAATCTCTTGTTTTCATTGTATGTCTAATATGGTACACGTTTCTATTGAGTTGGCACTTTGAGATATGAGGGTTATATACAAAAAGGTTTCTCAAAAGTTGAGTACTGGGACTTGTTAAGTTCTTCACTCCTTTTCTCCTTGTCCCGTACTGGATTACTAAGGAGGCCTCCCTTTCTTTTACTTGTGGCTCCAGGAAGATGGGCTGAGTGGGGAGGATGATAGGTGAACAGATACTCCATTGCTAACAAGTTATATGAAAATGGTTGGTGGGCGGGTTGAGAGCTATGTGAAGGGTCTGAAGGGGGGGCTGGGCCGGGAGGAATGCTGTGTGGTTTCGGGAATATTATTTTGCTTTGTTGTAGGCAATAGATCTGTGAATTGTGGGGTTGTAGAGATATGGGACATGGACACAGTCAACTGTTTGTAAGTATGTGATGTTTTTCTGATGTTGATACAGCGCTGTATTCTGCTTATCATTTACGGAGATTGTATAATTCTGCACCTGGTTCGCTTATCGTACATCTATGATCACTGGCTACACTGAGTTTGTTTTGTTACTATATATGTAATTGAAAAAGCCAATAAAAATAAAATGCTGAAGGGAAAAGGTCTAAATAGAACCTCAGTCTTACCCTCCCTTGCAAGTATATTATAATATATTTTAGAGGGTCTCTTTGGGTTTTAGAAGGGCGGCCCCATACCGCTGGTCTTAGTAGAAAGGGATCTTCTACACCAACTCTCTGCATGCGGATATTCATCAAGTGTGTATGCATGCTCTGCGCAGTGCATTATTAAATGCGCCAAAAGCCAGAGTTGGCCACAGCTACCTATGTGTTATGTCTAAGACGTGCGCTGATCAGACCGAACAACAACCGCTGTGTTGAAATAACCTTGAAGGCTTTGGCACTCACTGTTCAGACATAGCTTACCAAGCAAAGCTGATACTATAGGAAAACATGTTATTCTCGTGTGAAGCAAAATATTCTACTAGGCTCAAAGCATTAATAACAATATGTGCCGTGTGCAAAAGCAGCAGAGAGGTAAAATGGCGTTTAAACTCCTAATAAGCTTATGCTAACTTAACACAGTGTAAAGGCAAAGCCCTCCCTTGATCCGAGCATGGATGAGATAAGATAAGGGGCAAATTTTAGGAACGCAGAGTTCAAGAACAATAGTCCAAACACAAGTCTCCAATTTGTTCCAAGAACGAAAGAAAAATCTTTGTAGTTCATCAAATGTAAAAAAATAAAATGTAGGCTTCGGACATAGTTAATGTTAATGTTAATGTTAGTCAGCATTTATTGAGCGCTCGTACGCCCAGAGGCTTCATGGCGCTATAGGAAGTATAGTGAAGTCAATAGGTCTGGGCAAAATGTAATGAAAAAGTCAAAAAGCTTTCTGATGTCCAATAAGTGGCCTCGGTCATAGAGGAGAGAGAGAAGACATAACTCATCCCAATAAGGAATATGCAAAATATGCAGCAACAGCCTCCAACAGGAAGTCACTGTTCTCATCCGAAAATAACTCGGCCATCCAATTTATCAAAGGGAAAGAACATACATGTTCCTCAATTACCGGAGCCTCTAGCACCATCAGAGGACAACTTTGTGGGTTTTCAATGAAGCTGCGTGCCAAGAAATCTTGCGCCGCTGCGAAAACATTCCAACGACTCAGTACTCCATGCATCGCTGCAATGGCCATAATCCCTCCATCAGAACAAAGCAATTCATGAGCAACTAAGGGGCTCATAAGTTGATTATAATCCGCATCGGGAGACACCGTATTGCAGAGACACAAATCCAGGGCCCATTCGAAGTCGCAACTCAGGCAATGAAAGACAGGCTGGATGCATGTAAAGTATTAAAACCAAAACGATAATCCATAAGCCGCACTCAATGTAGCAAGAGGCAGCGCTCCATAGTACTCAAGCATTCGGTCTCGAAGCAGCCCCAGCCGAGACAGCTCTCCTTGTACACAGGATGTGCATCCACTTTGAAAAAGGCAAAACAGTAAAATCACGCCAGCAGCCAGAGCCAGCAGTAAGGGAAATCCACCAAACAGGCTGGAAAAAATAGAATGAAAAAATGCTGGAAAGACACTGAATGTTGTTTGAAAAGAAGTGACCAGGCCACTGCTTACAACTTTAAAAAAATGAGCCAGCCCAGATGTGGAGGATGCATTGAGGATAGTGTGAATTAACTCACTGAAATGCAAGGGCAAATCAGTATTCAATAAAGCATGCACTTCTGTGCGGGTGTTAGCCACGTGAAGGACGAATGTTTCACGAGCAGATGTAAGGGCAACTTCTTTCTGGGACAATAGAGCTCTTATGCTACTCATCGTGGTGAACTCTGCTTTCAAGGTCGGATTCTTAGGCCAGATGGAAACATCAAGCTTCCCATGCGGGGGAGGATACATTACATTTTTACAGCAAACCACCCACTCACTGACGGTAATGACATAAGCAATTCCCTTTATTAACCCACAACAATCTTTGTTGTTTAAAAGTAAATACCTCCCATTTGCCACTAATGTGAATGTGGGAACGATAGCAGGCACAGGTGTACCTTTCAAAACACAGGCTAAATTAGGCTGATTCTGATTACAAGAACCATGTAATTGGATATGTCTACAAATCAATGAGTGATCTGGTGTTTCAGTGCATTCTTCACCATTCAAATAAACCTCTTTACCTTCTCTAAGGCATCTATAGGTAAACGGAAGCGACCAAGCTTCATGGAGATAAGAACTTCCAAGAGGCTAGTATCTACCAATTGCAAAGTACTTCATACATCCCTCAAACTTGAAAAGAGGGAAGGGGAGTGTTATTAAACCGTGGATAAGCCACGTTGCAGTCTTGGCTTTTGCCACAGAAAAAGGCAAAGGTTCCAACCTTTCAATGTGTAACATAAAAAAAATGCATCCTTCATCGACAGTAAACGCTGCTTGGCAGTCAAATTAACCCCTTCCATGCTCATGACGGAACGGTTCCGTCATGAGCGTCGGTTGAGCTGTGCTCATGACGGAACCGTTCCGTCATGAGCCCATAGGCTCATTAGAACCTTCAGCACAGCGCGAAAAAATTCGCGCCGCGCTGAAGAGGTTAAAAGGGGCAAACAATGACGACATATTCATGTAATGCCGTGGCACCTTGCCAGCTTTAAGCGTCTGCAATGTCCATGCAAACTGCATAATGGAACGCAATTGATTTTGACCATGATACTGAACAGACACTTCATTTTGCACAATGTCAACAACAGATGATACAATATTGTCCAATGAGTAAATGCAGGAATAGAGTGTGTTTATGCTATTATCAACAACTGCCAGCACTTTTTCTAAATTGGCTTGATCTATAGCTCTAAGGCGGGTAGCCACCTCAATCTGGGATGTTTTCCAGAATTCATTATAAACAGCATATATCCATCTTTCAGATTTGCCGTTAGCCGGACCTTTTATAAAATCATTCAAATCAACATCGTCAGTCAGTTTAGACAAATGTAGCTTAACCGATGCCAGGGTAGAATGTCTGAGCCAATTCTGACATAATTTGCCTACTGAATAGGTAGTCACAGAATGGCTACTTTCAAAACGGGGATTCACTCTGACCTGTGTAAAGCCTTCTGCCAAACCCAGAAAACAATGCTGGCAAGAGTCAGCACTTCTGTGCCAGAGCAACCAGCCCTTGGGATCCATACTGGATATGTTAAAGGAAGAATTTAACAACAGAGCTTGTAAATCTCTTATCGAAAATTTAGTGGTATTACCCCAACCGGAATATTCTTCTAAGTCAGGAAAAGAAGGAGCATTTAATTTTTGTGTAGTAGCCAATCCAAAGCATGTTGTCTGTGAAACTGTAGAATTCAAAAACAACATATGGTTCGGGATGAGGCATGCATGGTGCAAAGCCTCAGTGCCTTGCACTTGCCAGCTATTAGAACCCCAAACTGATTTAAGGTCAATAGTATCCTTCCACAACTCGTAGCCTCCAACAGCCAACTGGTCTAGAAAGGACTTCGGATACAATAATTTAATATCGGTAAGTCTAACCTGGACGTGGACTTTTCAGTCATTTTAAAATAAAATGCATTGGGATTAGACTGCTTAAAATCTGTAAAGTATCCTTGGACCTCTTACCCCCTTCACGCAAGTACTTTTTCGGGGTTGGGATTGAGCACTCTGCTAAATTGGGGAGGCGGGCAGTTTTGAGTCCGTCGGGCAGGGAGGCAGGGATGGGGGATGGGACACCAGGGTGGGGCACAGGGTGTTTAAAGTTTGTAGTTTTAGTTTGTAACGGTATTGTCAGGCTGGCAACGTACCCACTGGCTGCTATGTGTGCACATCACACCGACGACTTAGCACATACATTCCTTAGCTACCGTATCCATGGCGACACCAATCCCAGCTGAATGCGCGTCAGAACTGCCCCTTAGCGCTCCAGTGACCCCCCTAACGCTACTCACATGGAACGTACATGGCTTAGGAGACAAATTCAAGAGGGGCCTTGTGTTGCAGGCCCTAAAACGTCAAGCCCCAACACTGGTCCTCCTACAGGAAACGCACCTCACTGGCTCTGCATGTAAGGCATTAGATAGGTGGGGATACAGGATCGTGGTGCGTTCGGTGCTCTCGTCTGGCTCCAGGGGCGTTGGCATATTGATACGAAAGCACTCCTCCTTCATAATACATACGAAAAGGGATGATCAGGGGAGATTCGCAGCCCTTCATGGTCAATGGGAGGGAAAACCTGTTAGTGTGGTGTCGTTCTACATACCCCGGCTCTGCATGCGTTGGCACTCCCAGCCCTGGGCGAGTTTCTGCTTGCTCTGCCGGAAGGTGACCTTATAATTGGGGGTGACTTTAATGCCAGGATGGACAGTTACCTGGGCAGATACCCAGTGAGGATGCAAACGCCCGGCATCTCCCGCATGCAGGGTTTCACAGAGGCACTTGGACTTATTGATGTCTGGAGGCACCGTCACCATGCAACACGACAATACACTTTCCCCTCGAATGTACACAATAGCCTTTCCAGAATAGATTACTTCCTGACTTATGTTATCAGTTTGCAGAGTGTAGACAACATAGCGATAAAACCCATCTCAGATCACTCACCGATTCTGTTGACTTTCTCACACCACCATGAGGCCCGTAGGCGGCTCTACCCTATATACCCAGGCTTCCTGCAAGTCCCGAAAATTCGAAAAGAGATCCGTAAAGCCACGAAGCACTTGTTCGAGGAAAACACTCCGCCCGTTAGCTCCCTGTCAACCCTATGGGAGGCTTATAAGATTGTAATTAGGGGACAAGCCATAGTCTCGATCGTTGGGCACAGGCGTGAGAAGCAGAAAGAACTATTAGATCTGGAACTAGAATTACATGCGGCCAAGGCACACCACTCGACAGACCCTACGCCAACATCTTCACATGCACTACAACAACAATATAGGGACTGTTTAGAAGCAGAGGTGTCAGCAAAGTTCATGTCCACTAGACATAGGGTATACGATGTAGGGGACAAGGCTGGAAAACTCCTCGCATGGCTAGATAGGCGGGACCAGGGAGCCAAGGGAATAGCGCAAATACAGACCGCGGAGGGGCACCTGACAGCAGATCCATGAGAAATAATACGCACACTGGCAGGACACTTCCGGCGGATTTACGCACCAACATCAGTCATTACAGAGGACGAAGCTGCGGCAGCCATTAAAGACATAGTAATGCCCACGCTTACTCCGGAGGCTGCTTTAGAACTGGAGGCTGACCTCACGGAGGAGGAACTACAAACCATGATCCGATCGCTGCAATCAGGCAAAGCAATGGGACCGAATGGGGTCCCAATCAAATTGTACAAACAAATGACAGTCATTGTCACTCCGCATCTATTGCAAATGTACACCGACAGCCAAGATAGAGGAGAATTGCCGCCCAACCAGCGTTTAACTACGATAGTGGCGATCCCGAAGCCTGGGAAACCTCCGACTGCCTGCGCCTCTTATCGCCCAATCTCATTGCTCAATGCAGAGGCTAAAATACTTGCTAAGGTATTAGCCAGTAGATTAACACCTCACCTCCCGCATCTAATCCATTCAGATCAATCCAGCTTTGTGCCAGATAGAAACACTGCATTAAATCTCAGACAACTGCATGGAGTGATGGCTAGGATTCCAGCCCTGCAAGAACCGGCGGTCGTGATCTCCCTAGATTCGAGGATGGCCTTTGACATGGTCGAATGGAATTTTCTCATCGCAGTCCTTCACCATTTTGGTTTTGGGCCCAAATTTTGCGCGTGGATCCGCCTCTTATATATCAGACCCTTGGCCCGTGTGACAGCCAACGGTCATATCTCCGACAACATACCATTAGCTAGAGGGACGCGCCAGGGATGCTCCCTATCACCGATACTTTTTGCTTTGGCATTGGAGCCCCTGGCGGCATGGATTAGAGGAGAACCACTGATGCGAGGCATTCAATGGGCGGAAGGGTGACAAACTTGACAAACCCTGAGCACTCCCTACAGGTCCTCCTTAAGATTTGCGATACTTTTGGAAAGGTATCCGGATACACCATCAACTGGTCCAAGTCCATTCTGTATGTATTACGTGGCCCGCACCGCGTCTCCCAACAGACTGCCCGCTCCTAATTTCACATGACTCATTCAAATACCTAGGCATTCATATCACACCTAGCTCTGCGGACTTTTTTGCAAAAAATTTGGCACCCCCACTGGAGCGCTTGAAGAGAGATGTGACACACTAGGAGTCGCTTCCCTTAACATTATTGGGGAAGGCGGCGTTGTTCAAAATGATGGCCTTGCCCCGATTTCTATACGTTCTTGAAAACACACCACTTCCAGTGCCTCTGAAATATTTCAAGCAAATAGCAACATAGGCATCTCTACGGTGGGCGACCTGTGGGACAAAGTAACGGTGATCCCGTTTGAACAACTCAGACAGCAGTACGAACTTGCACCATCCGAAGCTTTTCGTTACACACAGATTAGACACGCACTGTTAGCGGTGTTACCGCAAGACATTGAAGTATACCCGAGGCCTCCCCGTTGGAGGATAGGCTTCTCACAGACTACATGCAAAAGCGAGCCACATCATTCACCTACCGTAAGCTGATTAATAACTTACTGGACCCTACAGCCTCTCTGCGAGAAAAATGGGTAGTAGACGTGGGGGAGTTAGACGATACAGAATGGCAGGAGGCATCGGCCTCATCTAAAGAGATGGATATACCCTCACGACTCAGGCTTGTGCAGCTTAAGATACTACACCGCACGTATCATACTAGGTGTACTCTATATAAAATGGAGAGAGCGCAGCATCCATACTGTCTGAGAAGGTGTGGGGAGGAGGGATCCTTCTTTCACATTATGGGACTGCCCCAAGATAGCTGTCTGCTGGAAAAAGATATTACCAACGGTGTTGCAGACAGAAGGGGTTTCACTTGTCCCAGAGCCACGTAGATGTTTGCTAAATGTGTGTGAACCCAATGATCTTTCACGCCCAACACAAACGTGGGCTACCATGGGATTGATGTTGGCTAAGCGCAATATAGCGAAGAAATGGGGAGCAGTGGAAGTACCATAGTTGGCGGCCTGGTGCACGGACTTGGACATGGCTATGGTGGCCGAAAGAACGGTATTCATAACGCGGAGATGCCCCCAGAAATGGAGCAAAATATGGGGGGCGTGGAATAAATATCGGGGGGATGTATGTGAACCGCCACCAGATTGTGATGAAGATAGTTCTGAAGATGAGGAATAATGTGTATATGGGAATTGGTTTAAAGAGATTGTCCGATGTGTTGGCCGCAATCAGCCAAATCTGTATAGGCATTGGAACTGCATCGATATGGTGGTTATATATACTCATATATATATACTAATTATAATGTATGGTCATGTCCAACCTGATTTTATTGCTGAAGTTGTTAATGAAAATAAAAAACAGAATTTTCAACAAAAAAATTGGTAAAGTAAGTGAACCTTTTCAAAAAGGAAGCAGAACTGCCTTGTATAGGAGCTGGACATTGTTCCCATTGCGAATAATTAGCAGTGTTCCTCCTGGTATTAGTTTTATGCAGGTAGTGATTGCAAAAATGTTGGTAACAATATAAATCACCATAATTAGCAGACTCCAAATACAAATCTTCAGCATCAAAGGCAGCATAATATTTCATATCAGAAAACAATGATTCTACGGCCTGAACATCCCAATCATCAGAACGTATATGTTGTTTAACTAAGTACATTAGGGACATTTATAACCTCAGTGGGCCCATGAATTTGAAATCGAACAGCATCCCATACAATCCCATCTAAGACAGGCCAAGCAGTGATGTTAACAAAAACAAAGTCTCTCTTCAATCTATGTGATGAGGAATTGGGAGCCAGTGTTCCATTGTTATGCCGAATGCATGTTCTCTCCTCGACATAGTGTCCATTGACGAGACGGAAAAAATAAAACACAAAACCAATTGACATAAAAAGGTAAATTGAAAAAAGCACCAGCCAAATATAGGTCCAAGGGGGAATCAAAAAATGTTTCTTAAACAATGTTACATAAACCGAAATCCTTGAAGGCTTCCTAGATGTGTGGGAATCAGTGTCAAATGAAAATCTGTATTCTGTAGACAAGCGAGTTTGCAAATCAGGCATCAATAAGTCAGTTGGGTCAGAGTAGTCTGTTTCATCAAGTTGAGCACCAGGCAGTGTACTCAATAAAGGACTCGAAATCGCAGGCATCTCAAGGGCAACATCAGGCACTGGATTAGAAACCGAGGTCAAAACAGAATTTCTCAAAATCGAAGGACACAAGACCGCCGGTGTCATACTAAGAAGAATCGGCCACTGTGTGTATCTTGACATTGTCAATGGAGATATACCTGTTCTCCTTATGACCTGGAAGTGGAGGTAAAATGATTGTTCTCGTGCCCTTCACACCAAGCACTGGAACTGGAGCTCGATAAGAGGGACCAAATTCTTTCTTGTTTTCAATCTTCTCTCGAATCAGTTCTCCAACTTGGGGTAGCCAGCCAACTACCGGGATCTGCAACGCATCATCCGAGGTGGAGGGCAAATGTTCCTTTGCAAAACTGTCTCTGGTCTCTTGTAGATTCTGTAAAACATTGCAATGTTCATCTACGTCAAAGGAGACAGCATCAGCTGCCTGGTCTAGACCGTCAAGGTCCAGTACAAACATCTTGATACCAAAGAGCATTTCGTATGGGGTCCGCCCACCCAGAGACCTTCTAGTGAGATTATGAAGAGCACGATGCACGCTATTGAGGTGGGCCAGCCAGTTCCTGCCAGTGCCTATAACTCTAGCTGTCAAAGACTGCTTTAAATCTCGGTTCATTCGTTCCACAACACTTTTACCCTCAGGTCTGTATGGAGACGAAAACTTGACTTGGACCCCCAACGAAGACATGGCATCCTTATACGCCTTAGAGGCGAAAGCCGGACCCAGATCCGAATGGAAGGTACCACAGGCAAAAATCCCTACAAAGACACGCAAGTCTCTTATGACAGTTCGTGAATCAGCGCTGCGGTGTGGCCACACCCACACAAAGCGTGTGCATGAGTCAACAGCTACTAAGATGTACTTATACGCAGTATCAGAAGAAAAAGGACCGCAGTGATCTAAATAAACACATCCAAGTGGTTTATTAGAAATGAACAACTGTGTCTGGGGTGGACGCGTAGCAGTTGAAGGCTTAATCTACTGGCAAATGTCACATTGAAGGACATAATTACGCGTCTGTTTGTTACAGTCCCCACCACCAGAAACGTTGTTGCAACTAAGCTACAGTAGCCGAAACGCCCGCATGCGCAGACGCAACACCTTCATGGGCTGCTGTAATCAGTGTGGGCCTGCGGGCCGTGTTGGGAATCAACCTTTCACCAACGTCAGGTATTTTCACATAAAGAACTTTATCAGGACTTAAGTGGTATGAATACTTCGAAGGGAACCCCTAAGGATATTTACTTCCCTTCTCAGTTGCAGCAACAGCTGCCTAGATATCATCATCGACCTTTTTTTTGGAACGTGTAACTGCTGCAACCAAATATGTCGATACTGCTGATTTTGCGGCCTCATCAGCCAACGAATTGCCAACAGCATGGACCCCTACACGCTGATGACCGAGAGTGTGAATTACAAACACGAGTGGCAACTGCTCTTTAAGCGCAGCCACTCGGACCCAGATAATTTTATGTTTTATTGTGCTACCCTTGGAATCACGAAAATCATTCTGAATCCAAAAGGACAGGTTTTCATTGTAAGACTGGACACATTAGTAAGAATCGCTCACAATAAGAGTTGTCACACTAGGATCAGCGTACTCCAATGCAAGCATCAGAGCACGAAGCTCTGCCAATGTGCGGTGCAGTCCCCTAAAGTCTGTGTGTGCACAACTCTGGACTTGAACTCATCATTCACCATGGCACCGACCACAATGGCGCAAGTGGAAACGTATGCGTGCTTAGACCCATGGGCAACTTGCGCTGAACCATCAGTGTATATGATGCAATGGAAATCCTTCAAAGGCCGCATAGCCAAAGGCGCAGGATGAACAAATTCCTACTGCAAAAACTCCTGCGACTGTAAGGAGGCATCAAAAATAAATGTGACATCCGGAGTTGACAATGATGCCGCCCATTGTACAGACCCTCCAGCATTTCGCGATTTCGCGATTTGCAAAATAATAGCGAAATCATCAGTGGAGCGAGATTACCGCGATATTTAACGTTTTGGCCGCGAAAAAAGGTTTTTGGCAGGTAGCAAAAGAAATGATAACATTTTATTGGCTGTACGCGCATACGTCACTACGAGGCACGTACAGCTGTAATACCTACCTTTTTCTTACTGCGACCGGCATTAGGGAATACGCGAAAATACAGTTTTGTTAGTGGTCCCTTCTGAAGCTATTTTTAGTCAAACCACATTGCGACCTTTAACTAATCCTATCATCTGACCTGCAGCAAATTAATTTGACAGTTGAAGTCAATGCTTTGCAAACACAATCCTGTTCTATACATCATAGCTCACCAGCTCTTTCTAGATTACCGACTTCTAAAGAGCATCGGGGAGTCGTTTATTAGAGCGAAATTAACGCGGACACTAGTCCTCAACTGGTTAATATTTTGGCAGCTGCACTTTTTCACGCGCACAAACACTTATGTTTCAAGTCGAACCAAATAAATTACTAGAGCCAAAAAAGATGAATGCTTAACAGTTAATCTTCAAACACAAACCGCTATGTGGTGCTATTCGCCATCTTTTGCCATTACTGAATTTTCAGAAAATCTACGTAATTAGGCCTAATTGCGGTAGTATCAAGAACACAAACCAAGCTTTATGATTTGTAGTTTTATATTCTTATACGTATATAGAAGTCTTTTGTGTTTGGCCGGATTGGCATGACTTAGTTGTGTTCAAGCTTCCTGCAGTTTGCTGCATTAGCTGCGGTCGTTCGCATTACCTCGACAGCATACTTACTGTATGCACATACCTTTTTCATTTCTACACCACAGGAAACCACTTAAATAATTTTATTGCAAAATTAAAAAGGCACAAGGACCTAAGCAACGTTCCCATTTACAAGACTCGGGTCAGTCTGCCATACTTGTCTGTGGCAGCTTGCTGGTTCCTTGTTTGGCAGTTCATAAGTTCGTTTGATGTTGACTTCTCAAACCTGCTAATAAATGCCCTTGTATATTCATGCACCTATCAAAGGCTATGTAACAGAAGTTGGATATTATTCGTGCTTTTAAAAATTAATTGGCTTCTTGCAGGCTAGATTACTAGGGTATCAATAACAATTAAACATATTTTTTCCTGTTTCGTTTGAATTTGATTGAAGGTCTTTTTTTTGTTGTTGCAGTTTTAATTAGCGCAAACTCAACACGAAGGTATCCGAGCCCTTTACATGAGCACTTGTTGCATTACAGAAAGACACATTCATTTTTAGGCCCTGGGAGAAATACCTCTCCCCCACCCCCTCGGCTTAGGGGGTATTAGTCTGACTTCTGCTGCTGTCAGAAGGTGGACTGCTCTGTTCAGTGACTTTGGGAGTTTGACAAAGTTCAGCACATCTGAAAGGCCCAAAGGACTGGGCAAGGGCGTAACATGAGGGGGCAACTCTTCTGGGGTCCCAAACCCTTCAGATGGGGCCCCATTCCTCCCAAGGCCATTGAATGCAGTATAGTCTTGCACTATATGCTTGATCACATACATTCACAATGTAACATTGACACAGGGCGTGAAGACGTAAACCCTTGCTTTGGGGAAGACAGACGTTGGCACTGTAAGTGGAACCGGTGAGGGGTTCTCTCTTTCCCATCATAGTGAGGATGAGCGACTTGAATACTTTTCAGCTGCATGGGTAGTGCTGGTTGTCAGGGTTGCATACCACAGCTCACATGGTCGGGTTGCCTCTTTCTCTCATATATTTATGTGACGCTCCAATATTACACGATTCAGGCAAACATCGAGAAATCATCTGACTAGCACAATGGCCGCAATATATACAATTTTGGCTGCGATATTTACAAAATAGTGCCTACCAGGAGACATCAAAAACAAACAATGGCCTTTAATTGGCTGTGCGCGCACACGTCACTACTTGCCGCCGTCCAATATCTGCTTCCTTCTGGCCAAGCTGTGAGAGGCGACGTTTGTATTACAAATTCCCATTTCGATTAATGAGAGAGGAAAGTCAGTTTCCAGCCATGGGAGCCTTCTGCAGCAGAATAACTATCAGAAGGGACGCTCGAGTGCAGACATATGCAGGTCATCAATTGCAAGGCCACGTTGTGTTATATATCTGGATGAATGGACAGAAGCAGCAAAATACCCTTCGGGGCAGCACACTATACTAAGTTCAGATTTTTAGCTTAAGTGTTTGTAACGACCAGATTCTCAGGACAGTCAGCTCACCAACCGTGGCTAACCCAGTCGTCAGGTAACAACACTCTTCTCAGGCCACTATTTACAAGATATCTAGAATACTCACCTGAGAAAGTGAAAAGAAGCTATTTACAAGCCTATGTAGTCAAACATACTACTAACATCCTAGGAATTCCATATCTTATCCTATAATTACCTCATCTTATATTCTTTAACGTCACCCGACGATATCTTTAACGTCACCCGACGATGTCTTTAACGTCACCCGACGATGTCTTTAACGTCACCCGACGATGTCTTTAACGTCACCCGACGATATCTTTAACGTCACCCAACGATATCTTTATCTTTATCTTATCTTTAATGTCACCCGACGATATCTTTATAGTCTCACGACTGTCTATGCAATGGGAGGTAGCTCTATCAACAATTTGGGCAACCCTGCTTAGGAGATTGCATCCATCCCTGATCCTGAGTAGTGTACCTAGTTATCAACAGTTACCTGCAAGTGGGGGTGTCTCCCAACCCTCTATAAATCAGCATCTGGTCAAAAAGGAACCCTTTACTCTCTCAGAGACAATAAACAAACAGGATTGTAAACTGGGGTCTCTTTATTACAATGACAAAATAACAAGTATCTAAATGACTAATGCCCTATATAGCGCAATGATATAATTCAATCATCAACACATACATTTGTACAAAGAACTGAAAAGTAAAGATGGTTAATAATGGCATACAAATAGATAGCTGAAAGAAAAGTGATTAATTGTGAACAGATATAATAGAAACATTTTAAGAACACCTCACCCTATTAAGAAGGGTCCAACTCTCTGTCCCTCTCTGGTGGAATTAGGACTTTCTCCATCACCATGGCACCACCACCAACGGACCAACTTCTGATGTTCATCATGGTCTCTGCACTCCACTGGCTCCAACTGACTTCTTCATTGACTGACAGCTTCACCTGCTCAAATCCATCTGACTTCTCTCTTCACTTCCAAAAAACCATCTGACTGGTAATTGCTCCACAGCTCAGCTGTCCAACTCACAGCTCCAGCTCTCTGCTCCAGCTCTGCAAATCAACTGACTTCTTCAATTCCAAAAACCATCTGATCTCTCTCTCTTCACTTTCATCTGACCGCTCTCTTCAGTTCCAAAAACCATCTGACAACTCTGCTCTTCTGTTCTCTGATAATATGGGAGGCTCTCTGCTCATGGAAATTTCCAGCAAGCACACGGCCTCCCACCGAATTCCTGTGCCAAGCCCCGCGCTCCCTTCGCTCCCACAGTGGCCGGCTGTGGTTGCGTCTAAAGCCCGAGGAAAAACACATTCCTTCGATAAGGGCCGGTCCTCACCGGTTCCTAACTAGTGAAATAACAACTCAACTCTAAATATCACTTCTGACCTACAAACGGCTCAGACAACTGAGGCAGGAAGACAAGATGGCTGCTCTCTATTTTAGGCCTTTAGGCCCGAAAAGAGGCAAAATAGGCATAGAATCATGCCAAAGCCAATAGGCAAACCCTACAAAAAGGCTGAAATAAAGGATTCGTAGCAATATATTGAGATGGCATGCCAAAGCCGATAGGCAAACCCTACAAATAGGCTGAAATAAAGGATTCATAGCAATATACGGAGATGGCAGTGGACTACTAGTCATCACTAATCCAAATAGGGCAAATTATCCTGTCGTTACAGTGTTTTAAGCCAGGCCCTTAATTACATCTGCCACGCCCCTATGACAGACCCCCCAGTTTTTTCATCCTACTTAAAACCCTGCACACACACCGCTTCTGTTATTTAGTTGCAGACTTCATTCCAAACCTAAGTCATGTGCAGATGGAGACGTGCAGATTGGCATAGAAGAAAATTCACTCTGGCCCTGGGGCAAACACCCCTCTTGGCCCACAGGTGGAGCACATTCTGGACGGGTCCAGGAGGCAGCGGTGCCTCAGCAGGGGTGAATATATGGGTGCTAGAACACCCCAGGGAGAAATAAGGACCTCTCTCACGAAGTGCAGATTGGAGCTTTGCTTCTGTAGAGCATCAAAGACTTTAAACATGCTTATTTCACAGTGGAAAACTCTGCTAAATTAGGTTACATTGATTTAAGGCTGAACAGGAATGATTTCAAGTAAAATGAAGTGCCGCAATAATGCCGCTAAATTTCCATTTTTGTGCCGCTAAATTTGCAAATCTATGCTGCAAAATCCTGGGGGGTCTGATTGTATCCACCGTGGGTGCAAAGCTTTAGCATTAGGTACACTGGCCTTCATCACTGCCTCTAGAGCAGGATACGGGGTAAAAACCAACATGCATTTTCCCTGCGACAGTGCACGTTCCTTAAGAATCGCCATTTGCACTGCTGTCAACACTTTTTCCACAGAGGAAAACCGCATTTCAGCCGAAGTGTACAAGTGTGACTTGTAAGCAATAGGAACTGTGTCTCCCTCGTTAAAAGTAAGGTATGTGAAACCCACCGCCCCAGGGATGATTCTTATCACCAGGTTGGTGTGGTTATCACAAGTCAGTAGGAATTTAGATTCTAAAAGATCAGCCTGCAAAGATTGCAAATAGCTGAATGTTCTGGCAGCCAGCAAGATTTGGTAAAAGTAGGTTGTATCAATGCATACAAAGGCTTGATACGCTGGGCATATTCGGGAATATCATTACTCCCGAAATTAAAAAATCCCAGCAAGGACTGTAATTTTTTCAGAGTTGTAGGAACGGGCAATTGTGCGCATTTCTCCAAAAAAGTAAGGAGCCAAACCTCAACCTTCATTGTTGAGCTCGTAGCCCAGGAACAACACTGTGTACTCTGCAATGTGAGACTTCGCAAAGTTGAACTTGTAACCAAAGTCCGCAAAGTTACAAATTATGTGATGAACGCGACCCAGATGAACCCAAAGCTTGTCGTCTGTGAGATAGATGTCATCCACATACGAACACGCATCTGTGTCCACTTCTCTAAGAGAGAGACAATACGGGCAGCAAACATGCCTGTACTATTTTTATAGCCCATAGGCAAATGTTTATACTGGCGTTGTTTGCCGCCACAGGTAAAACTGGTCCATTGGGAACTCAGTCCGTCCAAATTGTGGGCAAAAAAAAACGTTGGAAATTTCACGTGTGGTTTTAAACCGCTTTCGCACAAGACCATCCACAAGAGCAGAGCCGTGGGTATTCTGTACTGCACAGGTATGGCAATGCGAGTTTAAATGCTGGTAATCCAATACCAAATGGTACGAGCTGTCTGGCTTGGTCACAGTAAAAAGAGGGTTATTCATCGGTGACACACAAGTTTCAATTACACCTTGATATTCCAATTGTTCAAGGATTTCCACAACGGAAATCTTAGTTTCACGTCGGATGGAATATTGAGGTTGAGGCTGTGGCATAGACCGCAAAGAAATCTTGTGGTGTGGGGAACATTTATCCCACCCACAGTGTGTACGGTACAAAGCCGGCGCAAGAGCCTTAGCTGTCAGGTCCATGCCAGGTTCCGCCACGAGACCCCCCAAGGCTCCTATTTACAAGGTTCGAGGTCACTCTGTACAGCAGTTCCCAATCTGGCGTTCCATCCAGACTCTGGCTCATGCTTCCTGGTTGTCCCGCTATGGAGATTAGGTCAGCGTTCTAGTGTTCCTTTTCAGTCCGCCATTTCCTTCGCTAGCGCGTTCTATGTGGCGCACTTCAACTGAACATTCCTGGCAGCTGGTTGTTCTGTTTTTGGCTCCAGTCTCTGTCCCTATTTTCGCCATAGTTGCCCCTGCATTCCTGTCAGTTATCCTTCGTAATATTCCAGAGGGGCTCTTGAGGGTATTCTGAGTAGTCCTAGTCCGATTGTTCCCTGTTCCGCCTTTCCCCGCCGCAGCTCCGCTTTTCAGAATTTCCTGCGGAGTCGGCTGGAGTTTCCTGAGGCAGAGTAGCAGCGGTCCTCAAGTTGGCAAGTACTCCGTTCCGCTTCTATTCAGCTCATGAGCGATAAGGAGTTCAATACTTCATTGTCATAGACTTATCTGTGCGTTGTTTAGTTCAGCGGAATTCTCAAATTTGCTCTACCTTGAGTCAAAGACTATTTCCAGTGAGAGTCAGCGCAGCACAATAGACTTATTTCCTAAAAGGTCAATCTATCTACTCAGTCTTGAAGGACAGTTCATGAGAACGTCATTGTGCTTCAACGAGACAAGATATCAAGAATTTCTACAAGTAAATAGGGGTATTGATTGTATGCATATAATAATACTGTTATTTACCACCTATACTAGACGCAACTTTGCAAAGACATTAACGACAACTCGAGTACTACGTATAGAGCAGAAAAGACTTTGAATTCAGTACTCCTTAGCAAGAGAGAGGCAATTTCCACATTTAAAAAGGTATTTAGAGAAGGAACGAGAGAGAGAGAGAGTAGCGTTGCCAAGGGTTATTGGAACTGTAGTAATTATATGTTCATTGTTTCAGGTGTACCAGCCTCTCGAATCTAGAGGACGCGAAGAAGGCACCAGTGTGGAAGTCTCTCTTTGTTGTTCGTTATCCACTTCCCCTTTCCCCTCCATTCCTGGGCTTGTGGAAATCCGGGTGCAGGGGTGCTTGGGAATTTGGAAATATTCAGCATAAGAAGATTGGCCACTCGCCCCCACGGAATCAGGATAATTCAGGTACTGCTTCTGACATTAGCCCACTTTTCTGCAAAATTCAGAGCATGCTCTTTCGAGACTGTGTGCGCGAAACTAGGGAGGATTACCTCCTCCCCTCTCAGAGCCACGAGCACAAAAGGTGGGGGCCAGTCAACCTCGGCTAACAAAATGTCATAGGTAGTCGTGAAATTTTCCCAAAATACCCCTTTGATGGTACGCTGTATGTCACCTTCAATTAAGAGGACTATTTCATAAAGTCTATCAGGGGGAGCTACTCTAGTATCAGCTGTCTCCACAACAACATATCGGTCAGTCACTGTCACCCTCAGTAGTGGACGCAGGGCCTCTCGCACTATGGTAATCTCCACCGCGCTGTCCAACAACGTCAGAGCCCATGTCAGATTCCGAAGCCGCGTTGTCACTATCTGTGGCATATCTCGCTGTTAAAGCGGCAACTTTCTTTTTTTGAAACTGGGGTCTTTTCGGTGTCGAATCGTCCTGCTTGCCTTTACCGTCTTTCGGGTGGGGCTGGTCGCATCACTGCTGGCCACAACGACCTCTGCCGCCTCCTCCACCACAGGTCGAGGAGGCTGATGAGTCCTGAAAAGAACGAGGAGAGCGTTGTTCAGAAACCAGAAAACGATCAGGTGATTTTATCGTTGTTCAATTGCGCAAGTCATGAACACGTTCTGTGGGTGCAGGCACTGGAGATGCAGGACGTGACTCCTGTTTCTGTTGTTGTTGTTTACCCTGTTTCTGTTTTTTCAGCCAATTTTGCTTTTTAGCCTTGGGCTGGTCGTCCGTTTCAGACTTCTGCCCTTGGGGTTGTTTTTTCTCTTTTGTAGAGAAAGGCTTGACACCCTGTTGCGGGGCAAGTGGGGCAGAAGGAACTGACGCAGAGGCGGTAGTCGTATGTTTGAGCGATGGCTTTATTTTTATAAACACTCGTCGCTGTCTGCTGGTCAGTTTTTCCCCTGCGAACGTGGCAGGGTCCGTCCTGGTCTGACGTAGGGGCTCCAGGCTCTTGCGCTATCTTCAACAAGCCTTATCGACCCAGGTGGCTCCGGAGGTGTTGTTGCCCCAAAAGAAAAGAAAAGAAACCGAGATTTAGGACAAACGTCCTCTTGCTTTTCACCAGGGACCGGGAGTGAGGGAAACCGAGTGCTGCGGTGCTCCGGGGTTTCTAGTGAGGAGGGGGTTGAAGAGGATTGGTGCTCGTGATCGGTAGGAAGGATATTTACAGTACTTACACTATGCACAAGGAAGTCTGTACACATGTGGCGGGGTGTTTTGCTTAGCAGGAGGGTTGCGTCTTCCCACCCAACCCGCTACCTTCCCCCGTACCTGGTCAAGCCACGCTCCTCCCGCGGGAACGTGGCGGGCGACTCGTAGGGACGTTGGCCTCCTGGGTTGCTGTTGATGCTCCTCCGTTCCGCACACCTCTCCTTCGCTTCGTCTTCTTCCTCCGGTCTCACTGCTCTCCACTCCGCTCTCTCGCCTTACACTCCTTCCACCTCCACGGAAACGTCGTCCGCTGACTTCCTGGTTCCACTTGTTCTTGAGGGGTTCTGCGTGATGACCTCACATCGAGGAGGAGTCGGGTTAAAGGAGCTGTGTGTTGTTTCGTCATCCTGCCACCAAGGGGGTCGTCCGTCCTGTATCCATTCATCAGCAGGAGGGGATTGCTGCATAGAGGGTACAGAGGTGGGTGAGAGGGGGACGGCGGACCACCAGCCCTGTAGTTCTTCGGACCCCTGAGTCGTCTGACCCGCCCCGTCACATACCTCCCCCCCTGGCTGCTGCCGATCGGGAGAGGGAAGACCCTTGACAAGTAGTCTGCATTTCCATTCTCCGAACCCATCTTATGTCGTACAGAGAAGGAATAGGGCTGCAGAGACAAGAACCACCGGAGGATTCGGGGGTTGTGGCTCTGGTTTTTACACATCCACTTCAAGGGGGCATGGTCATTATATGTGATGAATGGCTTCCCCTCCAGGTAGTACTGTAACTTGTCTACAGCCCATTTGATTGCTAGGCACTCACGCTCTATTGTGGGGTACCTACGCTCTCTAGGGAATAGCTTTCGGCTGGTATAGAGCACAGGATGTTCAAGCCCATCTCCCCCCCACCTGTGACAACTGATGTATCAGTTGCCAGTACGAAGGGTTTGTTAAAATCGGGGGAGATCAGGACGAGTTGTGTGGTGATTGTCCTTTTGAGGTCCTTGAAGGCGGTTACAGCTTCCTGAGATGGGTGAAGCAGGTCTCTGGGCTTTCTGTAGGAGGTTTGTTAAGGGGGTGGCTAAGTCCGCGAACTGTGGAATGAACCTGCAGTAATATCCAATCAGGCCAAGAAAGGCCCTCAGGTCTCTTTTGTTACCTGGGAAAGGATTGTTTTCGATGGCCTTTACTTTCTCCGCCTGAGGAGCGATTGTTCCGTCTCCCAGCACATAGCCCAGGTACTTCACTCTATGGAAGGCGGCTCTGGACTTCTTAGCGTTTATGTGCAATCCTGCCTGTTTTAACGCTGAAAAAATGACGGTCAAGTGATGTAAGTGTTCTTCCCATGTGCGGCTGTATATAACTATGTCGTCTAAATATGCAGAGCTGAATGTCGGATATGGTTGTACAATGGTATTCGTGTGAAGTAACAGGCCCAGGCAAGGTATCTAAAGAAGGCAATGTGAGTAAAAGAAACAATGTGTGCACTGAAAGTAGCAAAAGTATTCGATTTAATAAATTCAATATAAAATCATAAAAGTAATTTGTGATATGTATACTTAAAAGTACATAGAGTAAAAAGTTATATATATCAATAATTGAATACAGTTTGAATCAATATGGATGGTAATACCCGAATTCATATGGGAAGACAAGACGGTTTCTTCTACGCGTTTCGACACAGGCGTGTCTTCATCAGGAAAATACCATCTTTAATGGTGAATCTAAAAACAATTAAACAGTTTTTAAAAAATAGTATACAAGTTGTTGTGAGAAGTTGGCCTGATATGCAGTGCTCACTATTCTAGTGATCACTATGTATCAGTCCAAACAACCCTTATTGATGATTGGCTGTAAGTCAACCGTAGACCAGCTATCCTAGTAGCGTGGACAAGAGCAGTGTCTACGCTAAACTCTAGAGGGCGTGTTAAGCCAGCTGTTATACCATCACATATACCCCTTGAACACCAAGTGAAAGGACACCACACAAGTTGTTATGAAAATAAAGTATATTTATTTAGAACACAACAACCCTGGACTCTTTATGAGGACAGGGTGCTAAGCACAATACAAAGCTCTTAAAGAAATACTGAAAGTCGCACAATTTATACAAATGCCCGAGGGGCACGAAAAACCATATACTCTAAAAGTGGAATGCGAAATTACTAGCAGGTAAGTACTACTCTAATAGGCTTTAGGATAGCTAGGACTGGACTACTGAACCTTCAGATTACGAGCAGGAGGCCTAGGGAGATCGGGTGCAGAGTGTGCACTCTCACGCGGGATGCGGGACAAAGTCTATGGATGCTAGATTTCGTAAAGTTAGTGTTATCGGACGAATCCGACTAGGTAGAGCTGAAACGAAAAAGGATCTGGACCTTTGGATAGTTAAGCTATGCTGGAGCACCGAAATGCTCAGGTTACCTAGCCCAGAGGCTGCGGCTGCATAGGGCTGAAAAGACGTTGGGATTCCTCGTTGCAGTCTATGGAGCCTGAAAGAAGAAGTTGCTGGCAGGCGACCAGTGTTGAAGTTCGATGTGATCCAAGCCTGGATCGATGATGGAGGATACCTGTAAGCAGAGGGGACCAAGTTCTGAATCACTAGCCAGTGATTAGACGGGCACCAGGATGGCACCGGACGAAGTCACCTCGACCAGGTGAGTGGGCGACGCTGGGCTCTGCAGTCTCTCAGACCAGGAGGCGTTGTCAGCGACCAGGTTGGAGGTGCGAGCTGTCCCACGAAGGTATCTGCTGTCCACATCGCTGGACCCAGGATTGGGGCAACAAGTCTTGGCAAATGCAAGCCCATGCGGTGGACTTAAAATGGCGTCTGGAGTGGACCAGGAGGGTCCGGGGTGCTCCTCTGTTGGAGGGGAGCAAGGGCCAGTCTGAAACAACCAGACCAGCGGTGTTGTCGTCGTGGTGCGTCGTCAGGAGGGCCACAAGCCAGCAGGCAAGTAGCCGGACAATGCGGTGAGCAGCAAAGAGCAGAAGGGCCCCACGCAGATCTGGTGGATGCTGGGGGGCTGGACTTCGGTGCTGGAGCTGCTCAGGGTTAGGGCTTCTCAAACCCCACAGCTCTCACTCGAGGATCCCTCGGCGGTCGTGCTGGGCAAGCGTCGTGCAGTCTTGAAGATGGCCGGTCCCTCGAGGTCTCGTCACACCCACGAATCTCAGCTGAGCTGACGATGTAGGTAGAGGTCAGAGGTGCCAGGGAAGCCGGGTCTCGTCGTGCTGGGCAGTCTTGATCCGGAGGAGAGACTTACAGCAAACCGCGATGCGCTTGGATGGTGCCTGCTGTGCAGGGTGGCTACTCCTTAGCCACAAGGGAGAGTCTTCTGAAAGGTTCAAGAGTTCTTTCGTGGAAAGTCATCAAGATTCGGAATTATCTAATTTGGGAAGGGGGCCCGCTCCTATCTTTATACTAAGAAAAGGGGCTGGCACCCGACTAGGTCCTGCCCATGGGTGGGACCAGGAAGGGGGGTGGTTACACCCCTCTCCCATGCTGGACTTTCCCCAGCTCAGGGGCTGGTGTGCCCCTGGAACTGGTTCAAGCCGGCATATGCACAGTGAGCACCGGGGTGCCACTTGCAGTCACCTTCCTCTCAGCCCTGCCTACCTGGGATACACAAAACCCTGTCTGGGATGGTGCTAGCACCGCCCCTGGCAGGAAACCCTTTGTCCAAGCTCTCCTCGCTGGAAGGACTCCCAGCAGGAGGAGGTCAGACTTGTGTCTGTGGTGGCAGCATCCATTTTGTGATGCTGAGGCTCGAGTTAACTTTAACCGGGGTTCACAGTTACATACATGTTGTGTCCCTCTAGAAGGGTGGAATGCTAACCCCGTCCCCAGAATTGGCGAGGGGTTAGTATTCCAATTCGTATGACACCTTACTCGACATGTTTTGATAAAGCGATACCAAAGTTGGCAAATAACCGCGAGGATTATAATGCACTCAAGAGTAAATGGTATGCGTTATCATGAAACAGCTATTAGGACTTGGTTCCGCAAGCTGCAAACGGGCTCAGCTCATGCCAGAGCACCATCTCACATAATTCCAAGCACTCTGCCTTCAGGATTGATAAGGCCTGTCATAGGAGTGACTGATAGGAATCTATGTGTCCATTTTAGGGTTAGATATAGGAATACTATATCTAAAGCAAAGGGTGATTACACCACCTTGCCCCAGCTGTCGTGCAGCCAGTTGTGTCAGATTTGGATGGCCAGCCAGGGGTGGCATAATACATGCTGCAGCCCCTGGTAGGCCCTGGGTACACCTATGCCCTGGGTACCTAAGGTACACTGTACAGGGACTGATAAGGTGACTCAGTATCCAATTATATATGTACCTAAGGTACATGGAATCCATTTTACAGAGAGAGCAGTAGGCCTGGGGCCCTGAATAGCAGGGTGCCAGGTCAACTAAGTCGAAAAACCAGCAAAACACCAGGCAAAAAGTTGGGGGTAACCACAGTCAGATATCCACCTTCCTACATAACCCCCCCCAAACGAAAGGAGATAAGGCTATCCTTGACCAGGTAAGCCTATATTGCCTGAGTGGCCATATGAGGTGGTATATGCACTGGCATGGTTACCTCCTATCTCATGGTCCACTAAGCAATCCCTCACCCTAAGGGTGTCTGAGGGTCTCCACCATAGGGAATTTCTACCTGTGGTGTGTTTTGGCAAAGTAAAAGGGTGGTGTGGGAATGGAGTACTGAAGTGAGGCTCCCCAAATGTTGGGCTCAACTTACTCCAATCACTATCCACCATATATGCCTTTCTTTCCATGACTGAGTTGCTGTGAGCTCTCAGGGTCAACCTCTGGCTACCTAAAGCTAGAGGCTGGGTCCCTCTGTTTGGCTTACTGGAGGGACAGGTCAGGTTTGGGGCCCTCTGGTCCCAGGTTTGGCTGTGCCCAGCAGCGTCCATCTGTGGGAGGTCCCTAACTACTTTTAAGGGGGATCCCTCAGGAGTCTGTATTATTTTCACTTGGCTAGATCTACTAGCTTCAGTGCCCTTAATCTGCTGATTGGGGTTTTTTTTGGACAGGGGGCCCTTTGGGGTCCACCACTGGCCTCCCTGACCTCCACAGCCCTGGGCTGACTGAGGCAGGGTAGAGAGGGGCAGGTTACCTGCTCCAGACTGGGTCCCACCTTGGAAGGGTCCACTGACATCAGGGGCTCTGCCAGGCTAGGCCTGACTACCTCTGGGGCAGTTCCTTCACAAGGGGTCAGATCAGTTCCCTGAGGAGGCTGATCCTTTCCTAAAGTCTGGTGGGAGGGAGATTTCTCTTCTTCCTCAATGCTCTCTGTCTGAGTGGAGTGATCCATAGTTTCAGGCTTCACAATACTATTATCTGTTTGAGTTTGAGCTGTGGCCATCACAACTCCACCAACCTTTTCAAGAAGGGACTCAGTTTGGGTATGGGCTGTGACCATCACAGCCTTGCCAACCTGTTCAGGGAAGGAATCTGTCTGAGATTGGGCTGTGACTGGCACAGCCCTCCTGACCTGTTCAGGGAGGACATCTTGGACTGGGGCTGTGGCTATCACTGCCCCACTAACCTTACCATGGAGGTTTACCATTTTAAAATGGGTTTCTTGCTCTACCTCAGCCCAGGCTGAGATCTCTAAATCATTCCCCAGTAGGCAATCTACAAGCACGTTTGGTGACACTGCCACTCTCTTGTGGCCATTGACACCTCCCCAGCTGAGATTGACCACTGCTATGGGATGATCTCTCTGCACTCCATCAATGTTCACTACCTGGTATGTGGCTCCAGGTATAAGTTGCCTTGAGGGGACTAGGCTCTCAGTCACCATGGTGATGCTAGCCCCTGTGTCTCTGTAGGCCTCAACTTTTGAACCATTGATGAGGGGCTCCTGTCTGTACTTGCCCAAAGTGTTGGCACAAGTTGTGAAGTTGGCAAACCCCATGCCAGTCTCACAGACAAGAGTATCTAAGTCAGGGGACCTGGTTAGGCCAGAGTCCCCAGGAACTCCCAAAGTAAATGCACCCAGATTCTTGTGGGCACTCCCACCACCTGGGGGATTACTACTAGTAGTAACAGGAGGCTGGGAAGTTTTACTTGGGGGTATGTTCTCCTTATTGTCGTTGGCCCTTGGGCAACTACTGTCAGTTTTGTAATGGCCTACCTGTTTGCAGGTATGACAATAAGGTTTCTTTTGGGAATTGGAAGGATTTTGGGACCCACCCTTTTCAGAGGATTTTTGGGGCCCTGGGGTTTGATCAGAAGATTTATTCCCACCCTTCTCTTGAGGCTTGGTTGATTCCTTCTTTTGGTCACCACCCTGGTTCTTAGGCCTAATCCTGGTTCTGACCCATTTGTCTGCCCTCTTACCCAATTCTTGTGGAGAGGTCAGATCAGAGTCTACCAGGTGATGGTGTAATAACTGGTTCTGACAATTATTTAAGACTTGCTCTCTCATAATAAGATTATACAATCCTGTGAAGTCAGTAACTTTACTACCCAGTAACCAGCCATCTAGAGCCTTAGTGGCACAATCAACAAAGTCAGTCCAATCCTGAGATAGTTTTCTGGGTGTCTCTGAACAGCAACCTGTACTGCTCAGTTGTTAAGCCAAACCCATCAATCAGTGTATTTTTCAGGACTTGGTAATTGTTAGCATCCTTAGCTCTAGTAGTGAGGAGCTTATCTCTACCTTTGCCTTCAAATGAGAGCCACAAGATAGCTGCCCACTGACTCTGGGGGACGCATTGTACAGTGCAGGCCCTCTCCAAAGCAGTCATCCATTTGTGGATGTCATCCCCTTGTTTAAAGGAGGGCACTATTTACTCAGGTGTCTAGTGTCTAAACTCCTGTGCTTTTCTCTAGGTAAAATGCTGCCACCAGTGGGGTCTGCCCCACTCAATTTCTGCTCTCTAGCAAAGGCAAGTCTCTCTTTGGCCAGGGCAAGTTCTTCCCTTTCAATCCTCAGATTGACTTCCCTCATCTTTGCCTCATGCTCTCTCCTCTGAGGGGATGTCATCCCTCTGTGAGAAGAGGTCTGAGAGCCATTGGTTCGAATGGATCTGCTAGAGCCTCTGGATAGAGACCTAACTCGTCCACTCCCAATGTTAAGCCTGCCTGAGAGTGGGCCTAGGGGTCCCCCAAGTCCATTTTCATGCCTGCTTAAGTTGGTCCTGGTGAGTCTACTGACTTCTACCTGACCCTTGTCTGCCTCATCCCCTGACAACTCCTGATCCTCTTTCTCTCCTTCACTAACTGTTCCATTGAGGTTGAGGTCAGGGTCCCCAAAGGTTCCCTCTAAGGGGGGATGCTCCCATCTGGATTAGGAGGGCCTGTGTTAGAAGCCCTCCTGGCATCATAAGTCTCTAAGAGACCAATCAGGAATGGGATGGTAGGGTTAGAACCCTGTTTTAGCTTCCTGGAGGTACACACTTGTCTCATCTCCTGGAAGCTAAGAGCTGCATATCTTGATATGACCTGTGGAGGGTCAACTGACACAAGGGGGGCCTCTGAGTTCCCTCTTTTGTCTGACATGCTTTTCTAGTGAGGTGTAAGTGGTGCACTTACCTACACTATTTGTTTGCCTACTGATCCCTTGCTAAGAGTTGTAGTCAGGGTGTGCTAAGCCCTGTTGAACTACAACAGCTGGTTCAGTAGAACTCAGAGTATTCTAAGCTAAGTTATATGTACCTTGGTACTTATGTGATCTTTCAAATGATATTCTTAGGATACGTATGGTAAAACAACAGCAAGCTCAAATCTCAACCGCTGCTCACCAATGTGAGAAGTTGGCCTGATATGCAGTGCTCACTATTCTAGTGATCACTATGTATCAGTCCAAACAACCCTTATTGATGATTGTTTGTAAGTCAACCGTAGACCAGCTATCCTAGTAGCGTGAACAAGAGCAGTCTTTAGGCTAAACTCTAGAGGGCGTGTTAAGCCAGCTGTTATACCATCACATATACCCCTTGAACACCAAGTGAAAGGACACCACACAAGTTGTTATGAAAATAAAGTATATTTATTTAGAACACAACAACCCTGGACTCTTTATGAGGACAGGGTGCTAAGCACAATACAAAGCTCTTAAAGAAATACTGAAAGTTGCACAATTTACACAAATGCCCGAGGGGCACGAAAAACCATATACTCTAAAAGTGGAATGCGAAATTACTAGCAGGTAAGTACTACTCTAATAGGCTTTAGGATCGCTAGGACTGGACTACTGAACCTTCAGATTACGAGCAGGAGGCCTAGGGAGATCGGGTGCAGAGTGTGCACTCTCACGCGGGATGCGGGACAAAGTCTATGGATGCTAGATTTCGTAAAGTTAGTGTTATCGGACGAATCCGACTAGGTAGAGCTGAAACGAAAAAGGATCTGGACCTTTGGATAGTTAAGCTATGCTGGAGCACCGAAATGCTCAGGTTACCTAGCTCAGGGGCTGCGGCTGCATAGGGCTGAAAAGACGTCGGGATTCCTCGTTGCAGTCTATGGAGCCTGAAAGAAGAAGTTGCTGGCAGGCGACCAGTGTTGAAGTTCGATGTGATCCAAGCCTGGATCGATGATGGAGGATACCTGTAAGCAGAGGGGACCAAGTTCTGAATCACTAGCCGGTGATTAGACGGGCACCAGGATGGCACCGGACGAAGTCACCTCGACCAGGTGAGTGGGCGACGCTGGGCTCTGCAGTCTCTCGGACCAGGAGGCGTTGTCGGCAACCAGGATGGAGGTGCGAGCTGTCCCACGAAGGTATCTGCTGTCGACGTCGCTGGACCCAGGATTGGGGCAACAAGTCTTGGCAAATGCAAGCCCACGCGGTGGACTTAAAATGGCGTCTGGAGTGGACCAGGAGGGTCCGGGTGCTCCTCAGTTGGAGGGGAGCAAGGGCCAGTCTGAAACAACCAAACCAGTGGTGTTGTCGTCTTGGTGCGTCGTCAGGAGGGCCACAAGCCAGCAGGCAAGTAGCCGGACAACGCGGTGAGCAGCAAAGAGCAGAAGGGTCCCACGCAGATCTGGTGGATGCTGGGGGGCTGAACTTCGGTGCTGGAGCTGCTCAGGGTTAGGGCTTCTCAAACCCCAAATCACTCACTCGAGGATCCCTCTGCGGTTGTGCTGGGCAAGCGTTGTGCAGTCTTGAAGATGGCCGGTCCCTCGAGGTCTCGTCACACCCACGAATCTCAGCTGAGCTGACGATGTAGGTAGAGGTCAGAGGTGCCAGGGAAGCCGGGTCTCATCGTGCTGGGCAGTCTTGATCCGGAGGAGAGACTTACAGCAAACCGCGATGCACTTGGATGGTGCCTGCTGTGCAGGGTGGCTACTCCTTAGCCATAAGGGAGAGTCTTCTGAAAGGTTCAAGAGTTCTTTCGTGGAAAGTCATCAAGATTCGGAATTATCTAATTTGGGAAGGGGGCCCGCTCCTATCTTTATACTAAGAAAAGGGGCTGACACGCGACTAGGTCCTGCCCATGGGTGGGACCAGGAAGGGGGGTGGTTACACCCCTCTCCCATGCCGGACTTTCCCCAGCTCAGGGGCTGGTGTGCCCCTGGAACTGGTTCAAGCCGGCATATGCACAGTGAGCACCGGGGTGCCACTTGCAGTCACCTTCCTCTCAGCCCTGCCTACCTGGGATACACAAAACCTTGTCTGGGATAGTGCTGGCACCGCCCCAGGCAGGAAACCCTTTGTCCAAGCTCTCCTCGCTGGAAGGACTCCCAGCAGCAGGAGGTCAGACTTGTGTCTGTGGTGGCAGCATCCATTTTATGATGCTGAGGCTCGAGTTAACCTTAACCGGGGTTCACAGTTACATACATGTCGTGTCCCTCTAGAAGGGTGGAATGCTAAACCATCGCCAGAATTGGCGAGGGGTTAGTATTCCAATTCGTATGACACCTTACTCGACATGTTTTGATAAAGCGATACCAAAGTTGGCAAATAACCGCGAGGATTATAATGCACTCAAGAGTATATGGTATGCGTTATCATTGAACAGCTATTAGGACTTGGTTCCGCGAGCTGCAAACGGGCTCAGCTCATGCCAGAGCACCATCTCACATAATTCCAAGCACTCTGCCTTTAGGATTGATAAGGCCTGTCATAGGAGTGACTGATAGGAATCTATGTGTCCATTTTAGGGTTAGATATAGGAATACTATATCTAAAGCAAAGGGTGATTACACCACCTTGCCCCAGCAGTCGTGCAGCCAGTTGTGTCAGATTTGCATGGCCAGCCAGGGGTAGCATAATACATGCTGCAGCCCCTGGTAGGCCCTGGGTACACCTATGCCCTGGGTACCTAAGGTACACTGTACAGGGACTGATAAGGTGACTCAGTATCCAATTAGATATGTACCTAAGGTACATGGAATCCATTTTACAGAGAGAGCAGTAGGACTGGGGCCCTGAATAGCAGGGTCCCAGGTCAACTAAGTCGAAAAACCAGCAAAACACCAGGCAAAAAGTTGGGGGTAACCATAGTCAGATATCCACCTTCCTACAGTTGTAATATAAAGTGCATATACAAAGACCAATTTGTGGTACAGTACATTGCCTTCAAATTGGTGAGTAAAACATGATGTACCGCTATTAACATTTTCTTCTAACAAAAATGTCTACTTCTAACATTTGGTGGACCAATTGGTTTACAAAGTCATGATTAATTTCCTTAAGGATAATAAAGGGTATGAAGGGTGAATAGAAAAATGAAAATGAGAAAAGGATAGGGATGAGAACTAGAAAATTAGCCACACTGGTACATTGTTATGAGTAATGGACCACGAAAAAGGGGTATTTATAGTATGTGGGGTTGCAGCAATGTATATATGTTTATAATAGGACTCTATACATGGAGATGATTGTGCATTTAAGTGGGACTTTATTAATAACCCATACAGAGGAGACTTAAGCTAAGGACAGACTTTATTTTGTTATTGGATGAAAAGCGTCTAAGTCGTCTATAATTGTTATCGTTGGCTTAGTCTATCTTACCTTATTATAACCCATACAGAGGAGACTTAAGCTAGAGACAGACTTTATTGTGTTATTAGATGAAAAGCGTCTAAGTCGTCTATTATTGGTATCGTTGGCATAGTCTATCTTACCTTATTATAAATCACAAAGAGGTGGTGAATATTGGATAAAGGTCACGATTTGACGACCAGTTAACTTGGAGATGGCGTCGGTATAGAAACTAGAAGAAAGCTAAAAACGCTAGATGAAACTGGGGAATATTGAAGGGTATGCTAAAGAAAGCTGTGATGAGAAATGTCCAGAATGTGTGAGAGAACGGGGGGTGTGTATGTAGATACCTGTAGGCTCCGTTGGACTAGAATACTGTATAAAGCTGTAGCTGCCGGTTTGAGGTTGCTGGTTGGGGACTATCGGTACGCTATAGGCCACCTGAATTTTTTGAGCAGGGATGATTTCAGCGAGAGGCATTGCGTATGATAACATCACTTTGTGCCCTATGGTATTAAGATACATAATAAATACTTGAGAACAGTGATTAGTGCACATTATAGGACCATAAAATGATCCAAGGGGTATGATTATTATTTGGGTGTCGTGCTCCAGTAGATTGACAGTATAACATGCATTAAATACCTGGATAGGAATAGCACGTATTGTAAAGTGCGGTTCGTTGGTCGAATCGTCCCCTTACCATTCGAGGCAATTGCAAATAGGTGAAAATTCACTGTTGAAATAAAAATATGCCCCGATAATTTTAAGGGATGAGCCCGGGTACATGTGTATCATTCACATGCTAAGAATGCTAAGTGACCCAACCTTCTATAAAAGAATCACAGCTAAGCCAACAGAAAGAATTGTTAGAACTATTCAAAATATCACCACCAAAGCACTTGAAGCAAATATTATAACCAATAAAGAATTTGACTTTCTAAACAAATCGGACAAGAAAATATCTTGTATCTATGGTGTACCCAAGATACACAAAAACCAATCGGACCCCCATATCGTCCTATAGTTTCAACTATAGGTACACCAACAGAAGCACTCTCAAAATACATTGACAACATTTTCAGACCTTACATTCCATTCAGTCCTTCGTATATAAAAGATAAAGGAGACATAATATCTAAAGTAGAACTCCTTATGTTTAATCCACTCAGAGATATTCTAGTAACTCTAGATATCGAATCATTATATAGCAACAATCCTCAATCAGAAGCAATAGATGCTGTAATGTGGATTATAGATCAGCACCACATACCTTTTTCTAAACCTTTCATTAATGAATGTCTCCGCCTAGTCCTAATGGAAAATGTTTTTGAATTTGGGGATACATTATACCTCCAAACCAAGGGCGTAAGCATGGGGGCCTCAGTAGCTCCATCAATAGCGAATATATATATGTCGCTCTTTGAGTCTAAGTTTATCCACAACAAAATCGCCCCCTTTTATGAGTCTGTTTCCCATTGGTATATTGAAGTCATCTTTTTTATATGGACTGATGGGGAACAGAATCTGAAGGAATTTTTGACTTGGCTAAATCTGACCATGGTCAATCTGCGCTTTTTCAGCCCACACTGACTGCCAACAAGTAGAATTCGTAGATATTCTAATTAGACACAACAATGGAAAACTGGAGGTAGATTTATATACCTAACCAACAGCAAGAAACACCCTCCTCCACTTCCAAAGTTAACCACCCGAGAAACCAAAAGAATGGTATTCCTTTTTCACTATTCCTTAGAGTCAGGCGCAATTGTACGAACTTAAAAGTCTATGGGCCCGATGTAGGTGGCCATTTACCGGCCGGTAACGGCCGATTTTGGCCGTTACCGACCAGTAAATTGGTTTTTGGGATGTAGGGGGCTAATTTTACCGATTCGGTAACTTCCAGATGTAGGTGGGACTCTTCTGAGTCCCAAAGGCCTTTCAGATCCGGTATTTTATCACCCAATCCAATTGGGTGGTAAAATACCGAATCCAGGTGTGCATGCACATGTGTGCACACCTATGCCATGTGACAGACAGACATGCCCTTAGGGCATGTCTGTGTGCCACATGGCACACATGCCTGTATTTGGGGTGGGGGCGTGGCTTGGACGCCGATGGCGGCAGTCGCCTGAAAGCTCGGCTCCGAGACCGAGCCCGCAGTTATCCTGATTTCCGAGGGACACGGGCGCCCCGACCCCCTAAACTGAAGAGCGCGGTGGGGCCGACTCGGGGGACACCTGAAGAGCCCCGGGAAACAACTGGCCGAGAGAGAATTCGGAGCTGCGAAGTAAGCGGAGCGGAGCTCAAGAAGGCGCCCTCTCCGTCTCTATAGGCCCGGAGAGAGCCACGGACCTGGGGAGATCGCCGTCTCCGAGCTCATCCTCTCCACACTTTCCCCTTTGGAGGAGCGGCGCTGCGTCCAGCTGTCCGGGGGGCTACGGACACCGGAGACCCTCCCGGACGACTTCCGCCGAGTACGCTGATCACTCCGTAGGCGCTGTGGAGGCCCTGAGTGCCGGAGGGCGTAGCTGAAGGCGCCGAGCTGCCCGGAGCGGAGCGGACTTACTCCGTCTCGATCCTGAAGCTAACGGCGAGCGTGCTCGGCGCCATTGAGTCCGGACCCCCTCGGGTCCTGCGGGACATAGCGAGCGGCTGAACAACACTCGGACAGACTGCCGGAGGTTCGTCGAGATCAGTGGTTGAAGACGGAGGCCTGACCCGAGTTCGGCGGGGCACTATTACCTGGCGGCGATCGCTCCTTCATCCCCCCCTCTGCTTGCTCCCGGAGACGAGGTCGCGGCTAAACACTGGACGGCCGACTGGTGGGGGAACCCTGCGCCACTACGCTGGGTTCGGTTGTTGCCCTATGGCAACACAGACCCACACCCGGCACCTAGAGACATTTTGCTGAAACCCCTTCCTGGCTGGACGTCTGTTGGGCTCCCCACCGGAGGACACAGCCGTCATGGGAAAGCCAAAGGGAGCTAAAGGTGGCACTCAGGCCGTCTCGGACACGGAGGCTCCTGACAAAGACGACCGGCTGGACCCTGAGAGATCGGGGGGCCCTCACCTACAGCAACAATTCGATAGGATCCTGGATGCGATCGCAGATACACAATCGGCCCTACAACAAGACATTGCTCAGGTCGTGACGAGTTTGGGCCTGCTCAGAGCGGACCATGGTAAGCTCTCAGACAGGGTCAAAGAAGTGGAGAGCTCGGTGGGAATCTTGGAACCCACGCAAAAGACCCTGGCCGCTACCATGAAAGATGCCTTATCCGGATTGGGGACTTGGAGAGACGAGCGGAGGACGCAGAAGGGCGTAACAGGAGGAATAACATCCGCGTGGTGGGCCTACCGGAGAAGATTGAAAATGGCGATATGGTGGCCTATCTAGAGAATTGGCTCCGGACTGTGGTGGCGCCTGAGGGGCTCTCCTCCTTCTACACCTTGGAGCGGGCACATAGGGTACCGGCCAAGCCTCCACAACAGGGCCGATCCCCACGCCCGGTGGTGGCGCGACTACTGCACTTCCGGGACAGAGATCTCCTCCTCAACGCCGCCAGGCACAACGGACCGTACCAGGTGGACAACAGTCAAGTGAACATTTTTCCAGACTACACCTACGAGACCCAGCGAAAGCGGGCATCCTTCCTGGCGGTCAAACGGGAATTGCGGAGCGAGGACATTCAGTACTCCCTGCTGTTTCCGGCAAAACTCCGCATCATCCTAGACGGCACAACCAAATTCTTCAAAAACCCGGAGGATGTATGCAGCTGGCTTGAGTTATACAGAGCTGGCAAAGATGGCCTTGGTTCCTCCTTCCAATCCACATCGGAAGCTGGGCGTCAGCGGAGGTCTAAGAGAATTCGGAGCGGCGAGGGGTGTTGGAGATGGTTTCCAATTTGTCTGGCTCCCAAGGCAGACCCATCACGGAAGACTCGGAACCTGGCGGAGGTGGGGGCCATTCGGACACAGAGGACACTGAGACTGACAGTGTGAACTTACCTGTGATTACCCCTGATTCGGCACAAGGCCTACTAGATGGGCAGGGATGAACTCGGGTGAGCTGGTTCCAGTTGAGTGAGAGGGCATGGCGGAGGGTGGGGGGGACCCTGGCGTGAGCTGCTAGGCTATTGATTACCGGATGGGTTGAGGTAGCACCTTCTTCCCGACCTCCATGATCTGGAGCTCGGTCAAGTCTCAGCAGCATTGAGACACGGTGAATACCTATCGGCGCTCGACCCCCACTCAGCCCTTAAGGCACACCTGCGGTGGCTACAGTCGGGTTAGTTGGGGGGGGTTCCTAAGGGTACAGTTTGGATGGGAACTAAATGGCACTATTTGGGACCTGTTCTGTGGAGGGTGGGGGATAGTGTGAGGCAGGGGGGAGTTTTGTTGTTGTTGGGGGGGGAGACCGCCATTGGTGTGAGGCTAACAGTGAAACTGTTTATATCTGAGCATTGCTGGGGGAAACTGGATGAGACACTATGGGACAATGGCTGATTTCACTAATTTGAAATGTATCACTTGGAATGTGCGGGGCCTACACACCATGTCCAGACGGCATAAGATCCACGCTTACCTAGTGCGCAGAGGGGTACAGATTGCGCTGCTACAGGAGACACACCTTACTAAGTCAGAAGGACTGGCGCTGCAGCGTAGGTGGAGAGGGCAGGTATACTGCACCACATACTCAGCTTATGCGAGAGGGGTGATGATCTGGGTACGGGTCGGGGTACCCCTACAGGTTACTAAATCCGTGGTGGATCCGGAGGGACGATTCTTGGCAATTTCCGGCACATTGGGGGGTAGAGCTCTGAACATTTGTTGCATTTATGCGCCTAACGTGGACCAACTCGCTTTCTTGACCGCACTGTCGGGCTCCCTGGCCCATTTCCTATTGGGTTCCCTCTTGATGGGAGGAGACTTTAATTCGGTGGTGGACGTTGATCTCGACCGATCACATCCCCCCCCCCCGGACTCACCAGTTCGTCGAGTGGCCAAGGGTAGGAGGGAGAGGCAAGCCCAATGGGGACTGACGGACATTTGGCGAGCACAGCACCCACGCACCCGGGACTATTCCCACTTCTCTGGCATGCATGAACTGCATGTGCGGCTGGACGGGCTGCTGGGATCGGCTGAACTAGTGTCTGCGACCGTGCCGTCTGAATACTTGACGAGGACCATCTCCGATCACAATCCCCTAATAGCAGATTTTCTATGGTTTCCGGGCGCCCCTAGTGTACCCACTTGGAAGCTGCGCCCCGAGATATTAGAGGATCTGGTGTTTAGGACGGACCTGGAAGACAAAATCGCTGAGTACTTCACGGTGAACGAGGGCACGGCTGGGACGAGGGCCTCAGAGTGGGATGCATTTAAAGTGGTCGTTAGAGGATACTGCATAACCAAGAAGGTGGGAATGAGGCGGGTCATTCTAGACGACCGGGCCAACGCTGACCAGAGACTCCGCGAGATGGAGCTTCTCCGCCCCGGCCACCCGGAACTTCAGGAACAAACCTCAGCAGCGAGGGAAGCGGTGGCTGTGGAGGTCGAACAACTGTGTAGCTTCGACTATAAGGCTTACGTAACCAGGTCGCTAACGGAGGGGGATAAATCGGGCCAACCCCATGAGACGTACCACCCCAACGATGGCAATGCGTACCGCGGAGGGCACCGACGTATGCACTCAGCCAGAGATTCTTGATTGGTATCTGCGTTACTATGAAAGGTTGTACCGCAGTAGACTAACACAGGACACTGCCCAGATTGATGAATACTTGCAGGGTCTGTCGATCCCCGCTCTATAGCCTGAACAAGCGAAAGACTTGGGGAAAGACGTAGAGCTGGGGGAAATCCGCAGCGCCATAAAGGGGATGGCGAGAAACAAGACTCCGGGCCTAGACGGACTCCCGGTGGAGTTTTACTCCACCTACGTAGACCTCCTGGCTCCACGGTTATTGGTGGTATATAGGGAAGCGAAGCGCCTGGGACGCCTCCCCGGCTCGATGTGCGAGGCCCTGGTGGTCCCCCTACTCAAGCCTGGCAGAGAGGCCAATGACCCGGCATCTTACCGACCGCTTTCGATGCTAACAGTAGACTACAAAATTTTGAGCAGCATACTAGCGTCGAGATTGTTGGGTCACATGAGCTCCTTAGTGCATGACGATCAGGCAGGATTCATCCCCAAACGTAACACGACAATGAATATCCGCTCCCTATTCCGCCTACTGGAGGAACCCCGCGTTGAGGCCCCGTGCCCCTTAATCCTTTCGATTGACCTTGAAAAGGCCTTCGACAGTCTGGAGTGGGAGTACCTACGTAGAGTGCTTGTACACTTCGGTCTGGGGGAGGGGTTCATCCGATGGACCATGGTACTGTATGCTTCGGTGATGGCCAGAGTGAGATCGGGCCCACTGATCTCCCAACAATACCCAGTGGAACGAGGCACGAGACAGGGATGCTCGTTGTCCCCCCTGCTCTTTGCGCTCGCGGTGGAACCACTGGCGCTGTCGATTCGGACTGGGGCCTACTTCAGAGGGTTACGGACCTCGACGGGGCAACAATACATCTCTCTCTATGCCGATGATCTGCTGCTCTTCCTTGAGGATTCGGGCGAAGCCCTGACCGGGGCTGATATGGCCCTTACGACCTTCGGGGAGCTCTCGGGCCTTAGAGTGAACTGGGCCAAAACTTGCTTGTTCCCGGTTCGAAGGGGGGAGCCCAGACCTGACACCACCAGGGTGATTAGATGGGAGCCTAGCTGCCTCAAATACCTAGGAGTATACGTGTATCATGACCCCGCCGATATCCTAGACGGCAATATCGCCCGGTGTGTTCGAGCACTACGGGGCAGTATGGGCTTTTGGGCCACTTTGCCGCTCTCGGTGGCACGACGTATTGCACTGCTGAAAATGGTGGCGCTCCCTCGGCTGCTATATTACTTTCGTACGCTCCCGGTCTGGATCCCGCCGGCCACCTTCCGGTCCCTGAATTCCATGTTAGTGGCATTCCTCTGGGGATCGGGCCGCCACAGAGTGGCACTCAAGACCCTGATGAGGCCGAAATCGGAGGGGGGTCTGGCGGTGCCGGACTTCGAAAAGTACTATTTGGCAGCTCAGCTGCAGACTTATACCCAGGAAGTAGCGAGGGAGTTCCGAGGCCCAGTAGAGAGGAGGGGAAGTGGTATGCCCAGACATGTTATATCCTATATCGTACTGCGACAACGGTTAGCCTTGAGGGACCTCACACACGAAGAACGCACCATACGTTTGTGCTGGAACCGTGTACATGGCCGAGCGGAGCTGAAACGTCCGTATGCTCCGGAGATTCCGCTGGGGATGCTCACTGCCTTACCACACGGTGGCGACTGGTCGCGATTAAGGTACTGGGAAGACGCAGGGCTACAACTGGTGGGCGACCTCTATGAGGATGGAGTGTTGTTGCCCTTTCAGGAGATTCTGGACCGCTTTGACATACCCCGGGGGGATTTCCTGCTTCACGCGGCGGTCATGCGGGCGATCCAGACGCACTGGCAGAAGGGCCTGGAGGAGCCACCAACGTCAGTGGTGTGCCAATATGTCATGATGTCGTCGGGGACGGTCAAAGCAGTAACGTGTCTGTATTCCAGATTGATCAACGAGGGGCTGCCCCCGCTCGATACACTCAGGACTCGGTGGGAGGCTGACATTGGGAAAGACATACCAGAAACTACGTGGGCACAGCTAATGCGCCGAGCCTGGAAGGGAACGCGTCACGCCCGGTTTCAGTTGGTTCACTTCTACATACTCCACCGGGCCTACTTGACCCCGGAGAAAATTCAGAAATACTTCGCCTCGGACACGGCGGCCTGCCCCAGATGCCGGACGCCTGTGGCTGACCTCATACACATGTTGTGGTCCTGCCCTGCGCTGTCCTCATACTGGTTGCTGATAGGAGACACCCTTAATGGGGTCACTGGGAGGACCCTGGTATTTGACGCTGCGGTAGGGATCCTACATTGGTACCCTCATACTCCTAAAAACAAACTCTCCAGTAAATTTATTGATCTGGGGCTCATTCTGGCAAAGCGGGAGATAACCAGGCATTGGAAGGCGCAAGTTGGTCCAACAGGCACTAAATGGCGCAATGAACTTCTGAAGTGGGCTATGGGGGAGAGCACCCTGAGGTATCAAATGGCGAGGCGGCAGCAGAACGAGAAGGCATTGGAGGCAGCACAGGAGTGGGAGACGTTAGTGCAGGCCTTGCGCGATTACAGCACTTCCAGCGAATCCGATAGTGATGATGGTGTACAGCCTCAGTCCCAGTAGAAATGTATCACAACAATCTCCTATATAGCAGGAAAAGGTTTCCTTCCACAAGCTCTTAGCACACACACAGCGCACCGATGGCGGGGCAGGGGGAGGAGGGGGGTGGATAGGGGTAGAGGGAAGCGTAGTAAGCTCTTACTGACATTGCTGTTTTTCATACAGTGTGATTGGTCCTTGGTCCTCTGGGGGGGGTTGGGTCGAGTGGGAAGAAACGGGTGTTTTCAAGTTGTTTAGAAAAGCAGAAGAAGACCGTTCACTTATTCGGATCGACACCAGAAGACTACTAGACCCTCATGCGTGGACTCACCGCAAACGCCGCCCAACCTCCGTGATGTGGGCTGAATGGCTGTGTACAAGGGGTGTTCCCCTATAGGGGTTTCTTTCTTATGATTGATACAGATGATGTGTCTCTGAGCTGATATGTAACTTTGGCTAATTCCTGCAATAAAAATATATTTTAAAAAAAAGCCTGTATTTGGGGTGCTAGAGGGTGTCTAAGTGACATCCCCTGCACCCTTGCTGGAATCTGTATTTACCGAATCGGTAAATACCGATTCGGTAATGTACATTGATTCCTATGGGCTTCAATGCCCATAGGAATCAATGGGCATTACCGAATCGGTATTTACAGAATCGGTAAATACCGAATCTTAACGATTCGGTATTTACCGATTCTGTAATACCTACACCCCCCCCCCTCTATTTTACCACTTCTTAAATACCGAATCGGTAAAATTCGGTATTTAAGAAGTGATAAAATAAAATTATCTACATCTAGCCCTAAGACATCCAAGCAATAGCTATGAAGAAGAAATTTCTGGACCGTGGATATCCTCATCGACTAGTTAGAGAAGCCTACAAGAGGGCACGGTTCTATGATAGAGATTTTTTGTTCAATGCTATAAAACCTAAACAAGCCTCCCAACTTGTATGCATAACTAAACATTCCACACTAGATTCTACTATTAAACAAGTAATCAACTCCAACTGGCATCTGTTAAATGTAGATCAAACCCAAAAAAAGATACTTAAGCCCCTTTTTGCTCACCGCCGCAATAAGAATCTTAAAGACATGATAGTACGGTCCAGATACACTGCTACAGCTACTAACCAACCATTTATTCAGAAATCCATTGATGGCACTAATCCAGTTAGAGGTACTACTCGCTGCGCAGCCTGTTTATCTTGTAACAGCATACTCACTGGAGAAAATCTGCTGTTTAATAACTATGAAATCTGTGCACAAGAACTATAGACATGTAATACACGTAATGTCATCTACTTAATTACATGTCCATGTAACCTGGGATATGTGGGAGAAACCTCCCGTACCATCAAAACCCGACTCACAGAGCACAGGTCAGCTATTAAAACAGGGAAACACTCAGCACCTCTAGTCAGTCATTTCCTTGAGTTTAAACATTCACCCATGGACATCAAATGGCGCATTCTAGAAAAGATCCACAAATCCGCTGACAATGGTGGGGACCTAGTTTGTAAAGAAAGAGAGGTGTTCTGGATATTTTCTCTTGACACCTTTCATCACGGTCTCAATAACGAACTGCCATGTGAGAACGCCATCATATAACTGCTCATTCACAAGAAAAATTGCCACTCCTGCTTGTTCAGGTGCTACTCTAGATGCACGTCTCAATCTTGTTTCCAAATCATCCCATATTGATAAACAATCCAAATGATCTCATATTCACTAGGTTAGGTATCAGCTCCAGTTTTTCACACATTATGCTACTTATAAGAGAATCAGCCGTTATACCATTCTGTTTATTTTGATCGTAGCCCCTATCTGCCCGACCTCAAACTTAGGTACCTCTCACTTTAAAAATAGGCGGGACATACAAACCCGTCCCATTACCTTGCTGCATATATAAACCAACCGACAGCCACCTTTCACCCGTTGCTGCCGGTTGGAGAAATCACAGAGTACTTCGTGAGAACCTAACGGCCTTGTATTAAGGTATGTACCCTTACCGGTAATCTTCGTCGCTCCATTAAGAGTCAAACGTGACCATTAACTAACTCGGGTTATGTACTATTACGTTAACAGAAAGAGCCTGCTCATTAATAATACATCTTGAATCGAGAGCGGAACATTCGACAAAACGCGTTGCCTCAAGAACTGCATCTCTTCAAGCACGCAATTTTAGCACAGGTATTTCGTACAATTACATTTTGAACTGCTAATTATTTGGGGCGTGTGACTTAAATGATATACATGTTCCCGGATTCATTTCTTACCATTACCGGCATGTATCATTACTTTAACAGTGAGATTCCTCCTACTCACAATTGTCCCGAACAAGAGAGAGGAATATTCGACACAACGCGCCACTCTATGGACTGCACCTTACCATATGCGTTACTTTAATCAAGGTATCCACTATATCAATCGCATTTTAAACTACCAACCCTTGCCATTTCAATGATACACATGTACCCGGACTCATCCCTTAAAATTATCGGGGCATATTTTTATTTCAACAGTGAATTTTTGCCTATTTGCAATTGTCTCGAATGGTAAGGGGAAGATTCGACCAACGAACCTCACTTTACAATACGTGCTATTCCTATCCAGGTATTTAATGCATGTTATACTGTCAATCTACTGGAGCACGACACCCAAATAATAATCATATCCCTTGGATCATTTTATGGTCCTATAATGTGCACTAATCATTGTTCGCAAGTATTTATTATGTATCTTAATACCATAGGGCACAAAGTGATGTTATCATACGCCTGCAACGCCTCTCGCTGAAATCATCCCTGCTCAACAAACTCAGGTGCCCTATAGCCCACCGATAGTCCCCAACCAGGAACCTCAAACCGGCAGCTACAGCTTTATACAGTATTCTAGTCCATCGGAGCCTACAGGTATCTACATACACACCCCCCATTCTCTCACACATTCCGGACATTTCTCATCACAGCTTTCTTCAATATTCCCCAGTTTCATCTAGCGTTTTTACCTTTCTTCTAGTTTCTATACCGACGCCATCTCCAAGTTAACTGGTCGTCAAATCGTGACCTTTATCCAATATTCACCACCTCTTTGTGATTTATAATAAGGTAATGTAGACTAAGCCAATGATACCAATAATAGACGACTTAGATGCTTTTCATCCAATAACAAAATAAAGTCTGTCTTTAGCTTAAGTCTCCTCTGTATGGGTTAATAATAAAGTCCCACTTAAATGCACAATCCTCTCCATGTATAGAGTCCTATTATAAACATATATACATTGCTGCAACCCCACATGCTATAGATACCCCTTTTTCGTGGTCCATTACTTATAACAATGTACCAGTGTGGCTAATTTTCTAGTTCTCATCCCTATCCTTTTCTCATTTTCATTTTTCTATTCACCCTTCATACCCTTTATTATCCTTAAGGAAATGAATCATGACTTTGTAAACCAATTGGTCCAACAAATGTTAGAAGTAGACATTTTTGTTAGAAGAAAATGTTAATAGCGGTACATCATGTTTTACTCACCAATCTGAAGGCAATGTACTGTACCACAAATTGGTCTTTGTATATGCACTTTATATTACAACTTGTATACTATTTTTTAAAAACTGTTTACTTGTTTTTAGATTCACCATTAAAGATGGTATTTTCCTGATGAAGACACGCCTGTGTCGAAACGCGTAGAAGAAACCGTCTTGTGTTCCCATATGAATTGGGTTATTACCATCCATATTGATTCAAACTGTATTCAATTATTGATATATATAACTTTTTACTCTATGTACTTTTAAGTATACATATACCAAAGTACTTTTATGATTTTATATTGAATTTATTAAATCGAATACTTTTGCTACTTTCAGTGCACAAATTGTTTCTTTTACTCACATTGCCTTCTTTCGATATCTTGCCTGGGCCTGTTACTTCACAACAATTGTTTTACCCTGACCCAGGAATTTAATCCATAATCAGGGGGTCCTTGTTAGTTTCAAAATATTTACCCACGGTATTCCGTGTGGGACTGTTCAATTGCATTGTCACAACCGCTTGTCTACTTCTCTAGGCTCTCTTCTTCTCCTTGTTAATCCCTTCGTTGTTAATCTCTCCTCGAGCAAGCACATCTTCTTCAGCCACTCCACCGGACTCCATTGGACTGACCACAGCTGCATCCACTTCAGCTTCAGAAGAACCACGACCCACCACCACCCGCAACAGATTCCTCGTAGGAGCTGGAGCAAGATCACCGCCGAGCAGCTCACCACCTCCCTCTGCCAGAACCCTCCCGCCAGCACAACGGACCCCAACGAAGCAGCCAGCAACCTCACACAGTGGCTCACCAACTGCGCAGATGACCTCGCACCGCTGAAGAACCCTCCCAGCAGACCCGGCAGCAAGAAAGCCCCCTGGTTCACCGACGAACTCAAGATCTCCAAGAAGAACTGCTGCACCCTCGAGAAAATCTGGCGTCACGACCAGACCACGGACAACATGACTGCCTTCAAGAAAGCCACCCGCAAACACCACCAGCTGATCCACACCACCAGGAAGACAGCACTCAAAGAACGACTGGACAACAACGCCCACAACAGCAAGGTACTCTTCAACATAGTCAAAGAGTTCTCCAACCCCAGCGCCGGAAACAACGACATCACTCCCTCGCAAGACCTCTGCGACTCACTCGCCTCGTTCTTCCACCGCAAGATCGCCGATATACACAACAGCTTCGGCACACCAACCACGCACCCAACCACCGAACCAACGCCCCCCACCACCACCCTATGCCCCTGGACCCCGGTCAGCACCGAAGACACCACCCGCACAATGAACACCATCCACTCCGGATCACCAACCGACCCCTGCCCCCACCACGTCTTCAACAAGGCCGACTTCATCATCGCCCCCCAACTCCGGGACATCATCAACTCCTCCTTCAACACCACCACCTTCCCGGAGACCTGGAAACACACCGAACTCAGCCCCCTCCTGAAGAAACCAACAGCGGACCCCACCAACCTCAAGAACTACCGACCCATCTCGCTCCTCCCTTTTCCCGCAAAAGTCATCGAGAAGACCGTCAGCAGACAACTTGCCGCCTTCCTCAAGACTAACGGATCCCTCGACCCCTCGCAGTCCGGCTTCCGAGCCAACCACAGCACCGAAACAGCCCTCATCGCAGCCACGGATGACATCAGATCCCTGCTCGACAACGTGGAAACAGCAGCCCTCATCCTCCTGGACCTCTCCGCAGCGTTCAACACTGTCTGCCACCGCACCCTAGTACAGCGCCTCAGCAACATCGGAATCCAAGAGAAGGCACTGGAGTGGATCATCTCGTTCCTCGCCGTAAGAACCCAGAGAGTCCGTCTCCCCCAGTTCAGATCCGAGGCCACCGAAGTCAACTGCGGCGTACCGCAAGGATCATCACTCAGCCCAACCCTCTTCAATGTCTACATGAGCCCTCTCGCAGCCATCGCACGCAAACACAGCCTCAACATCATCTCCTACGCCGTAAACACCCAGCTCATCCTCTCCCGCACCAACGACCACGCACTGCCAGAACCAGCCTACACGAAGGGATGAAAGACGTCGCCGAATGGGTGAAGATCAGCCGCCTGAAACTGAACTCAGACAAGACGGAAATCCTCATCCTGGGATCATCACCCTCCGCCTGGGACGACTCCTGGTGGCCCCCTGCCCTAGGCACCACACCCAAACCAACGGACCACGCACGCAACCTGGGCTTCATCATGGACTCCTCCCTCTCGATGACCAGACAAGTCAACGTCGTCTCATCATCATGCTTCAACACCCTGCGCTTCAACCGCCTGACCTTCTACGCACCCACCCGCCAGCTACGATCAACCAGCCTCGCCCTCGCGGCTGTTCCACGCATCCGCAAAGTCACCACCGGGGGAAGATCCTTCTCCTACCTGGCATCCAAGACATGGAACTCCCTCCCGATCCACCTCCGGCTGACCCAGGATCATCTGTCCTTCAGGAACCTCCTCAAAACATGGCACTTTGAGCAGTAGCGGACCCCCCCCCCAGCACCTTGAGACCCTTCCGGGTGAGTAGCGCGCTTTACAAATATCCATGATTGATTGATTGCTTCTAATCCTGATATCCAATGGACCATCTGCGGGAGCTCTATAGGCTAAACATAAGATCTTAAAAGAGATCCTCAAATGTATAGGGAGCCAATACAGGCTCCTTCTGGCCATTGTGGCAGAGGATGCATTAGGAAGCGCCAGAACAAATCGAGCAGCCGCATTCTGTACGACCTGAAGGCGTTGAATGAGTCCCTTGTTGGAGTCCGCACTATGCAGACTCCAACAAGGGACTCATTCAACGCCTTCAGGTCGTACAGAATGCGGCTGCTCGATTTGTTCTGGCGCATCCTAATGCATCCTCTGCCACAATGGCCAGAAGGAGCCTGCATTGGCTCCCTATACATTTGAGGATCTCTTTTAAGATCTTATGTTTAGCCTATAGAGCTCTCGCAGATGGTCCATTGGACCCCCTCGGTGCCCTTCTGACTCGTTACATGCCTAGTAGATCCCTCAGATCATCGGAGATGAATCTGCTGGTTGTCCCTCGTGCCAGAAAGGCACGCTGGGGTAGTAGAGCATTTTCCATTGTAGCCCCTAGACTGTGGAATTCCCTTCCTCCGGACATCAAGACCCAACCTTCTTTGTCCTTTTTTTAAAAAGTGCTAAAAACCTGTTGCTTTATCAAGGCCTACCCACAGTGAGAGTATATTTGTAATAGCTAGTTTTCATTTGGTTAGGCGCCTTGACGCCCATTGGGCTTAGTAGCGATATATAAATTTGTTTTCATTTCATTTAATTTCATCCTCTTTTTGACCTCCACTGTTGGTCGTCTTTTGAGATCTTTACTATCCACATTGCTTTCCATCTTTACATAAGATATTATGGCTCAACTCCAAACATTTGAATTCTCAGACGAAGATTTTGCTACACTAGTAGGAACAAGTAGCTCGTTCAGCAATAGTCTCAAGTCTAACTTCCAGAGTAGCGACGATATACACAAACTTCTGAACCTCCAAAAAAAGTTAGCTAGGATAGAAGCGCATGGAGAGTTCATGCTCAATTATCTTAAGGCGGGAGTCATCCCACAGGGATTGCGAGTTCGTAACATCCCTGGCCTATTTGTAGACATTAAAGAATTTCTACATAAATGGAGCATGATAGCCAGTAGATGCTCGCGGGATCTCATGATCCTCATCATAGAAACCTCAAAACAACTGGCTCTGTCCCTAAAAAGGAAATAGAAGAGTTAGAAGAAAAAATAAAGAAATCCAACACACTAGATGAAGCCAATAAGCAATTGGAAGACGCCACAAAAGATATTCTGTCCTTTACTGAATATTTGTCAAAAAGAAAGAATGACAAATTCATAAAGGACAAAAGATTTCATACCATTGAACGTACATATCCATACCTCAATGATAGTTTCTATAAACAAGAAACCTATCAGGGAGAATCGAACCCAAACTTCCAAAAAATCAACACCTTCTCTGACACGTCTGATTCAGAGGGAGAAGGAAACTCCAACTACCATGATGAAGGACCATATAATCCCCAAAATGGGCGCAGAAATATCCGCCAACCTTTTTTAGGCCAGCGTGGTGCAACACGGGGGCGCCAAAAAGTAAGATTCCAGAACCAACCCAGAGGCCAGTACCAGAACCATCAGTATCCCTCAGAACCCCACCACTATCTCCAAACCCGCAACAAACAATACTGGAAACAAGGGTAATAATACCCATCTTTAACTTATCATCCCACAATCTTGATATGGCCAGCATGTCGCTACTATCCAAAGGACTTTCTTTTGTTCCTCACTCCTACACCAACCTTTTTGAACTACATCAAGATATTTATTCTTTCTTCAGAAAGATTAGATTAAAAAAATTCTCTGCAGATAAAGATACAACTGACTGTGGCACTAGAATTGAACATCTAGTAGCTCTGCCCTCCACCTTTACGCCTACCTTAGAACAAATTGGCCCTGAAGTGGCTATATTTGAAAAGGTTGTTTTGCAAAGATTAGAACAAGCACTTCATTTGGTCCCTAAACCTAGATAAAACATCACTAAAGAGGAATTCACCTCCCTTACTGCCTTTAAGAACAACAAAACTTTGACCATCAAATGTTGCGACAAAGGTGGAGGCATTGTCCTCATAGATTCTAAAGACTACGAAAACAACATGCTAAGAATGCTAAATGACCCAACCTTCTATAAAAGAATCACAGCTAAGCCAACAGAAAGAATTGTTAGAACTATTCAAAATATCACCACCAAAGCACTTGAAGCAAATATTATAACCAATAAAGAATTTGACTTTTTAAACAAATCGGACAAGAAAATATCTTGTATCTATGGTGTACCCAAGATACACAAAAACCAATCGGACCCCCTTTATCGTCCTATAGTTTCAACTATAGGTACACCAACAGAAGCACTCTCAAAATACATTGATAACATTTTGAGTCCTTACATTCCATTCAGTCCTTCGTATATAAAAGATACAGGAGACATAATATCTAAAGTAGAACTCCTTATGTTTAATCATATTCTAGTAACTCTAGATATCGAATCATTATATAGCAACATTCCTCAATCAGAAGCAATAGATGCAGTAATGTGGTTTATAGATCAGCACCACATACCTTGTTCTAAACCGTTCATTAATGAATGTCTCTGCCTAGTCCTAAAGGAAAATGTTTTTGAATTTGGAGATACATTATACCTCCAAACCAAGGGCGTAAGCGTGGGGGCCTCAGTAGCTCCATCAATAGCGAATATATATATATGTCGCTCTTTGAGCCTAAGTTTATCCACAACGAAATTGCCCCCTTTTATGAGTCTGTTTCCCATTGGTACCGATATATTGATGACATCTTTTTTATATGGACTGATGGGGAACAGACTCTGAAGGTATTTTTGACTTGGCTAAATCTGACCAATGTCAATCTACGCTTTTCAGCCCACACTGACTGTCAACAAGTAGAATTCTTAGATATTCTGATTAGACACAACAATGGAAAACTGAAGGTAGATTTATATACCAAACCAACAGCAAGAAACACCCTCCTCCACTTCCAAAGTTACCACCCGAGAAACCAAAAGAATGGTATTCCTTTTTCACAATTCCTTAGAGTCAGGCGCAATTGTATGAACTTAAAAGACTATGACATCCAAGCAATAGCTATGAAGAAGAAATTTCTGGACCGTGGATATCCTCATCGACTAGTTAGAGAAGCCTACAAGAGGGCACTGTTCTATGATAGAGATTCTTTGTTCAATGCTATAAAACCTAAACAAGACTCCCAACTTGTATGCATAACTAAACATTCCACACTAGATTCTACTATTAAACAAGTAATCAACTCCAACTGGCATCTGCTAAATGTGGATCAAACCCATAAAAAAGATACCTAAGCCCCTTTTTGCTCACCGCCGCAATAAGAATCTTAAAGACATGATAGTACGGTCCAGATACACTGCTACAGCTACTAACCAACCATTTATTCAGAAATCCATTGATGGCACTAATCCAGTTAGAGGTACTACTCGCTGCGCAGCCTGTTTATCTTGTAACAGCATACTCACTGGAGAAACTCTGCTGTTTAATAACTATAAAATCTGTGCACAAGAACTATGGACAGGTAATACACGTAATGTCATCTACTTAATTACATGTCCATGTAACCTGGGATATGTGGGAGAAACCTCCCGTACCATCAAAACCTGACTCACAGAGCACAGGTCAGCTATTAAAACAGGGAAACACTCAGCACCTCTAGTCAGCCATTTCCTTGAGTTTAAACATTCACCCATGGACATCAAAGGGCGCATTCTAGAAAAGATCCACAAATCCGCTGACAATGGTGGGGACCTAGTTTGTAAAAAAAGAGAGGTGTTCTGGATATTTTCTCTTGACACCTTTCATCACGGTCTCAATAACGAACTGCCATGGGAGAACGCCATCATATAACTGCTCATTCACAAGAAAAATTGCCACTCCTGCTTGTTCAGGTTCTACTCTAGATGCACGTCTCAATCTAGTTTCCAAATCATCCCATATTGATAAACAATCCAAATGATCCCTTATTCACTAGGTTAGGTATCAGCTCCAGTTTTTCACACATTATGCTACTTATAAGAGATTCGGCCGTTATACCATTCTGTTTATTTTGATCGTAGCCCCTATCTGCCTGACCTCAAACTTAGGTACCTCTCACTTTAAAAATAGGCGGGACATACAAACCCGTCCCATTACCTTGTTGCATATATAAACCAACCGACAGCCACCTTTCACCCGTTGCTGCCGGTTGGAGAACCTAACGGCCTTGTATTAAGGTATGTACCCTTACCGGTAATCTTCGTCGCTTCATTAAGAGTCAAACGTGACCATTAACTAACTCGGGTTATGTACTATTACGTTAACAGAAAGAGCCTGCTCATTAATAATACGTCTTGAATCTAGAGTGGAACATTCGACAAAACGCGTCGCCTCAAGAACTGCATCTCTTCATGCACGCAATTTTAGCACAGGTATTTAGTACAAATACATTTTGAACTGTTAATTATTTGGGGCGTGTCACTTAAATGATATACATGTTCCCGGGTTCATTTCTTACCATTACCGGCGTGTATCATTACTGTAACAGCGAGATTCCTCCTACTCACAATTGTCCCGAACAAGAGAGAGGAATATTCGACACAACGCGCCACTCTATGGACTGCACCTTACCATATGCGTTACTTTAATCAAGGTATCCACTATATCAATCGCATTTTAAACTACCAACCTATGCCATTTCAATGATACACTTGTACCCGGGCTCATCCCTTAAAATTATCGGGGCATATTTTTATTTCAACAGTGAATTTTCGCCTATTTGCAATTGTCTCGAATGGTAAGGGAAAGATTTGACCAACAAACCGCACTTTACAATACGTGCTATTCCTATCCAGGTATTTAATGCATGTTATACTGTCAATCTACTGGAGCACAACACCCAAATAATAATCATACCCCTTGGATATGTTCGCAAGTATTTATTATGTATCTTAATACCATAGGGCACAAAGTGATGTTATCATACGCCTGCAACGCCTCTCACTGAAATTGTCCCTGCTCAACAAACTCAGGTGCCCTATAGCCTACCGATAGTCCCCAACCAGCAACCTCAAACCGGCAGCTACAGCTTTATACAGAATTCTAGTCCAACGGAGCCTACAGGTATCTACATACACACCCCCCATTCTCTCACACATTCCGGACATTTCTCATCACAGCTTTCTTTAGCGTACCCTTCAATATTCCCCAGTTTCATCCAGGTAAGATAGACTAAGCCAACGATACCAACAATAGACGACTTAGACGCTTTTCATCTAATAACAAAATAAAGTCTGTCTCTAGCTTAAGTCTCCTCTGTATGGGTTATAATAAGGTAAGATAGACTAAGCCAACGATAACAATTATAGACGACTTAGACGCTTTTCATCCAATAACAAAATAAAGTCTGTCTTTAGCTTAAGTCTCCTCTGTATGGGTTATTAATAAAGTCCCACTTAAATGCACAATCCTCATCACCGGAAGAACTGCTTAAAAAGAGAGAAAAGAAACAACTAAACGCACAGTTTGCGTGTCAACCTTCTGTCCTTCATCTAACTTTTTGAAGAAGATCATCCAACAAAATTGGCACTTAATCAAAGAAATCGATGAGCAGGTTAAAGAAGTGCCACTCTTTGCCTTTAAGAAGGACAAAAGTATTGCCAACCAAATTGTCCGAGCTGCTGTACCAAAAACAAGGACTATGTCTTTATGGGACTATGTAAGCCTTCCCCCAATTACTGGACATCGAAAATGCGGCACATGCCTGTGTTGCAACTCTACTGTCGAAGGCAACCTCTTCCAACACGAGGGCGTTTCATGGAAACATGATCAATTCACGAATTGTAAAACGCGGAATATAGTGTATGGGATAATCTGCCCCTGTAATAAGCTGTATATTGGTAAAACCAATCAGGAGGCCAGGCAAAGAATGTTGCAGCATAAATCCCGGATAAAAAAGAAAGTGCTAACAGCTCCCCTAGTCCAACACTGGATTGATGAATCTCATGGGGATAATGATTTCAAGTGGACAATTATATCCAAAATTGACCCAGATCCAAGAGGTGGAGATGTGGAGGCCAAATTGAGACAGAGAGAAGCGAGGCTTATCTTAAAATTTAACACTACGATTCAGGGCTTAAATGAGATGTCTGAATTATATCATCTCTGAAACATGTTGAATTTTTGTACTATTCACCAATGATCTTGGTAATATCTGGAGTGAGGCTTACCTAACCGGGGTAATTGACACACATCAATTTGAGAGAAATGTGGCAATCGAGCTTGAATAAGAAACACAACAGTGGCAGCATTCCAACTAGGGGCGCGCAAAGCCGCCACCACCATGAATTCCAGCTAAGCCCAGTAAACACTTAGATGACGTGTCCAATGTAGCCGCTGACCGGAGCAAACAGCGAAATATTGCCACCGCCACCAATTCTAAACACCTAGGCAGATTGACTAGCCCACAGAGCTCCAATCGTGACAAGCAAATATGTAGATAAATGTTAAACATACTTTTTTCCTTTCTTTAACGCCTGAGCAAACATTACGAACGTTCACAATAAATTTGCCTTTAATGTTTTGAACACGTTAAAAGCACAATGTATTGCACTTCGTTGCACCCTCGGACATCTGAACATTTCAATATTAGTCGAGAACGCCGTCTTGAGCAACCTCGTCCAAACTACAACTCCCAGGACAACCTGCATTCAAGGACCTTAACAACAGTTTCCTTCAAATACGCTGAACCGGAAACAATAGCCCGACGGCGTCTGCACTGATGGCGACACCGCACTAAGGAGGATATCACGAAGATCCGAGATAAATCGGCGAGCTACTTCGTCCCTTGTTAAATACTCCAAGCGCCATTCCGCATTTATTTATTAAGCTGTGCGGCGCCCTTAGAAATATCTTTTCCGACCTCTACAAGCACCAACAGAATATCGGCGCATAACTGCTGTTTAGTCAATGACACTTCCTACTCTGCCATAGCATTAGCACGACCCGGCCATGCTTAAATGACATGTCAGTTTTTGACTTTTGCGACTTATTTGTGCATTCAACGGCGTTTACTAAGCAATTCCGCCCTGTTTCGTTTCTTACAGAAAGCAACGCTAAACTTATTGATGAAAAATACGTTCTAATACAGAACCCACTTTGAATCTGTTGATCGTCCTAAACATGTAAGTGGCATCTTCAGTTTATGAAATTCGACCCGCAGCCTCCCCACTTTATAAAATCGCTAGACATGTTCACTTTATTCTTCCAGACACCAAGACATGGAAAACAATACAAGATAACTCAGGTATGAATCAAGAACTTGTTGAGCCGTATGTAAGTTGAAGGTCGTTCGTTTGTATATCTGACAGCACGTTGTTCATTTTATGTTTTTCAGATATTGTTTGTTGGTCCTGAAGAGCATCCCCCAAACCCTAGGGATTTGAAACGCGTTGACCCCCCCCCAGTGTTTCTGATTCATTCTGTTTTAGAGACCAATCTCTTTTTCTAAAAATGTTTGGAGTACAATAATGTTGGATGGTCGCTTTCCTAAATGAAATTTGTACCCGTTTTTCCCTCCATCTAGTGGAGTAGGCCTACCTGTTGTATTTAGAGCAGGATTGTTTATAGGGCCCCTCAATACTAAGAAACTATATCTTGATAGAGGAAAGGTTCCCTCTTGCCCTGTCTTATTTATTTGTTTGTCTGTCGTCAAATTGTTGTACATGAGTGTCATATGTTATATGTATTACCTTTTGAATTTAATCTTTGGCAGTCGTGCCTCTTTTTCTTCTGTGTTCAATTATTAGTCAAAATACCCTCTTGTTATCCTCCTGGATTATACTGATAAATGCATCAGATGTGAATTGTAGTCATTCATTAGTTGTTTCTACGATCTCCATAAAATAAAATAAAAATTTGTTTCCTTGAAACACTCTCTTTAAAAGAATCAAAAAGCAAAAGAAAAAATCTAAAAATCTAATAAAATAAATCAATTATTTTTGTTAAAAACCTTGACTGAAAGAGTGGTCCTTGGGCTGAGCGATAGTGAGTTCAACCCTTCTCCAAACGTTCAAACCACTGCACAGTACTGGCAATCTCTTTTGTTCATTCTGTTACTGGCACACCCTTACTGTGCTCTAGCCAAAACCCTTTTTGTTAATTACTGTATCCATTTGTCAGCAGGAGGGGATTGCTGCATAGAGGGTACAGAGGTGGGTGAGAGGGGGACCGCGGACCACCAGTGCTGTAGTTCTTCGGACCCCTCAGTTGTCTGACCCGCCCCGTCACACACCCAAACTATTGCGGCCCGCGGTCTTATAAGCCGCCACACTAATTATAGGTAACTGTCGGGTTTATCGGCATCGTGAACAGCCTGCAAATTATTAGACACCTGGAAGCTTACAGCGTCTCCCTTGACATTAGCAAGTACGAGATCGGAAACTACATCAAAACTGCCGCTTAGGTGCATACCCAATTCAACCGCTGCCTCAGGTCCGTGCTCATCTTGAACACGCTTAATGACCGTTGAAAGGACAGTCATTGACGGAGTGCCGAAGCACCTCGTATACACTGCTGCAAAGATCTTACCCCAAGACTCACAGTCACCAGCTTCTGGGATCAAGTCTTTAGGCATACTAATTGTCAGGATCCTGTGTTTTTCACCAGGAGTCGTGTTAGGAAATACAGCTTCTCAGCAAGCCAGAAAGGAAAGTCATCCTTATTCTGGGGGCGCTTGCCCATCACTGCATTTACCATTACAGGGCTAAGCTTCATTCCGCCCTGTCCTGCTGGAAGCGCCGCAACACCTGGGTCCCCGCCCGGGAGATTGCGGGTAATGTATTGTACTAACGACCTAATAACGCTAATAGCGACTGTATGTAGTCATCTTATATCTGCAAGGGAGCACGCTCCTGCTTGAGGATGCGGTGTAAATCCAGCCAAAACAGGCCAAGTAGCACCTGGAATGGACAAAGGACCTAATCTTGGAGTTAACAAAGAGTGGGGAAGGGTGCCATTAAACCAAACTCAGTGCTGCCAAGCATTAATCGGAACTTCCTGTGTCCTATACGGAACATAGTCCTGTGGCATGGCAGTGGGAGTGTACGTGTCGAACACATTAGTATTTGCGTTCACAGCTGGGACGGTCACCCACGAGTAAAAAATCTCAAAAGGGTAAGCTACTTCTGCACTCACCACCATAATAACCGCCATGCCATCCACGGGGATGTTATAAGTCTGCAAATGATTGCGCACCGCAATGCGACTATGCTGCGGTATGTCAATGCCAGCCATAACGACACAGAAATAAAGCGGTACAATAAGAACCTACGTAGCACAACTGGGTAGTAATTCAAAGGGAAACCGTTTGAATAGACTCAAACTTGAAAAGACCTATGTAAATATAGGTAGGTTTGTCCGAGACCACTGTCTTCCGGAAACAACTGAGAAGGGGTGCAGCTCGCAGCCGCTCTTTGTGACTCTGGACCTTCGCCAACTTTGTGGATAACCATTAACTGCCAGGACCATCTGGGGAGAGAACGAACTTTCACTGGTTGTGGGTGCGGGACTGCGAGTCCCAACAGGAGCAGCGCTGGACCTAGCAGGGCACCAGTGACTCTTCCCGCCCTTCTCCTCCCCCTGCTGCTGGTGCTTTAAAACTACTCGCCACTCGCAGCCGCTCTTTGTGACTCTGGACCTTAGCCAACTTTGTGGATAACCATTAACTGCCAGGACCATCTGGGGAGAGACCGAACTTTCGCTGGTTGTGGGTGCGGGACTGCGAGTCCCAGCAGGAGCAGCGCTGGACCTAGCAGCGCACCTGTGACTCTTCCCGCCCCTCTCCTCCCACTACTTGAATCCATTCAAAGGCGCGAACGAGGGACGCGCGCGGGGTGCGTGCGGGACGGAGCCCGGGGCAAAGCCCGGGCAAAGGGCGGGCCGTTCGAGGACCTGAGAGACCGGACCGGGCCATCTCACTAAATCTTTTTCCTTGATAAATTCCTCTGATTATTGCTGTTTGCGTATTGGGCCATATATTGTAACTATCCAAAAATAGTTAGTCTCCTGGATTGCCATCTAGAGAACAATTAACCTCACCACATTGGCTCACTAAGAACAATGGTATCAACTAGAGGAACTAAGTGCAAGAGTAAGACTAATGGGGGTGGGGACAAACTGTTAGGACCAATGGACGATTTTATCACCAAGGCTAACCTATTTATCGATCAGAGTATTACTCTGATAGAAGGTAGGGTGTCCCTGGATCTAGAACACGCTAAGAGATCCTCTATGGGCCACTTGGCGAAGGTAAGATCCCCTGCAATAGATGGTAACTCTGGAGAAGGGGGTCGTTGTGAGGGCAGACTTAGCCTACCAAACACCGTCGACCTCTCGGTTTCCCAGCTCTCAGATTCCCAGATATCAGTAGGCCAATCTATTCTAGACCTGGAAAGTACCCCTGAGCTTCCAGTCCAAACCACCCCAGTTGAAATAAGACAAGCTAGAGGGAGGAGGGAGGGCGCAGTAAGCAAAAGAAAAATGGCCGGAAAACCACTAACACCACTGAGATTGGAGATACGCCTATTAGGGTTGACCTCGCACCTCCTAGGCCAGAACACATAATAGTCACGGCAATCGTAAATCATTCTGCACATGACTCACCCAGTCTTATTAGCCCAGAACCCCCTGTTCTTCTGACATAACGGCTAGTAACAACTCACAGCTTGTAAATACCAACAAAGACTCTGTGAAATCTCTATTTGTCCCAGTAGAATCAAGATTGGCGAGGATAGAGAACCAGCTAACTAATTTAGCAAAGCATATAAAGCTGACACAAGCCCTGGGGGAACAAAAAAAGGGGGGAAATAAGATTAGCAAACAGATACTGCCCAATCAAATACATATACAAGACAATGTACCTACATCGGCAAACATAACATCTAAACCAGGTCCTGAAATGATAAATCAAACCAGATCAACAAAACCACTTACTAACACTGCCATAACTATCTCACAAAGTAATCCCTCAGCGTTATTAGTAGCAACGCCCAAAACACCGGTCCCTAAAACACCTGCTCCTAAAAAACCTGTGCCAAAAACAATGGCAACTAAAAAACTGGTAGCCAAAACCCCGGCCTCCAAATCACAGCCACAAAAAAACCCGGCTTCAAAAGTAAATAGAGCCGGACGTAGAGGACCGCCCGAAGGTAGATTTCCTGTTGAGATGCCACCAGAAGCATCTCCCTTTGTGGTGGTAATGACAGGTGTTCCTGAATTAGCGGATCATAGCATGGAACCCACATGGTCATTACAAAATAAAGCCCAGCATTGGTTAAACAATAATCGCCCAATCCCACCATCTTGGCCATCCAGGATTTTGATGGTCCGTAGAACGACCTGGGTGGGAAATGGTCGAAAGACGATTCCGGGAGATTGTATTGTCATTACATTCGAGGACCCCAGAGTAGTAGATTATATCTGCTCATGGGAGCCCTCGGGTGGAAATGGGGGCATAAGCACAAAACCACTCTCCTTTTTTTACCCCGCAAGACAATACAATGACTCTTTTAACAATTATGAAACTCCCTGGGAATTAACAGCTCCACGGCATTTTGATTATGGCAATATAAAACAAGCAGCGGTTCTGTGCTGCCAGGATTATGAGAACTCCTGGCAAACAGTAGGATCACGCTATAGGCGGAGGGGGTGGGATGATCAAGGCCCATATTCGCAGAGAATAATCTATAATGAGCAACCACGTTGGGATACTTGGTTTAATATCCCAATGAGGAATAGATTCAGTGGCCTTGAAATGGTCGATTGACCATTAGAGTTGATTGAACAAACTAACTCCATTTCACCCCACGCAATAAACTCATCACCCCCCCCAGAAAATGATGTAGTAGTGAAAAATCCAGTTTTGCCGCCTCTATCCATATTCTTTTGGAATGTGGCGGGTCTCCGCCCCAAAATTGATGACGGGACGGCCCTGCACTTTCTGGATTAGGGGAAAATAGTCTGTCTACAGGAGACATGGTCCACAGTGGAACTCCACCTCCTAGGATATAAAACTTATTTCATTCCAGCTCTTACCTGTAATGCGGGCAGACCGAAAGGAGGGATCATCACGTACATTGCTAACACCCTGAATCTAAAAGTGACGATAGTTGGGTCTGACCCAAATTTTCAAATATTATTTCTGGCCTTCAAGAACAAGGACTCATTTCTTCTAATTAATCTTTATAATAACATAGAAGAGGGACAATTTTTGACCCTCCTCTCTAACATACAGGAGAAAATAATCCAGTTCCGCCAATCTAGAATAGGAAAAGGGGCAATTCATCTTCTTTGGGGAGGGGACTTCAATCTACACCCATGCCCACAAGTTAAGAAAAACCAATGTGGAATAGTAGATGAGCAAGATACCCCTCTGATGCATTTTGAACACACCAAACCAGGGGATGCTATGAATAACATATTATCGGAATTAGATCTCGAAATAGTTAACACCATAAGCCCAGACACAAATTACCTACAGCCAACTTATGTTGGCAGAGGATCCCAAACAACAGTTGATTATATCCTCCTCTCTCCTGGACTGGCATGTAGAGTTAAATCTTTTGAGGTCAGGCACAACATACTAAGTGATCATTCCGCCTTGAGAATGGATCTCCACATAAATCAGGCCAAATCCGTAATCACAACCATAGAAAAAACACTTGCTCAGAATAAATTAGAGATGGGAAAACAAAATGGATACACATTAAAATGGGAGAAGGTAAACCCAGCAGAAATTACTGGAAAATTGGTAAAAGCGGCCTATTCAAACATAATTAAATGCTTAGACTTGCATGAAACAGATGAGGCCGTTTTAAATAATTTTACCCAAATATTGGAGAAAACAAAGTGTCTTCTCACAGCCAACTCTAAAGGCCTAAATACACCTGTTAGAGGATGGTTTAATCATAGCTGTACAGCGGCCCTAACCAACTTAAAGTTGGCCCTAAAAATTACTCCCAGAGATCCGACTCAGATCCAACTCAGCAGACAACAATATAATAGGGCACGCAAATTAAGAATACAAGAACTCAAGCAGAAGCTATGGAATGATCTCCATACCAGTGCTCTTTCTAAAAATAGCGAGACATTCTGGCGAACAGTTAGATCACCCTATCTTACAGATTATAAAAGTCCCAAAATAGAAGTAGCCATAGAGGAAGACATATGGGTGGCTCACTTCTCAAAAATCTTTAAAAACACAATAACACCAGGAAGGACTGAAAACACACTCACAAAGGTCGAATATCCAATTTCCCTACAGTTTGACATCTCTGAGTTAATAGTCGCACTAGGTGCTAGTAAAAACGGGAAAGCTCCGGGCCCAGATGGGGTCCCGGTGGATCTCTTTAAATATAATCTAGATCTTTGGGCCCCTATTCTTACCAGAGTGTGTAGTGCAGTAGCAAAAGTGGGTCTGATAGAATCTTGGACTAGATCTATCATGGTCCCAATTTTTAAGAAAGGGGATCGCCAGGACGTTACATGCTATCGCCCCATCTCACTGTTGGACTCTCTGGGTAAAGTTGTTGGTAGGGTAATCCTCCAGAGACTCCAGCAGTGGGCTGAGGCGAAAGGCATTATTTCCGATCTCCAGTTTGGATTTCGAGAGGGGTTCGGCACAGTGGAGCAGGCTCTCAACCTTAGCCTGCTAACAAGTAAATATACACAAGCAAAAAAGGACATGGTCTACATGGTATACGTGGACCTGTCCGCGGCATTTGATTGTGTTTCACATGCGAAACTCTGGACAATCCTGAGGCTAATGGGAGTGGATTCTGTTCTCTTGGATTTTCTGAGAGAATTATATTCAACAGCGACTGCGAGAGTGCGTTTCGGCCTAAGGGGTGAGTTGACGGCACAGTTTGGGGTGGAGCGTGGAGTCAGACAGGGATGTGTCCTGGCCCCCTTCCTATTCTCTTTGTATACCAACGGCCTCGAGGAGGAGATGCTGAGGGGGGCGCAGGACCTGCCTCAGGTAAAAAAGCGCCTGATTCCCGCTTTGCTCTATGCAGACGACGCCGTCATCTCGGCACGCAATCCGCGCGAACTACAGAAGTCCTTGAATAGATACACTGACTACATGGGCAAGTTGGATCTACATGTGAACGTTAAAAATACGTTCGTCATGATAGCAGGTAACAAGAAAAAACAAGTGAGGAGCATTTATCTCAACGACCAAAAACTTGAGATAACTGACCAATATCCATATTTGGGTATTATGATTGATAGAAAACTGAATTGGCGGGCCGCAGTGGATGCAAAGTGTCATCTTTTTAAAAGAGCTACAGCGGCGCTGATCAGCTTCTCACAGAGATTGGGGAGAAGGGCTCCAGTAGAGTTATTAAAAATCTATAGTGCAAAGTGCCAGTCAATTGCACTATATGGGGCGGGTCTCTGGGGCCATGTAGATGTAAGTACCCTTCAGGTTGCAGAAAATTCTTTTTTTAGATTCCTGCTAGCAACACCAAGAGTCACTTCTATTTACGCAACTCACTTGGAACTTGGTGTCCCCTATTTAGAGGATCTTATAAAGATTCAGCCGCTATTGCTTTGGAGGCGTATCTGGACCTCTGAAAAAAATCTACTTACACAGACAATTGTAGCAGAGCTGATGACCCTCGATCGAACTGATAACATATTATGGCTCCGGTATGTCAGAATTTTTTTTAAAGATTTAGGTAAGGAGAACTACTATCTCCAACCTGAAAACTTTATTGACATACCGAAGAGAACATTGAAACAACTGGCACTAAGTCATCTAGAGTCACTAAGGCTGGCCGCTGAGTCTCTAAAACCCTCGGTCCTCCACACTAATATGGTCCAGGCCACAGAAAGCATTCAGCCTTATTTAACACTACAAATTAGTTCCTATTAGAGAATGCTGCTGACAAGATTTAGGCTAGACCTCTTTTGAGGCTAGTAGCCTTTTACGAAGGAAACAGGTGGGAACAAACTCTTCCAGTCTGCCCGTGTGATGAAAATTCAAAACAAACTAATTTACACACTATATTGTTTTGTAAATTCCACCTTTCACATCGGAAAATATGGTTATTACCATTGTTGAGGCAGTGGGATTTGAGACAATGCCGTCCCGCAATGCTTCGCCTACAAATGTTGGAATCTGAATCTGTTTGTTATCATTTCTTGATTTTTTTAAAATGTGTCACAAGGCATAGAAAAAACCTGTAATAATAAACCTTGGTTGTGGCCCTAGAAAATGTAATGAATTAATATTCTTTAGCATTTTAAAATGTATTGACCTGATCTGGACCAAATTTTTGTATGTAATAAGTAGATTTTATACATTTTAGATTGTACTTTCAAAAATGTTGCCTTTATGGTTTGCCAATGTGTTAAGCCGAATAAAGGAATTTATATTATAACAGAGATGGGGGTTAAGGACTGATAGAAGCACTACTCAAGTGTCATGTAATAAGACCACCAACGGTTGGGCGCCATGTCGCAGGGATTCTGCTCCTACACAGAACTGTGCATAGAGACTTGGAACCTCAGTGAATTATGGTGTGCCAAAACTCATCTTAGTATCCAAAATCCCCTACCAGACCAGCAATCAGTGTCTCATTTGTTCTTACACACCCCCAATGATTAGACAACCCAGAACTTGAACTTAGAACACCTCAGGTCAGATGGTACACATGAACACTCTTTCGTTATACTAACATATCAGTCCAAAACGAGGAGTAAATGATGACACGTGCAAGTTTGAAATATTTATTTCTAATGCAGCGTTCTCAAGCGCAGTATCTTGGCTAGTACAAGCAAACATATTATAATCAATAAGGTTATCAGAATAGTTACTAGTCCATAAAATACAAAAGGTGAAAGCATGTTAAAATGCTAAAGGGAAAAGGTCTAAATAGAACCTCAGTCTTACCCTCCCTTGCTAGTATATTATATAATATTATAGAAGGTCTCTTTGGATTTTAGAAGGGCGGCCCCATACCTCTGGTCTTAGTAGAAAGGGATCACATCATCTTCTATACCAACTCTCTCCATGCGGATATTCATCAAGTGTGTATGCATGCTCTGCGCAGTGCATTATTAAACGCGCCAAAAGCCAGAGTTGGCCACAGCTGTCTATGTGTTATGTCTAAGACGTGCGCTGATCAGACCGAACAACAACCTCTGTGTTGAAATAACCTTGAAGGCTTTGGCACTCACTGTTCAGACATAGCTTACCAATCAAAGCTGATACTATAGGAAAACATATTATTCTCGTGTGAAGCAAAATATTCTACTAGGCTCAAAGTATTAATAACAATATGTGCCATGTGCAAAAGCAGCAGAGAGGTAAAATAGTGGTTAAACTCCTAATAAGCTCATGCTAACTTAACACAGTGTAAAGGCAAAGCCTGTCTACATGACACAATCCCCACCCCATCAGGGCCGGACTGGGAAGCAAAACCGGCCCTGGCAAAGTGCTCGGCCGGCCCCCCTCCCTACTCAGGGGGGTTGGAGGTGCCGCCGAGCGCTTTGCTAGGGCCGGTTTGCGGCCGATTTTGTTGCAGGACCGATTTTGCAGCTATGCTGCAAAAACGGCCCTGTAACAAAATCGGCCCCCAGGGGATCAAAACCGGCCCCCACCCTTGCGGCGCACCGGGGGATTGCCCGGTGCCTGCTATGGCCAGTCAGGGCCTGCACCCCACCCACCCCTCCCTCCAGCACCACACCCAACCCACCCTCCCAGCCTGTGCCCACCCTGGGCCCACCCCCCCAAAGAACCACCCACCCCACCACCCCTTGCGCAGGGCACCAGGACCTGGGTCCTTGTGATGGAGGAGCTATCCCTAAAACACTCCAGTGTATGCAGCGCCATAGGTTAGAGTTCACCCATGTTTACATCATTGACAGTGGTGAAAGGAAGAAAAGAGAGAGAGAGAAAGAAAAAAAAGAGAAACAGGGAGAGAGAAGAGTTGTATTGGTGGGGTATGACATATTTTTGATAAGAGATATAAAACATTTTTCCCACCATTTATTAGAGAAAGTACCATTGCTTATAACTTTTCCTCAGAAACAACAACCATTGAAACACCAGGATTTGAACACCTAACCTTTGGAGTAAGAGTCAGAGACCAAAGGTTGGAATTCACCTATGTTTACATCTTTGACAGTGGTGAATGGAAGGAAGCGTCAGGGACCTTAAAAACTAGGCCACAGTGACTCTTGAATATGTGCCTTGAAAGCCTGTATATGACATTTGAATCAAACACTGGAGTGTATGCAGTGCCATAGGCTACAGTTCACCTATGTTGAAATCATTGACATTGATGAATGGAAGGAAAGAGGGAGAGAGAGAGAGAAAAAAAAGAGATACAGTAGGAGAGAGAAGATTTGTATTCTAGGGGTATGATTCATTTTTAAAAAGAGATATTCAAAGAAGGAGAAATGAAAAATGTTTCCAAACATTTATCAGAGATAGTACTGTTGCCTGTAACTTTACCTCAGAAACTATAACCATTGAAACACCAGGATTTGAACGAATAGCCTTTGGAGAAAGAGTCAGAGACCCAAAAATGTGTATATGACATACGAATGAAACACTCCAGTGTATGGAATGCCATAGGTTAGAGTTCCCCTATGTTGACATCATTGACAGTGGTAAATGGAAGGAAAGAGGGAGAGGGAGAAATAAAAGAGATACAGATTGAGAGAGGAGATTTAAGATCTTAGGGTATGACATTTTTCAAACGAGATATTCAAAGAAGGAGAAATGACAAATGTGTCCAAACATTTATCAGAGAAAGTTCCATTGTCTACAGGAGTTCCCATTGATTCTGGGCCCAATCAACAGCCAAATGAGCCAATCCCGGGCGCAATTTGTGATATAACCCCTCAGAAATCAAGCTCAAATTCTAATGAGGATATGGCAGGGGGCGATAGATACTATTCTCTAGCAGACCATACAGGCTGCTCTGAGGAGGATATCGATGAGGAAAAAAGACTGGACTGATGATGATAGTGAGATGGGGGATTGGCGTACAAGTGAGGCATTGAGCTCATATTCTGGACCCGAACAGTCCGAAAGGCAGCCAGAGACCAAGTGGGCTTAGCATCTTGTCCTGAAGCGGGGTCACTGACCTGGGACTACTAATTTTCCTTACAATCTGGCCCAGATGTCACTGCTTCTGATGTTGGAAATGAGGTCGGGGCTAATCTCCAGCATCCACCTTCAGGCGAGAAGACCCTGGCGGTGATTTACCAGACCATCATGGCCCATCGTGAGGAGACACGGCAAGAAAGCGTTCAGACTCAGGGGAACTTGCCGTAAGGTGCAGAATGCTATTCGCAGAGTGGCTAAAACCTGTTCAGATATTGCCTCTAGGATTGGGGAGGCGGAAGAGAGGATTTCTACTCTTGAAGATGACATGGCCACCCAAAAGGGCGTTACAGACTCAATTAAGGCTCAAAGGGAAGACATTGTATGGAAGCTTCCGGACCTTGAAAATAGAGCTCAGCGTAACAACCTAAGAGTTCTAGGAGTTCCGAAGAGATGGACGGGTCGGACGTCAGGCAATTTGTTGTCGAACTGATCACCGAGGAATTTCCTGAGGTCAAACAATGGAACTGGGAGCTTGAAATTCAGCGGGCCTACCGCTTTCCATTTACACTGAAGAAACGACCAGGTCATACTGACAACAAGCCCTGGGCTATTCTTATATGTTTAAATAATTTCTTGGCCAGAGAAAATATCTATGACCTGGCCCACCCGGATGGGAAGCGGTCCGGCAAGGGCTGTTAGTTGTTTGTTAGGCCTGACCTGTGCCTAGCTACAGTTGAGCGGAGGTGGCAGCTCCGCCAGTTAATAGCACCCTTCCAGTTGAAAGGGGCCCAGGCTTTCCTACTCTTTCCATCTAAACTAAAAATCATTCATAAGGAACAGACTAAATTCTTCACTTCCAAAATTCAGGCCAAAGAATTTTTGGACTCACTTTAGCTACTGCAATGCTTGATAAGTGCAGGCAAATTTTTTCTTTCTTGTTTCTCAGGTCTCTAAGGGTTATAAGGGGGTAGAGAATGCGGTCTTGGAGTCTAGAGGACTGTGAGTTCTGTATTTTTCTTATCTTTTTTCTTCCCTTTTTTTTTTCTCTTCCTCTTCCTTCCTTAAAGATCGCACCCCTTTGTACTATAGTGGTGAGGATGTCCGAGGAATTTTGTTTTAGGGATTACATTTTTAAATGAAGAATTGGTAGGTACCCCACTAATGAGGGTACACCAATTTGGATAACACACTGGCCAACCAGTGAATGTAGATTGTGTGGGTGGTCACATGAAAATTTACAGCATATCATGTGTGCCTGTCTTAAACTGCTTAATGTATGTCGTATATTATTAAATCCTTAATTTCTTAAAGCAGGGATGAGACCTGTACGTCAGGCTCTCATCTTATGCTTATCTGGTGCTTCTATTCCACTTACTTGCCAAATAATAACATTTCTAACAATTACCTAAAAAATGCTTTTATCTGCAACTCAGATCTGTTCACCTATATCCTCCTGAAAGGGATTTTATAGGATCAGATAATAGAAGGTCACTTGTTTTTCAGCACCTGGCACTTTGAAGTCTTATACGGTTGTTTGTAGGTTGTTTGGATTTAATGCACTGATTGTTTTCTTACTAGAGATTTTAACTTAATATTTGTATGATTTTGTCCCAAATAATGTAATTTATTGAATTTTTATGATTATGTGAATTTGTATGGGTATATCTTGTATGTACATGTGTATTTAATAATGTTTTTTGTACATATTGTGACGTTCTATTTTGTGATGAGTTGTAATAATCAGACAATAAATCTACTTACTTACTTACTGGTTGGCAACAACCAATCAGAGTTATGACAAAGGACTGCATTCTGTTAATCTAGCCACTGAAAAAAGCCTTCTCATTGCATGCACTGGATGAAGACGGAGGAGTAGAGGAAATATAACTGTGTGTTTGGCTCCAGTGAATTCAAGGCTGTATAGCATTTCATTTTATTTAAGTAAGTGCTTTTGTGTTTACACTGACACCTGCAAAAAGCTCCGGTGGTGTGAGGGGAGGCAATGGACCCTCCACTTAGACCATAAATCAGCAGTTGGAGAAAGGGTTATACATTTCATCCGAAAACCTTTCTGGTTTCAGTTCATATGTAGGAAATAAAATGTTTGAAATTAACACTGGAGGCAGTACAATCCAATTCATCTCTTTTCTGGTTTCCTTTTTATTTGTGACAAATAAAATGTTTTAGTCTGAGGTGCCCTTAGCTCTGCAAGCTGTGTTTTTAGGTCTCGCCTAGCATTGCAGCACATGCGCTGCTCACTCGGCGAGACCTAAAGTGAGAGAGGAGATTTCAGAACGGGACTAGAAGCCCCACCCATCATTTTCATTGGGTCATGTCAGCGTTTATGCTAAACGCTGGCTTCCCATGGAAAATGATGTTTTTGGGCCACTGCCCTTTCTTCCTTTAGTCCGGCCCATCCGGACTGGCTCGCCTGCTTTGCGGCTGTCGCAAAGCAATTTCTTATCTTTAGGAGGGCCATATGTTTAGAATCGATTTAGAAAAGGGGGTGGTGATGAACAGAGTGTCTGAGTTAAACAGACCACTCTTACCCAGTCCAAAGATCAGGGCTTGATCCATCACCGTTATTTATCTCACTGCCCCATCCCAGCTCAGAACCTGGCTATATGCAAATCAGTCTGTCCCTGGCCCAGTGCATCATGGGAACAGGGCAGACTAAACTACCAAGCCAATTCTTCATCAGAAAGGAGACAAGCTACCGGGGACCGGTTTCTGGCATTTCAGCCTTCTTCGGCCCGGCTTGCTTGAATCCTGATGGAGCAGTGAGAAAGGGACTCATGTCTGAGTATACCCTGCCACACCTATAGTGGCCAAAAACGATTTAGAAGAGGGGGTGGTGATGAACAGAGTGTCTGAGTTAAACAGACCACTCTTACCCAGTCCAAAGATCAGGGCTTGATCCATCACCGTTATTTATCTCACTGCCCCATCCCAGCTCAGAACCTGGCTATATGCAAATCAGTCTGTCCCTGGCCCAGTGCATCATGGGAACAGGGCAGACTAAACTACCAAGCCAATTCTTCACCAGAAAGGAGACAAGCTACCGGGGACCGGTTTCTGGCATTTCAGCCTTCTTCGGCCCGGCTTGCTTGAATCCTGATGGAGCAGTGAGAAAGGGACTCATGTCTGAGTATACCCTGCCACACCTATAGTGGCCAAAAACGATTTAGAAAAGGGGGTGGTGATGAACAGAGTGTCTGAGTTAAACAGACCACTCTTACCCAGTCCAAAGATCAGGGCTTGATCCATCACCGTTATTTATCTCACTGCCCCATCCCAGCTCAGAACCTGGCTATATGCAAATCAGTCTGTCCCTGGCCCAGTGCATCATGGGAACAGGGCAGACTAAACTACCAAGCCAATTCTTCACCAGAAAGGAGACAAGCTACCGGGGACCGGTTTCTGGCATTTCAGCCTTCTTCGGCCCGGCTTGCTTGAATCCTGATGGAGCAGTGAGAAAGGGACTCATGTCTGAGTATACCCTGCCACACCTATAGTGTCCCTCACCACCCCTTGTTGTAAATATTTTTGTCCACCCTAAGCGTGGAAGGGTATTCTCAGATGTGAGACCCTTGCTCATTGCACCATCAGGATTCAAGCAAACCGGGCCGAAGACGGCTGTAATGCCAGAAACCGGTCCCCGGGAGCTTGTTTCCTTCCCAGTGTAAGAATTGGCTTTTGTAGTTTGGTTTGCCCTGTTCCCATCATACACTGGGACAGGAACAGACTAATTTGCATACAGCCAGGTTCTGAAACTGGGATGGTGCAGTGAGCTAAAAAACGGTGTTGGATCTAGCCCTGATCTCTTGACTGGGTGAGAGCTTTCTGCTTAATTCAGAGACTCTGTCCCTCACCACCCCTTGTTGTAAATATGTTTAGAATCAGCAGTATCAGGTTACTTCAGCCACGTGTTTATTTTTGCATTGCGCTTTCACGGGTGGAGATTACCCCTTCTACCCCGTGTAACATTTAATCTCGCTACACTTAGCTGTGAAGAAGTAGGGGACTAATCCCCAGTTACAGAATGTAAACTCTAGAGTTAACTCATGCCCACTTCGGGGGTGGTGGTGGAGGGGGGGTTTGTTTACGAGTTCACTTCAGACGCGCCAGTAATTTTTCAGGGACAATGCACTAAACCTTTTCTGAAATGTTTGGAGGAGGGGCTGACTGCAGGCCTCGGGCAATCGACCCATTCTCAAGACTTGCCAAAGAGACCCCATATGGGAGTTGTTTGAAGTCCACCATGGCCCCCTCTTCTCGGGCTCCCCTCTGCACGACAGGGTTCTGATCCCACCTCAGCTGAGCCTCACATGAAGCATCACATGAAGCATTCTTGACTGGATTGTGAGGCGCATGTGACCCCGCGGGGCTTCATCCAGTCACAAGCTGGTACCTGCAGCTTGTCCACGGGCCTCCGGTGGGGGTGGGAGGGGCACAGCTGCCCCGCCCCTTCCCTCAAGGGGCGTGGGCCTGGGTAAAGCTCTGAAGCGTTTCTGCCTTATGATAATATTTTTTCTTTCTTTCCTAGAACGTATATTTAATACCCTTTGGTGCCCAGTGTCTTCCTTCCAATATGCCCATCTGAAGAGCGCGCATAGAAATGGTCACGTGTTCGATTGTAATCTCAACTCTATGTGAAAGTAGATATACAGCTGTCAATCTATTGACGGGGAAAAAGTGTAGGAAAAAAAGCCGTGCTTACAGGTGAAATGAAGGCGATGTGAGACAGTACATGCAGGAGAGTGAAGAGGAAGATTAGGTGTAGAGATATGCAAGTGGAGGATTTCAGAAAGCTGTAGGGAGTAGCTTAAGTCTCTAACAGAGTGCACGACTGCAGTGGAAAATGGCGGGAAGAATGGGAGTGAATGAAAATATAGAGACCCTACGAATGATCAATTCAGTCTCGTATGTTCCGAACTGAAATGTTCTCCACTCTAATACACTATAAAATCTTATTGTTCATTTATCTAATACAGCCAAAACCCCCTGGCAAAGCCAATAGCTATGGCTGCCGTGGTTTTTCTGGCTATAATAACAAACTCACTGAGGCACCAACCCGGTTTGGTGGCATTCTGCGGTTAACAACTTTTAAGCCATGCCTCCACACTCCTTGGTAAGGTTTCCTAGCTAGCTTCTTGGGTCACACCTTTTTATACACTTTTGTTTTGATTCCACTTACAGCCCCGGATATTGGGGCTGTGTTCGAGGAGCACTGGTGAAAAGCTGCTGCAAGTAGAGCTGCAAGAAAGTTATAAGGTTGTTGAGGTCAAGATTGGAGTATGCCTTTTAGGTCCATGGTGCACAACTACTGATGGACCTTAAGTATCCACTATCACTCCCTCTTGTGGTGGGGAGGGAGTAGACACCTAGCTTTGGTTGAACAGAATTCAGATGGCCAGGGAAAGGGTGCTAAAATGTATCCCACTTCGTGTTTTTTTAGGGACTGGACTGGAGTTGGCCATTCTGTGACCAGTGGCTTCCATAAACCAATAACGAGCACCCTCGCTCACTGTAGACAGTTGTCCAAAAACTAGTGAATGCCTGAGGGTCCTATGTTGTGGTACTTATTTTTCATACTAAAGGTGCTAAATCTCCTATAGATGCCAGGTCCGGGTTAGTCTGCTGTCGATGGGCGGGGCAGGTTGGTAGTGATAATGACAGGACTTTATGCAATTCACGTGAGTCTATTGTGGTAAACTTGCCTGCTGCCTTAGGGTTGCTGATGAATGACGGGCCCTGTCTGTTTTAGGTTCTCTGGGCCAATTGCGGCAAAATGTGGGTTCAAGCCAAGCACAGTGAGGTGCCGGTTTTTTTAGGAACCCGGTGGTGCCAGGGGATAACACCCAAAGACCTCTGAGTTCTCCCTGTTCCGGACCACAGAAACACGGAGTCTTCTAGGTGAAGTCAGAGATCGAGTTTTATTGGCTGCAACCAAGTAACAAGTGTCCTAGAAGTACAACAGCACGGGATGTAAGTTCTCAGGAGACTGTTCGTTTTTACAGAACCAGCCTTCTCCTTTTATACAGAAATAACAGCTGCAGGCAAGAATTCTTCAGCTTACAATACGGTCATATACATATTTCCACAATAAAGCAAAAAGCAAAGTCATGTCGGCTAACCCATATTTTAGATGTCCAGTTTGTGACAGATGGCCCAGCCCGGCCCAGAACTACCATCAGATATCGATGAAACCCCAATAAAATCGGGCACCTCCTCATTGTAAAACCGGCCATAAACAAGAAACATGGACAGGTGTATGTGTGTGGATAACATGGTTTGTATGTAGTGAATGATTTATGGCATGTTGTGCCTTGATGCTATCTTACTCGGCCAGTGGGCGAGGGGCTGCCCGAACAGGTTTGGCTGGAGTCAGCTCGGCCAGGTCATGGGGAAGTCAGCTAAGGTGGACGTGTCTTTTCAGATCAAGCTCGGCCTCAATCAATTGACTATATGAGGGCAAGCCATAAGATGGATGCCGTTCACAAAATGGAGTCCGAGGGTTCGGAACGGAAACCACGATTTAAGGGTGTTAGCATCACTCAATCACGACGCAAATGCATAGGGATAATGTCCTAATCATTACCGGTCTGCCGACACCAAATTCGTCATGGTACGATGATATTTTGTGACACGGGGGTTGGGCCTCGGTACCATATTACAGCAGGGTCCAGAATTTCAGAACCACAGACCCTCCTTTTGCCCTCATATTAGGCAATAACTCATGCTAATCTGAGTCCAAATCTGTATTCACGAAGTCATGGAGATGCTGCTGTAGCATCATTCTGTTGATCAATTCGTCCCTCGACACAGGCTTCCTTACACATGAAGTAGCACAGAGGCCACATATTGCAGGAGTGCACTGCACAAACAGGCAGAACATAAACAGAATGGCTAAGATCATCCCAATGAAGATTAGAGTTTTCCATCCCCAGGCAGAGATCAGTTCCCAGAACCACCCTAGCAGGGACCAATCCCCTTTATCCACGTGAAGGGAATCGGAGATTGTGTGCAGTTTGGAGATGGCCTGGTACACTGTCGGAGCATTATCAGGGATGAAAATGCAGCAACTGGATTGGATCACTCTACATACACCACCACGGTCTGCAAGTATGACATCTAGGGCAATCCTGTTCTGAAGAGTCATAAGTCGGTCCGACTGGAGCTCAGCTGTCAAGTTACTAAGGGCACCGGCCGTTTTGGTCACGGCGGATTCAACTACCCTCGTTAACTGGCGAATGTTCCTGCTGTTCACCATAGGCCCCCAAAACGGCAGAAAACCTTTTACGAAGTCTCCAAACTCTTGACCCGCAGTGTTGTCTTGACTCACGACACCCCTAACTGTCCTTGTCCGATGGTAATCTGCCCCGGCCGTGTAGGTGGGTGGCAGCAGAAACGAGATAAAACATGTGCCCGAGAAGTCAGGGGGCAACCATGTATACGCTCTATCGTGGCAGACGAAGTAAGTACCCTTAGCCGCCAGCAATGAAGGGGAGATCTGAGACGAGAAAACGTAAGTCTCAGTGCAGACACTCTTTCCCAACTGAGCTCTAGGGTTTTTGCCATTTCCCTGCAGACATAGGTGACTTTGGTGGGGTACTATCCAGACTGGGGAGGATTTCTTTGCTTTCAGACTCTCAGCCAAAGAAATTCCATATTGCGTTATATTCCATCTGCTGTAAGGCATCAATTCATCTCTGGGGATCGTTTTGTATGTGTCAACATCCCTACTCATATTCCTAATTCCCGCCACTAGTGCCTTGTTGCTTGAGTTTTTCCTGGAACATATGGTTCGAGGGCAAACAGGAACATTGCTCGAAATGCCCATAGAGAACCATGGTAGCCAAATGGCAGGACAAAATACGGAATACCCTTATCTGTCGTGTTTGGCATAAGTCCACATACCCAACAGTTCGTGGTGTTTATTACAGACTGGTGCTGGTGTAGGAGTTGGACGAATGAATTATTTACAAATTCTAATCTTCTGGCAGACTCGTGTTCAGGTAGAGGGTGAAAAGAATGTGGGGAGACAGTAGGAGGAGGTGTGGGCTGAGTGTTATTTACAAAGGTAACTCGAAATGTGAATAAAATATAGCCAATCAAGAACATCATTATGCTACACAACATTAAAATACATATTATCAAAAATCTTTTTCTGGCCATCACAGTGCATATTTTCTTTTTAAAGTTCGTGGATCTAGCAGGTCTCTCTACCCTTGGAAACTCCATCCTCTAGTTGCTGCCCGCGGTGGGAGATTGATTCTGCCAAAGAGTGCTTTCTGTTCAGCCCAGGGTAATTCCCTCAGACCAACCAGAACCGTTGATCTAAACGTCTCCAGCTGCACTCCCCAGACTGTCAACCGCGACCCTAGCAGCAGAACCGGATGGCGGTTCGAAAATCAAAAATGAGCAAGTTCCCTGGGCGAGAGAGCTGTAAAATCAAAAATAGTTCTTGGGGGAAAGGAAAATCGTATTAGTTTGCTTTTATTAGTTCATTTTTCTTGACCTTAGATTATATTGTTGTTTCCCAGGTACGGTGTGGTCTTCAAATAATGTTTCAGGTTCTGTAGTGTCCAACTGCATTGACGGTGGCACAAATCCTTGCAGAATACGGTCAGCAATTCCCTCCTGGACCCACCGGTCATATGGAAGAGGCAGAGGGATCCATTTACAATGGATCCCGTGGATCCAGTTCTTCTTTCCTTCCACCCGAACGGCTGATCTTGTGGAAAGAAGGACGAGGTATGGGCCGGTCCACCTGGGCTGTTCGCTCTTCGTTCTCTGAAAAGTTTTTCACCAATACCCAGGTGCCAGGTTCAATTGCGTGACCTGGATCATCAGATGCTGGCGGAGAGGAACTGTGAACCTGTTGGTGTAAAACACGCAATTTAGTTGTCAATTCGCACAAATAGTCAAGCAGTACAGGGTGCTCTATCTCGCATAGTTTCTTGGGCCTTGGCACTCCCCATATGTTTGCTGGGCGCCCGAACACGATTTCGTGGGGGCTAAGTCATTCTGGTAGATAGGAGTGCTAAAGGCAAGGCGTCAGGCCATTTAAGACCTGTGCTGGCTTGGATCTTGGCCAATTTTAACTTTAACGTGCCGTTGTAGCACTCTACTAATCCCGCTGATTGGGGGTGATTTGCAGCGTGGAGCTTCTGGTGTATGCCTAGACATTCGCACACTCTCTTCATCACTCGTCCCACGAATTCACTTCCATTATCACTCCAGACCATTCTAGGCATACCAAATCTAGGGAAGAATTCTTTGACAAGGGCTTTGGCAGTTGACAAGGCAGTGTTGTCCTTTAGGGGATACGCTTCCACCCACCTGGAAAAGGCGCAAACAACAACAAGCACGTATTTCAGATTGTTGCATCTTTCCATGTGGATGAAATCGAGCTGCAAAACCTCTAACGGATACGTTGGAGGCGCAAAATGACCAGCTGGAGTTGGGGTTCCCCTACCGGGATTGTACTTCAAACACACCATACAGTTCCTGACCAAATTCTCTGCGCATTTCGGGATACCACTATTCTGCCATACTGGGGCCAACAACTTACAGATTCCTTTCGCACTAATGTGAGCCATTCCATGGGCCATTGTCACCACTGCAAGTACATATGCATCGGGTAACAGCCATCTTTGATGCTCTGACAATTCGACCCAACAACCATTCGCATCCAACCTACCCTTGCTTTCTCTCCATTCATTCACCTCTTTCTCAGTCGCCTCGGACTGTATGGACTTCACACTTTCAATAGTGTCCTCACACATACCTACATCGGCAATCCATCTCGCAGGACCTACAACATACATTTGACTCATTGTGTTCCTTGCAGTCTCTTTCGCGACTTCGTCTGCAAATGCATTCCCACGACCAACATCATCCTGAATCTTTCTGTGTGCACTGCATTTCACAATCGCAACTTGTAGTGGCAAGGTCAGTGACTCGAGAAGCACGTTAACTAGCTGACCGTGCTGTATCTTGGCACCATGCGACGTCAGGAACCCACGTTCAGGCCACAATCGTCCAAAACTGTGAGCCACGCCGAAGGCGTATTGGCTATCTGTACACACATTCACTCGCTTTCCTTTTGCCAACACACACGCTCTTGTAAGTGCAACTAACTCTGCTGCTTGCGCAGAATTATGGGGAATACGCGCAGTCTCTACAATCGTGTGCTATGTTGTCACCGCATATGCTGCAGTCGTATCACCATTTGGCAACTTGAAGCATGAACCATCCACCCATAAAGTATCATTACATTCAGGAAGGGGAGTGTCCTGCAAGTCTACTCTCCCTTTTGTCTCTTCTTCTGTCCTAAAGCAGCAATCATGTTTTTCAACCTCATCTGTCTCTGCCGGAATGGGCAATAACGTAGCGGGTTGAGTGTATCACACCTCTTTATGTGTATGTGACTCGCTAATAGTGTCAGCTCATAACTGGACAGTCGAGCACTAGTTAAATGCTGTGTCTTCGTTCTGTTTAGTAAAATGTCTACTGCATGTGGGACCATAACGATCAGTGTGTTATTCATCACTAACCCAGCAGACTGTCGAATACAGACAGCTGCTGCAGCAGTGGCCCTCAAGCAACTTGGTAATGCCTTAGCTACAGGATCTAGAGTCGCTGAGAAATACGCGCATGGGCGCTGTTTGTCCCCAAAGTATTGTGTCAGGACTGATAATGCGCAACCTTCCTTCTCATGGACATATAATGTAAAAGGCTTACTGTAGTCGGGGTTGCCCAACACAGGAGCCGAACACAATGCATCACGCAACTCGTGGAAACTTGTCTGACAATCTTCAGACCAAGGCATAGGATCGGGTGTGTCTTTACAGATTAGTGCCAGCAAAGGTTTAGCCAATAGTGAAAAATTCGGTATCCATTGTCTACAGTACGATGTAATGCCCAAGAAAGCGCGCACTTCTCTTTGTGTCCTTGGAACACTCAATCTTGCAATTGCCTGTATTCTCTCTGGGGTCAGTCTCCTTCCCTCCTTCGATAAGATGTGACCTAAGTAGGTCACTTCTTGCCGACAAAATTGCAGTTTTGAAAGAGAGACTTTGTGCTTCATGTCACATAAATGACGCAACAACGACAATGTGGCTTGCTTGCAAATCTCTTCAGTATCTGCAGCGATCAGCAGATCGTCTACATACTGAATCAGAGTCGCACCATTGGGTAGAACAATCGTGTCAAGTTGTGTTTTCAGAGCCTGACTGAATATCGATGGACTTTCACAGTAGCCCTGAGGAGCGCGTTTGAAGCGGAAGCTTCGTCCTCCTAAATTGAAGCCAAAAATATCTCTGCTCTCCTCAGCAATCGGGATGCTGAAGAAAGCGTTCTTCAGATCAATCACCGAGAACCAAGTGGCTGAAGCTGGAACCATAGTCAATAGGGCAGTAATGTCAGGGACAACTGGAAACTGTGGTACAACAATCTTATTCACTTCTCTGAGATCAATCACAAATCTGTACACAGGTGGTTGTGAAGGATCAGTACGCTTTAAAACAGGCAAAATTGGACTGTTACAAATGTTGCCTGTTGTTTCTTCAATGACATCTTTCTCGATCAGATCGTAAATGATCGCTAACAACGCCTTTTCACATTCTTTAGAGATCTTGTATTGGGGACTACGTTGCAACCTAACATTGTCTTTCAATGTTATGACATACGGCGCTATCTCCAAAAGACCCACATCATTAGAACCAGTAGCCCAAAGTACATCTGGAAGAGATGACAATTCTGTTGGGATATTTTCCTTTGACAGATACATCGGAGAAACCACTTTCTTACCAAGGGTAAGTTGTACTCCTGAAGGAGAACAGTACAAAGTCGCATATAGTCTCTTTAACAAATCCAAACCTAACAAGTTTTCACCACAACCTGTTGTAAGAATGAGGGGTGCTTCTAATTCACATGGCCCAACAGAGAGGGGCATAGGACTAGAAATCGGGTTTCTAACAGGGGCGCCAGAAAAACCTACTGAAACATTCATTTCGCCAGACAAAGGTGCGCCAGGAAGTTTTGAGTGCATAATCGAACTTTTTGTAGCACCAGTATCCAGCAGAAAAGGTTCTGACACTCCTGATGTAATCACCTCAACATAAGGTCCATTCTGATCTACTGGAACTGAAACAACTCCCTCTCTTTGTCCATGGCTGTCCTAGCAATTACTATCCTTATTCTCGTTTTCGGCGTAATAGTCATCAGCATAGTACTGAGCTGACCTAGAAGACGCATTATTCTGTTGATCAAAGCTATTCATAGAATTCTGAGGCGGAAAAGAAGTGGTATTCTGGGGGAAATTTCCACGGCCCCTACCTCTAGGAGCCTGTTGAACACCTCTACCTCTTGCACCAGAAACACCATTTAAACGTCGCAATAAAGCTGGACAATTATTCTTGAAATGACCCTCTTCCTTGCAATACGCACACTGGTTCGGACCATACGGTAAACGCTGATGAGAAAACTCGTTTCCTTGCGAGTTTCTCGAATACCGCTGTGGTTGCTGATAATCGGGCTGACTAGGAGTGCGAGGAGGATAGGCTTGCTGGAGAAGAACTTTAGTTTTCAAATCTTTAGTCTTTTTGTCTGCCTTATCTAGCTCATCTTTTCGCCTATTTTCGTAGTACTGGGCTGTGGCTAAAATCTGCGCTGACGTGGAAACAGCCCAAGCACTCTCTGAATCTTTCAATTTATTACACAGTTCAGGAAGCAGATTATGCACAAATTTGTCTACAAACAATCTTTGGCCACCCTCGGTAGCCATATCCTGACCACTGTGGTCGACAAAAGTTTCTTCAAATCTTGTGAAAAAGTCAGACACATTCTCATCTTTCTACTGCTTGCACGCAGACAACTTGTCCCAATTCACACGCAATTCAGGCATTAAAGTCTTCATATATGTAATAATTCTACCAGGAAGTTCTGCTACTAAAGGCTCGGGTTTAGAACCACCAACTTGTCTAGCATCAGCAGCGGCAATATTAGCCCATGTGTCACCTAGTTCTTGATCATGATCAGCATGACGAATCTTACTCCGTAAAGGCTGTGGAACAACATTCCCAAGCTAAATTCATTATACACGAGCTGGCAGTCTGTGATAACTCCTTATAATACCCTGCAGGATTTTTACGGGGATCAGGTAATGTCTGCTTGAGTGCTAAAACTTCAGATCTTTTCCAGGGGACATGTACCCATACACGCTGGAAATGTGGTGGAATGGGTGGATTCGCATTCGTGTCACCTTCCCTCCAAACTGGAGGAACTTCTCTCATAGGGTACTGTCGTGCCTTTTTCCTACATGACATGTCATCCTCATACAGTGATCTAGAAACGTTTCCCTTACTCCTATAAGACAACAACAAATCTATTGCTCTTTCAACATCGGCACCTACAATCATGCTTTCATAGAATTTGAATCGCATACTGAATAATTCCTGCATTTTGCGTTTGGGATCATTTGTCTCCAAATCTTCGCAAAGATATACACACATCTCTTCGAATACATATCTCTGCGTGGGTGCATCCCACTGACGGAAGACTTCCATAACAGACTGAACATCGTATCTTACAGTATCAGTAACCCATTTGCGTGCTAACTCATTCAGCACTTCTCTTTCCTCATAATCAGGCAGTTGACTACGCAACTGTCTACGTCCTGTTTTAGGGGTCGTTTTAGGCGACCCAAAGAAAGGTGAGAACAGACCAGTGACAGTACTTGCCACTCTCTGTCGAACAGAGGAGAAGCTTGCGGAGAGGCAGATGTGCCGGAAAAGACAGGCTGATGAAAAGAGAAAGTCGAGGCAATAGCAGAGGAAGTCGAGGCAGTGGCAGAAGTAGTATCATGAAAAACAGTTGGAGCCGTAGGTAAAGTCGTAGGAACAGTAGAGGTAGTATGTAGCAAAGGCGGCGGCCCTTGAGAAGGCTGCGCCGGAGAAGTAGGAACCAGCTGAAGAGGAGCTGGTGCTTGACCGAGGGCTGCTTTTCGTGCACCAGGGCGCGGTATAACAAAGCGCTTCGGGGGTGCAGTAGCATCTAGCGCATTTGGAGGTGGTGAACTCAGTAAATGGGACATTAATGGATCTTTCTCGGATGTCTCTTTTGAACCTTGTCCTTCATGTGGCAACATTGGGTAGCATTTATCTACTGCTAACTTCTTGCTTCTGAGCGTATGTTCACTTTCCTGCTCTTCCTCATTATCCCTGTATGCAATGGCAGCTTGTACCATTGACATACCTCTTTTATTTTTCTTAGCTAGTTTCATTTCTTTCTGTTTGGCTTCTTTGCACCACAAGCGAAAAGAGACAAACATCGCCGGCCGGGCTTTCTTCTTGAAGAGTTTGACCTCTAGATTATCTAGTATTTCTGTATCAAAGCTACCATATTGGGGCCATTTTAAAACACCATCCTTTCTGGTGTATTTCATCCATACCTCATTATATGTGATAGGGCCTACTCCGTGCTTCACATAGAGTTCATATGTTGGAGTTCCAATCGGAGGAACCGGACACGAATCCTCTAATCGGGAGTCCTTACTACAACCAAGACAAAACAAGTTTCCAAGTCTGCTAAGACCAGGCATCTTTGAAACTAGTCTAGCTTCAAACTTCAAGGGATTTATCGATTTACGATATCCTCGTGAATACACGAATCCCTCGGTTTTGGCGCTTGCAAGTTCCAAACAAGGTGTATCTCAAAGATACCTGGGAGACGCTCCACTTATACTTAACTGAAGTATTGATGACCGATGACGTCACTAGAAGACTCGTCTATCGTTTCGTTCTACCAAGGATCACTGGGTCCAAAACAGGGCGATAGTCAGGGCAGCAGTCCTTCGTAGCCGTTGGGATGCGGGGAACCTCGCAGCAAAGACCTTCGGAACCACGTCGACATACAGGGGTCGCTGAAGTGGCTGGCCGTCCTCTGGAATTTTCACACGAAGCTCCTCACGAAAATCTGGCTTGGACCGATACCGCTTGATACCGCCCCGAGTTGGGCGCCAACTGAGGTGCCGGGTTTTTTAGGAACCCGGTGGTGCCAGGGGATAACACCCAAAGACCTCTGAGTTCTCCCTGTTCCGGACCACAGAAACACGGAGTCTTCTAGGTGTAGTCAGAGATCGAGTTTTATTGGCTGCAACCAAGTAACAAGTGTCCTAGAAGTACAACAGCACGGGATGTAAGTTCTCAGGAGACTGTTTGTTTTTACAGAACCAGCCTTCTCCTTTTATACAGAAATAACAGCTGCAGGCAAGAATTCTTCAGTTTACAATACGGTCATATACATATTTCCACAATAAAGCAAAAAGCAAAGTCATGTCGGCCAACCCATATTTTAGATGTCCAGTTTGTGACAGATGGCCCAGCTTGGCCCAGAACTACCATCAGATATCAATGAAACCCCAATAAAATCGGGCACCTCCTCATTGTAAAACCGGCCATAAACAAGAAACATGGACAGGTGTATGTGTGTGGATAACATGGTTTGTATGTAGTGAATGGTTTATGGCATGTTGTGCCTTGATGCTATCTTACTCTGCCACTGGGCGAGGGGCTGCCCGAACAGGTTTGGCTGGAGGCAGTGGAGTCAGCTCGGCCAGGTCATGGGGAAGTCAGCTAAGGTGGACGTGTCCTTTCAGATCAAGCTCGGCCTCAATCAATTGACTATATGAGGGCAAGCCATAAGATGGATGCCGTTCACAAAATGGAGTCCGAGGGTTCGGAACGGAAACCATGATTTAAGGGTGTTAGCATCACTCAATCACGACGCAAATGCATAGGGATAATGTCCTAATCATTACCGGTCTGCCGACGCCAAATTCGTCATGGTACGATGATATTTTGTGACACGGGGTTGGTCCTCGGTACCATATTACAGCAGGGTCCAGAATTTCAGAACCACAACAGAGTGGGCCCCATCCAGCCTGATATAATTAATGAGTCAGTGCTAATACTTGCCAAATTGAGTAGTACCTGTGAATATGGCATTGCGTAAGAATGAAGGCAAACAGATTCCAAATCGACAAGTCAAGTACAACTCCTTTGCGTGCTCTTTCTATGCTGTTTCACTCACTGGTGTCCATATGATATACATGCTCGTGCACCTCCAATGACGTGACAGCTCATGTTGTGAGTAACTTCACTGCTCTATCCCAAATCTGAAAGTATAAGGTGTAGTAACCAAACATACTGTGCAAAATAGTGAAGTTCACTAATAACTGTTAATACAGCTGTGCCTTTTTAAACCGTATTATGTATTCCATTCTGGGTTAAAGGAGACAAAACGCACACACCTACAGACCAAAGACGCTAATACCTGTTAATTACCAACTCACCCACGGATGTGGAGTGAGTTACTTCCACGGGGGCTCGAGTTGGTGGCCCAGTGGTTAAACCCTGCATTGGGTTTCAGAGAAAACACATTTTACAAGATGAGGGCGAGTATAATCGTGTCCAGAAATACCTTAATCATGCGAAGTCTTTCCAAAAAAGAATGCGAGAACCGATTTGTCTACTGAGAACCACAGGTACTCGCAGTCATGGGTCCCAATCCTCTTTACAACCTGCTCATCTCCCCTGCTTGAGGCAGTGGCAACAGGGGCTGAGGGTTCCTGTAGTCCCGGGGGCCCAGCCAGAAAAACCTGGTTAATACCACAAAATTATCTGGAGGGGTGTATGCATGTAATTGTCAAAATCACCCTCAGCAGGGACTAGGGTGACCAACCGGCATGTGTGCCAATTCAGGCCTGTGAGTGTAAACATTCTGAACAAAGGGTCAAAATTCAGGACAAAAGGTAAGTTTTACAGACGCATCCGAAGAGGTCGCGCAATAGTATATAAGTAAATAGACAACCACTTAATTACAAGTGAAAAGTTTATGTTAGCTTGAGACAATCGTGCACTTCATGGTTTTTCAGCATGCACGCAGCTTCGATCAAATGTGCATTTATTTTGTGGGAACGAAACCGCCCCACCTCACCTTTCCAGCCTCTCAGGGAAACATCCGATGCCCGGTCCGGCCATGCTACCACTCTCCAATGGTGACCATCCTCTTCACATAGACACTCTCGTGTATTTAATTTGCTTTATAGTGCTACTCATCCCAAGTAAGTAGGACAGGGTGTAGGAATGCGTTACATCACACACATTATATAGAGACAATGACTCATATAAATGTGAAAGTCAATCTATAGGAAATGTACTTAAGATTAAGGGGTTACAAGGTGTAACTCTTTCATCCATCATTCAGTCTTTCACCATTCAGTCTGTCCTTCCATCTGTGTGCCTTTCCATATCCATATTCAACCATTTGCAAACCTATCCTTCCATCCCTCTAGTCATCCTTTCACCTTATCCATCTGTACACATCCATCCACTCTTCCACCCATCCATTCACTCAGCCATCTACCCTTTCACCCATCCAGCCATCCCTTCACTTACTTATTTATTCACTCAGTCACTCACCTTCAACTCTGTCAGTCAGCCATCCATCCTCCCTTCCCTCCGCTGCCTCTGCTGACTCCGGTGGGAAGGAGGAGGAGGAGGCCTGCTCTGGGCTGGGGAAGTGTGTATGAGCGGGAGCGAGCAAGGTGCGGGGAGAGAGCGCAGGAGGACTCAAGAGTATACACTGGGAGAGGCTCTCTCTCCCAGCCTGTGCGTGAGACACAGATGCCGACTGCAGGGTACATACACCGCGAGAGGCTCTCTCTCCCAGCCCGTGAATGAGACACACACTGCAGGGTGCAGGGTGCAGTGAAAGACTCTCTCTCCCAGCCTGTGAATGAGGCACACATGGCAGACTGCAGGGTACACCGTGAGAGACTCTCTCTCCCAGCCCGTGAATGAGGCACACATGGCAGACTGCAGGGTACACCGTGAGAGACTCTCTCTCCCAGCCCGTGAATGAGGCACACATGGCAGACTGCAGGGTACACCGTGAGAGACTCTCTCTCCCAGCCTGTGAGTGAGACACACACGCAGACTACAGAGTATCCACAGTGTGAGATCTCTCTCTCAGCGTGTGTGTGATACACACACGCAGACTGCAGAGCATACACCGTATATACACGATCTTTTAACTACACTTAAAGAGCAAAGAGAACGTGCACAGGTGGGCAAGAAGAGAGTGGCAGAATACCTCCCCCTAGTAACTGCTGAATGCATGGAACCCTACCTTTTGTTCCCCTTAAACCATACGCAAAGGTATTACCTGACAAGGTTCAGGTTCAATATAGCTCATTTCCTGGTTTCCTATCCCAGTAATGTATATCATAACTCCATTCCGGAACCCAGCCAGACTAAATTTCCATCCAGAATATGCAGCATTTTTGCTTTTTTTTGTTGATCATACATTGAACCACAGAAATAATTAATAATCCTACTCTTAAAGACCTAAAACATCAGAAGATGTAGGCCAGCATCTCACAGGTGGGGAGCGGGCTGGGGGCCATCGCACCTATACCGCTTTCCTGACTATTGACTGGGACATCGCCCGGCGGACGCACCCACTTTTCCCGGGGCTGACTTGGGGGATCCTCGGCTGAGAACGCTGTGAGGGAGGGCCTAAACGTCTGGAGGAGGCCTGGGCTCACTGACCGCAAGAGGGTGTGCATTGTTTTTCTTTAAGGTGAAGCTGCGCTGTGGAGGGTCCACCCCTTGTCGCGGACGAGGCCTCTGTGTGAGAGGAATCACGGACACTTGCCAACCCAACCTTGCTGCCTATGAAGAGCGCTCAGCAGATCGTCATGGGCCGCTTGCACAACAACCCCTCTCGCAATGCACCTCCTGGGGGCCATGCTAGGGCATCGCTCTCGACTCAGGGGCAGCGGCAGCGGCAGAGATGAGCCTGTCTGAAATTGCCACTAAACTAGACTCTGTGCTGGCGACGGTGGAGCGCATCGGCAGCGCCCTGGACCTCACCCGCACATCCTTGGAGTGCCGCATGGACACTATTACCTCAGACTTTACACTTCTCCGGGCCGACCAACACAAACTCTCAGACCGAGTGCGAGTTTCGGAGACCGCACTGACAGACCTTCGAGCCAGATCCCAGAATTTCTCCTCCACACTTCAAGATCTCCTGGGGCAAGGTGGATGAGACGCAGGGGGTCGATCACGCGGGAATAATGTGCGTGTAGTCAATCTTCCTGAAGGAGCGGAGGGGCGGGACCCGGAGATCTTCACGGAGACCAGGATGAAGGAGCTCATACCCCCCGGATCCCTCTCCCTACAGTTCGTGGTAGAGGGATCCCACTGAATACCTGCCCGCAAGGCCCCCTCCTGGGGCGTGCCCTCGCCCCTTCCTGTTCAGGGTCATGAACTTCAGAGACAGAGATGCTATTCTGCAGGAACTGGGCAAACATCCAGGCCCTAAGGTGCAAAACGTATCCGTCTCTCTCTTTCCTGATTACACGGCTCAGGTGCAGAGGAGGTGAGCCACCTTTACAGCAGTAAAACAACAGCTCTGGGATTTGGACCTCCGCTATTCCTTGCACTTCCCGGCCCGTCTGCGAGTCATCAGAGAGGATGCTACGAAATACTTTGACTTCCCCGCTGAGGCATGGGAATGGCTCGAGGAACAGGGGTTGGCGAAGGCACCCAAATCGTCTGAGTCCCGGCATTGTGAGCACCCCCACGGAGGAAGGCGCAGAGGTGGAAAGGCCAGTAATGTGAGACATGCAGTGACCATCCCCAGTCCCGACCAAATCAGATTAGAACATCAGGGGGCCCTGCGAGCGACAGCAGCCCTCCAGCCCCCCAGATCTCCATCCCCGGCTGACTCTGTTGCCACCACACCGGAATGGTCATTGGCCGCAGATTTCCCCTGCTCTAGGGTGTCACCCCTCAAACCGCAGATGACATTTTCTGATGTTAACTTTAAGTGCATGTTGAACTATCGCATTACTTCCGTACTTGTTTGTTTCATTTTAGCGACTGCGTGATGTCCCCCTCCTCACCCCCCCTGCGTTTGGCAGGGGCAGGTCTTATATTGGTTATTTCCTCTCTCAGGTCATTTTTCCCCCCGAGACCCCGACATCGGTCACCTTGAGCCTTATATGCATGCTAGGACACCATGGTGGCTCTGGCCATGTTTCTTCTTGTACCCTTGTTTGAGATGTTCAACCTCCTGTTTTATTGACGATAACTGAAGGGGAAGGTCTATTCGTTGCCTCCTCTTACTCGCTGGTCTTCGTTCCCCCTACAGTCGTACAACGACGATAGTTCCATAGCCATGTCTTGGAAGGATAGTTTGTGCAATTCCTCATGTTGGGGTTCTGTTCTCTTCCTGTTGCAAACTTTCATATTACCCCACCTTCGTATTTTTCTTCCCCTGTACGAGTCGCCGCCCATGCAGACCTGCCGCCTTCCCGTCCTTTCCGTCCAAGGGAGTCCTTCACACAGGGAGCCCTGCAGTGCCAAGGTTGGACACACTGACCTTAATAGCCCCGATGACCGACTTGAATGTCCTAACTTTGAATGTTAAGGGCATTCACACGCCTTCTAAGCAATATGCCATTTATGCCTATTTACAGCGCCACAAGACAAGTATAGCACTTTTATAGGAAACGCACCTAGTTACCGCTGAAGCCGCACGCTTGCGCCGGAGTTGGCGTGGTCAGATATACAGCACCAATTACTCATCCATGGCCAGAGGAGTGATGGTATGGGTTAAAGCTGGGGTCCCGTGGGAAGAAAAGGAAGTTCTGGCAGACCCAATGGGGCGGTACGTCCTGATAAGTGGCAGGCTGAACTGTCAACCGAGACTGCTGGGCTCCTTATATGCCCCCAACGTTGCTCAGGGCAACTTTCTGAGTGATCTCTCAGAGACATTGATTCAATGGAGGGACGTCCCGTGGTTCCTGGGTGGGGATTTTAATGCAGTGCTTGATGTTTCCCTTGACCGTTCTTTTCCCCCGTTACTAGTACTACGGCTTCTTCCAAAGCTCACCTTTTGAATACGTGGCTGGGACATTGGGCCCTTTCAGATGTTTGGCGGGAATGTCATCCTCATTCCAGGGTATACTCCTTCTATTCCCCAGTCCATAAGCTACACATGCGCCTCGACCGAATACTTGTATCTGCAGCCCTCCTCCCCTTGATACAAGCAACGGATTACCTTGGTCGGACACACTCCGATCATAACCCATTTTTGATGCACCTGGCCTGGGAGGCGCCACCCTCGCCGGCTCCGACCTGGCGCCTGCAGACTACAGCCCTGGAGTACTCCCTCTTCCGAGGCTCACTGGAGGCAGCATTAGGTAAATATTTTTAGGCTAATACCGGATCCGCAGACTCGATCCTCACTGAATGGGAGGCCTTTAAGGTGGTGGTTAGGGGCCATTGTCTGGGGCAGACTTGAAGTATTCGCAGACAACTAGACACCGCATTGACCCACATTGAAGGACGATTACTCCTACTCAAGTTGCAAGTTGTCACCAACCCGACAAAAGGCAGCGACATCTTGATGCTGCCCACGCCGAGCGCGCAGTACTTCTAGACCGCCTGTGCTGCCATAACTATTTAGCACACTCGATCCGCTCCCACTCAACCGCGGACAAAGCCGGGAGACTACTGGCGTATTTGATTAGGAAGGAACACCTCGAACGCCCCATACATTTCTTACTTGACGATCTTGGTCAGGAACGCAGCGCTCAGGGAGACATTCACGCACTGATGACTGAGCACTACACCCGTCTATATTATACTCTACCGACAGGTAATGCCCAAGATGTGGGATCCTTCCTAGACACAGTGGAGTTACCCACTCTGACGGTGGATCAGTCCCTGGAGCTGGACTCCCCTATAGTAGAAGACGAAGTGCGGGATGCATTACGTGCCTTGTCCTCGGGCAAAACTCCAGGGCCGGATGGTCTACCGACGGAATTCTTCAGGGCCTACCCAGAACATCTGGTACCGCAGCTGCACTCGATGTTTCTGGAGGCAATCTCAGAAGGGACCTTGGTCCCCAGCATTTGTACCGCTAATGTGGTGTCTTTATTGAAACCTGATAAGGACCCCACAGCGCCTGGTTCGTACTGACCGATTGCTATATTAAATTCGGATTATAAAATCCTGGCAAAGCTCCTCGCCAATCGACTGGCTCCATTAGTCCCTGATCTGGTACACTCTGATCAGAATGGCTTTGTTCCACAGCGTAACACAGCCCTGAACCTACGCCGCTACTTTCGAGTGGCGAAATATGCCCCAAAGACCTGGCCGCGTTCCGGTTGTATGGTATTAGACCTCAAGAAGGCCTTCGACTCACTGGCCTGGAACTTTCTATTTGCTGCCATGATCCGCTTTGGAGTCGGCCCCTATTTCCTCAGCTTGGTCCGATTGCTATACTGTGAACCGTCGGTTCGGTTCGAACGGGCCCATATCTTTCCGAACTGATTTGTGTGCGGCGTGGGACCTGGCAGGGATGCCCGCTATCTCCGCTACTGTTTGCGTTAGCGGTGGAGCCGCTGGCGGCTCATATCCGCAAGCATTTCAATATGGGAATAGAGCTAGGCGATGGCATTCACACCATTTCGCTCTATGCCGATGACTTGTTAATATACGCAAGGTCTTCGTGATATTCCCCCCTCCCTTGATTGAGCCCTTTAGCCACTTTGCACGAGCCTCCGGGCAGAGAGTCAACCCGACATAGTCCATAATCTCCTTGTTCCTGGGGGATACACTGGATCAAGGGCTTCACACTCGGGGGACACCGGTGGCCTGGTGCACTGACCCTTTTCGTTACTTAGGTGTTCAGGTTTATCGCGCCAAAACCAACCTCTTTGATGGGAATGTGGTACGAGCTACCACGACGATTCGATCTCCGATGAGTTTCTGGAAGAATCTCCCGTTGGCAATCTCTAGTAGGGTCACGCTGGTTAAAATGGTGGTCCTTCCCCGACTCCTTTATTATTTTGCCACACTACCCCTCATTATCTCCCCCCTTCTTTAAGCAGTGGGAAAGGGTAATAGAAGATTTCATATGGGGGACTTCACACCGCAGAGTGTCCATGGGAAAGCTTTATCTACCTGCAGAGCTGGGCGAATTCGCAGTGCCCAATTTTGAGCATTACTGCCTTGCCTCCCAGCTGCAGTGGTTCGCCAGGTGGATGTCCTCCGTTATCTACCAGACACGGCCTCTCTGCGACCCCCGCTACTGCTGACTACCCTGCTCCACATTTAGGCCTCCAAATATTTTCCTCCTCACTGTAGCATACAAATGCTTTCACAGGTGCCTTTTGCTCACTAGAGCCACCATTCCATACACACCTGCCATCCCTCTTTTGCGAACTCCACAGGGGGCACCTAAACGACGGCAGCGGAGTTACATAACTGGACCTCATAGGGTATACAAGACATGGGGGACCTCTTTCAAGAAGGCGGTCTTATTTCATTCCAGGACCTCATAGTGGGAAAAAATATACCTCCAGGGCAGTTCTTATTACACAGAGCACTTATAGCCTCTTTAGCGTCCAAATGGGGTACGCTCGTCCAGGAGCCCCCGTACATCATACCTTGCAGTACCTTCATGTGATGGTGAGGGGGAAACATCTTACTCACTGGTTCGCATCCTCACTTCGACAACATACAGAAACAGATCTCACTCGCCTTCGGCTTCACCGGGGGGGGCCCTAAGTAGAGCGTTTACTGGTAGGGAATGGCTAGCTGCCCGTAGCAGTCCGACCCGCATCCCACGGAATCAACGGTTCCGACAGATACCATTTTTCATACTGCACCAAGCCTACCTTACCCCAGCCCAAATAAACAGGTACTTCCTCCGCAAAGATGCAGCTTGCCCCCTCTGCCGGTAATTAGATGCCAACTTGATACATATGCTTTGGGGATGCTCGGCCCTGACTGACTACTGGCGCTCCGTGACGACCACCCTCATAAGCTGCACAGCCCGCACCATTCCCCGACATGGGAAGCTCATATACTGCACCTCTTTAGCAGGAACAAGAAATATAGAGCTGCCACACGTTTTTTTGACCTCAGCCTAATAGCATCCAAGTGCCTGCTCACCAAGGGCTGGAAATCCCCTCTACTACCTCACCATCTTGCTTGGCACCGATCCTTCTCCAATTGGGCGAGGGCGGAGGGTGCGGTGATGTGCAGAGAAGATCTGCTTGGCATTCGTAAGTTCCCCCTGGTACCTCAGTGGGATACAATGGTCTCCAAGCTCTCTGGGCAGACACAGACACATGATCCCTGCCTGCATCACAGAGGGCTTTCACCCCGGGTGTCCCCTTTACTGACGCGGTTCAAGACTGACACCAATACCCAGACTGCCATTACCCTTCTGCCGTGGAACTCCGCTACCGCTGAGTCTTAGGGGTGTTTGAAGACCTCCATCGGATTTAGCTATGGCGCCAGGTCTTGGGCGACTCTATCCTATCCTTTTTTCGCTTTCGTTGCCCTCATTTTGTTGTGCCCTATGTCCCCAGTTACGTATGAACTGCACTGCTCCTGCATAGCTCGCACATTACTCGATGCTGCAACTTATCAGCACCACTCTGTCTTTCCTAAGATATTGCCGCCTGCTTTGATCTAATTAACGCGCACTGAATTTTTCATTGTCATGTAGCTATCAACTCAGCTGTACACTGTCACTGGCAATCTGCTTTCTTTTTCCCCCCTTTCTCAGCCTGTTACATCAGTGATGTCCTACCTATATGCCCGGCTAATTATATTCTTCGCATATTACCCAATGCCGTGCCTTGGCAACGCCACCCCGCCTTTTCTTAGGGCATTGCTGTAAGCTTAGATGTTATTAATGTATTCTGAATTTTCATTGCCAAGTTTTAATCGGTCCAAGTGTGCCTAGCCGCTGGCAATTCATTTCCTCCTTCACCCCCTCACTCTCTCCCTCTTTTTTCTTTTCTCATCTCAAGTCAAAGTCAAATGATCTTTATTCGGAATTAATACATCCATAAAAGTACACACAGGTTAAAAACTCAATAAAATGGATAAAAACATTCATTATACTATTACATTAAAATAATCTTTCCAATAGTGTTGAGGCAGCTATGTATCAAAAAGCAGCAAAATGTGCAAATTACAATGATACAAAAATCCACAATTTATGGATATTTTACTTACAATTTATAATTTTCGTAAAAGAAATCATTTACATCAGACCAAACGTCTAGATATCTATGTGCAAATGTACAATACTCTAGTATACAAGAGTCAAATGTGCAAAAGAGCAGAATGCTAATGTTGATCAGGCATGTTCCATACTCGCCCGTGATCACACGCTAGCTTTAAGGAAACAGCTCACAGTAAATATCACCTCATCTGAGAGCAACATTTGGAAAGTTCTCATTGCTTGAGTGAAGTCCCTCAGGTCATATTTACGGCAATACGGCATTAGATATTGAAGAGTGCAAAGTTTATAAAAACCACAAAAAAAGAAATAATGAATCAGACTTTGTTTACCTCCCTCGGAACAAGGGCAAACTAACTGTTCCACATTTTTATTATAACCAAGGGGAAAGCTTAATAGATTTACAACACTTCCATCCCGAAATCGGAACAGAAGGCTCCTGTTCCATCTTCCTAATGTTATTGACAGATATCTCTGTGGTGAAATTGAAATGTCGTTGCCAGGGTCAGCATAGGAGATGTATTTAATGAGCGAGGGTTTAAGGTATTCTGATCTTATCCGTTCCTCCCCATATAAAGCATACAATGCCCTTTTAACTATGTTTTTGTGTGCCTGAACAATAGTATTTGGGGAGCGAAACAAAGGGCCCTGGCCCACACTAAACAGGCTATTCTCCACAGCTTTCAACCATGGTACAAGGTGAGATCTTTCACTTTGTATGCAATCAGATATTATACTGCGGGTTAAATGTGCCGCTGGATTTAGCCATATTTGTAATCAAAAAAGAGCGGGCCTTGATCGGATAAATTCCTCAACATACAATAACTTTAGCTCATTATGACAAATGAATGTTGGGGCACAGGGAACACCCCCAGAACCTTCCTGCAAAATCTGTTTTCCTCTGTCTGGATGGGCGTACTATTGGAATAGCCCCACACTTCTGCTCCGTAAGTTCCCGTAGGTTGACACTGGGTACGATAGATATTTAGCAAAGAGGTAGTGACGTCAGCCTGTTTGGGTTGCCGAAGGGATAAAATTGAGTTGATGGATTTACCAATTTTATTTCTCCCATAGGCAACATGCGGCTGCCACGAACCTGTATTAGAGAATAACAGTCCTAAATAAGGGAAAGTGCTTGTGCATTTTAGGATATTTTCACCTGACTTAATTGAGGTGATATTATATTTTTTGGGTCCGCAATTCATAATAAATGATTTTTTAAAATTAGTATTAAGGCCCAGATCTGACATAAAGGCAACAAACCCCGAAAGTAAGATGCGCAGCGCATTGGGTGTACGCCCCATTAGCACTGCGTCATCCGCATACAGCAGAGCAGTGATGGGGTTGCCATTTATGATTGGAACATCCTTTGTTATCTTACTCAAGCTGCTGCTCAGATGTATAAGATAAAAAGCAGTGGGGTGAGTACGCAGCCCTGTCTGACACCCCTGCCAATTAAAATATCATTTGAGACCTCACCCTCATTATTAATGCATACTCTGGCCTTTAAATCCCTGTGTAAATAAGAAAGAAAATACACCAAAGAATCATCCAAAGCATAACTAAGCAAAAGTGACCACAAACTAGAACGATTAACGAAATCAAATGCTGAACTTAAATCCATGAAACCAAGGTACAGCAGTGACATTTTACAATAGTGTACTTTGCCATTATCAGATTCAAATTCAAACATTGTTCAACAGTGTCCACATGACTTCTGAAACCAAGTTGACAACAATGTAAGACATTGTTGTCCTCTGCCCAACTCCTGATCCTATTAAAAATTTCCCTCCCTAGAACCTTTAATGTGTTGTCAATCAGTGATATCGGGCGATAACAGGCAGGATCCAGTCTGTCGCCCTTTTTGAATATGGGTACGATACACTATTTGACCATGATTCAGGAATTGAACTATCGGATAAGTTGTTGAACAGATTACATAGTAAGGGGGCCCAAAAGTTGGTTTCAGATTTAATTTGATCTATCGAGAGACCATCCGGGCCAGGAGCTTTATTATTCGCACTTTCAACTATGGCATCCTCGACCTCAGATAGTGTAATGTTCAAGGGTCTAGCAGTCATAGCAAGGGGAGCGTTATCTGAGGGGGGTCCTGATACAGCATAGATTTTAGAAAAGTGCTCCACCCACACCTCTCCAGTTATATTACAATTGATAGGTTTAATGTTAGAGCCAAAGGATCTTAGAGACTTAACCTCTCTCCAGAATTCCGTGGTATCTTTCAATGTCGCGGTGCGGGCTAGAGATTCCCAATGGTCTATCACTAGGGCCTCAGATCGGATACGTAGCGTGGATTTATACTTAGATCTCAGGTCTCTTACAAGTGACGGGTCCCTTGGTTTAGTTTTTAGGGCCTCCCTCAGTTCTCTATTAGCCCTGGAACATGAAGAGTCGAACCAGCGGGGGCCACAGTCTTTATTAGCCCGAGCTGGTTTCGAGGATTCTCTTTTGATAGCCAAACAGAGATTGCTAAAGGAATGACCACAACTTGGCCCGATCTGTCAAGGGACAGACAGTTCTCAATTAGTATTGGGTGTTTGTTGATGACTCTTGCTAAAATATCTTTGCTATCGACCCCTTTCCATACCAGGCTTAGTCTGTCAGTAGATACTTCCAGATTTTGTACCCCAGTTTCTACTCTCGACACATCCTTTTTATTCTCTGGGTTTTTTAAATATACTCCAATAGGGTAGTGGTCACTATAAGCAGAACAAATGACCTCCACTTTTAAAGTTATGTCGCTCAGTGAGGGGGAAATAAACATATAGTCTATTGTATAAGCACATCCCTGGCCAATATAGGTAGGTGTCAGTATGTTATTTTCTCCTGTGCCGGCGATTTCCATGGCATTCACTAAATCACGGGATGCTAAATAATCTCTCAGTTCCTCACCATTTCTGCAAGAGGGGTTGTTACGGTACATATGGGCGTTGAAGTCTCCTCCAATGCAAATTCCGTCAAAGGTTCCATGTTTCTTCCCCACTATAATTTCATCAATAAAGTTAAATAAAATCAAAAAATTAATATTAGGGTGGGTCACAAAATCATTATTATAAAAATTAATTAAACATAGTTTCAACCTGTTAGTTTATTTTACAGCCATAAAACATTTACCCTGGGTCTGGATCAGTTTAGTTTGTACACCGGTTTTTATTTTAGCCCAAATGGAGAGGCCCCCACTGGGACGGCCCATAGGTGGAGCAGATGCCGTTAAATTATGGCAGCTAAAGCCCTCTAATGTGGGCATGGTCGTGCACCAAGTCTCCTGTAACATCAGTATATCACAGTTTTTATAAACCCAATCTGACCACTCTTTGATTTTTAATTTCGAACTAAGACCCGCTATGTTCCAACTCACAAGGGATAGTTCAGAGCCCTGTACAATGGTTCTTTGGTTGGAAGATTGTTGGCTGGCTACAGTAAGCGTAGGAAGCGGAAAAATGTCCGATGATAATTCAAGATTGGGTACCAAGGATAGCTCATCCATATTCGTGGTATCCAGGTTGGTCACTGGTGGTCCGTCTAGCAAGTCCAAACCTGATAGAGGTGCAAACCTGTTATGCATCTTAAGGGGGAAGGGTGGCTGGTTGGTCGGCCTTAATGGTGGTCTATAGAAAAAACTTAGAGGCAGTAAAGTTGCAACAGTGGAAATACCAGAACAGTTGTTATTTCTGTTAAGCAAGAATCTTACAGTGCCAGGATTTTTGAAGTTAAGGACTATGCAATCACCTTCTGTGTCTTTAAATAAAGGCCCCACCCAAGACACCCTACGTGCTGATAAAATCTCTCTAGAGATATCATATCCAACCTCTTTGTGCTTAGTTAGCCAATCGATGCATTTATTGCGCAGTTGAACCCATGATTCCCCCTGTCCCTCCCTCAGTGGTGGTACACCTGCTAAAACCAGAACAAAGGGGCACGCGTCAGGTGGTAAATGCAGGGCAGACCCTTGATGTTTAAATGGCCTATTATGCCCAGATTGCCCCGCACCCCTATTGTTAGCAGAGATAGACCCCACTGCCATAGTTGGCTGGCTAGAGCCACTGTTCTGGGTAGCACTAGAATTAGCAGTAGCTGGTGGAGGTGGTTTTGTGGGTACGGGCGGGGATAAGGGTTTGGATGGTAGATTGGCTACTGCCTTGTTATTCCCGCCGTTGGTGCAGCTGGGTTGGGTAATAGGTGGTACAATGGGTAGTTGTGGTCCGGGTATACTAGGGCCCCCGGCTGATTTATAACAAACATCAGGCTTTCCATGCGATAGGGTGTTACTAACTGACTCAAGCTCTTTCAACAGGCGATCTGCCCTGATTTGGTCCAGGGTAACAGTACCCTTTCTTTTTACCTCTTCATTTTTCACCAGGTTTTCTAATCTGTCGAGTCTTTTAAAAACATTATTAAACTGTTTTATCATTTGCTTCTCAAGACGATTAAAAATAGTGTCAACTATAGTCTCTATAAGATTCCCATTTTGTTTCGATATGGTATTATTTTCTCCCATTATGGTAGTTTGTGTCCATATCGTATTAGAATTTCCCATTGGGTTGCTAATGGTTGCAGTGAGAGTGTCATCTGAGTCCGCTGAATCTTTATCATCAATGTGGATAGTTTCTGCCCCAGATGATTTTTGTTTATTCCACAGGCTCTGTGGCGTGGGTTGGCTCTTATTGATTAGCGGTTGTTTTCTTTTATTAGCACTTGGCTTGGCTGTACCTCTTTTACGCTTTCCCCCTCCCAGTTTATTGTTAGTTTCCAAAGTCCCGATAGCAATGACATCAGCCTGAGAGGTAATAGTTATTGCGGGAGCCGCCTCCACCAACAGAGGCTCAGGGAGTATGTGACAAGGTTACAAGCACCCTTACCTGTAGGTTGCTTGTAGAAGGTTTCGCAGAGACGTTATGGACCAACTTCCCCAAATTCTAGGCAACACCTAGTGATTGTTTTATAACACTGAGGCAATTAAATAGAAATCAGGGAGGTAGGCCGGATCGTGGACGCTACCTGCTTCCTTGATTGTCGACCTGCGAAGCAATAAGGAGAACCCTTGTAAAAACTGTTTTCTATTACTGTCTAATTACCCCTATCATGTCTCTAAAGGTTTAACTGTACTTTAGAAGAGGCCTACCTGCGACTGGTCAAGATGTAGCGTCGCGTCCGTGTTGTCGTTGTGAAGGATGTAGATTGGGCAAGGTCTGTGATGATGCAGAAGATTGCTTGATCAGTGTTTGTTCTCTGTAAAACAATTATTTAAAGAGGAATGATGAGTTACTGTCTTTCTATATTGTTTGCATTACTCAGTGCCTCTCCTTAAACTATCTTTCACTTACTCTGAATTCTCACCATGCCGTTCTTCGCCTTCACTACCTAGTATGTACAATGTTAAAACAAAAAGACAATTTGGCAAACAACAAAAACATTTACTCTTTCACTTTGATAATTCTCAAAGTCTCTAAATTCCTTTTCCAAAAGTCCTTGTAACTTTGCTCTTTTCCTTTAGAATCTCTACAGAGTTCAAAAAACTTGAATTCTTTCCAGGTAAGTCTTTAGTTCGATAATTCTCTGGTAGCTTGCTTGCGATGGCCGCCAGATAATACAAACAAGAAGAAAACTGGTAACTTAGCTTTTAAATGTTTCTCTTCTTCTTTTCAGGTGGTGCGCGCGAAGGATGAAGACCTTCGAACTCCGATGTGCAGGCTGTCGTCTTTGGATCCCAGGACCCTCCAAGGAACCTCTGAAGGGCGGCGGTGGCAGAAGGCAAAGCGCCGGTTTACGTTGGGTGTGGCCTTTTATAGTGAAGCCACACCCAGCCACACCCAAGGAAGGTTGGCGCATCGCGCGCCAAATATATGCGTGCCGTTTTTTCAGCGTGCGCGCTGAACCGGCATCTCCGGTCTTTTTCTGAGCTCTCTCCCGTTTTGATCGCAAGTCTGCTGACTCTCTCTGCATTCTTACCTACAACTCCCAGGCCATATTGTATATCTCTGCTCGGCTAATAATCCAATAAACTCGGCAATGATTCCAACAAGCACTTGGTAAAAACAAATGAAACCATGAAAATACATATATCATTAAAAGCACAAATCTCTGTAACAATACACAGTAGAGCGTTACACAATCATACACCAACATATCACTGGCGTGCTGGTTGCACGGGACAGGGGTGGGTTTCTTGAGTGGGAAAACTACGCCTGCATGTATGTGCATGTAAGGCTAGTGAGGAACGTGAATCATGACAGTACTCCCCTCTCAAGATCCCTCCCAAAATCTGTGGAACAGGTTTCGGTTTATTTGGATAACGAAGATGAAAATTTCTGATCAATCGAGCAGAATATTGGACGTTGGAAAGTGGTTCCCATGTTCGTTCTTCAGGACCATAACCTTTCCAATGTATTAGGTAGAACAATTTCCCTTGGACTCTCTTTGCATCTACAATCTTTTGAACTTCAAATTCAGGGACCCCATCAATCAGAATGGGTGGTGGATTTTTTTTAAATCTAGTCATGGGATTACAAGGTTTGATCAATGACACATGAAACACCGGATGAAACTTATACCTACTGGGTAAGGTAAGTTTAATACTGACAGGATTTATTATCTTTTCTACCACAAATGGGCCAATGAATTTGGGACGTAATTTTTTACAGATAGTCATTCTCAAATTCTTTGTAGATAACCAAACTTTATCTCCGATTGAATATTCTGGTGATGGTTTTCTATGTAAGTCTGCTGATTCTTTTTGGCTTTCTTTCGCTTGAGCTAAGTGATATTGAGCCTGCTTCTGAACATGAACCAATCTAGTAATGTGTTCCTCCAATGATGGTATAACAGAAGGGATACATACTTTTTCTGGGATATTTTTAGGGTGGAAACCATAAGTACAAAAGAAAGGTGACAGACTGGTGGAGGAATTGTCTAAGTTATTGAAAGCGAATTCTAAAACCCACAAAATATCCAACCACTCTCTTTCATCTTATGCCAAAGCACACCTAAGAAACTGTTCTATGGTTTGATTTGTTCTTTCAGTTAAACCATCCGTTTGAGGATGGTAACCTGAGGACATGCGAATGTCCATGTTCAGAGTTTCTCCTAAATATTGCCAAAAGTGAGAGACAAATTGTGGACCTCTGTCAGAAATAATTACAGAGGGAATTCCATGCAATCTAATTATTTCTTTAGAGAAGATTTGAGTCAAATCTCTTGCAGAAGGGATGTTTTTTAACAGAATAAAATGGGCCATTCGGGAAAAATGGTCTACCACTGTCAAAATAGTGTTATACCCCTCTTTGGTCTCAGGAAGTTCCACAATAAAGTCCAGCGATATTGTGTGCCAAGGCTGGGGCAAAATTGGGAGGGGAAGTAAAAGACCACTAGGTGCTTGATGTTGTGTTTTATGTTGAGTGCAAACCACACAAGTCTCGATATAATCTTTTACATCATTCAACAAGGTAGGCCACCAACATTTTCTTTTGATTAACTGACTAGTTTTAGCAACTCCTGGATGTGCACACATAAGAGGATCATGATGTAATTGTATCACTTTTTTTGCAGTTCCAGTGTAGGTACAACAATTTGTTCATTCAAATACATTAAACCTTCTTTAACTTGCATTAAAGGATACAAAATTTTCCATTCTTGAAAAGTCTTTTCCTGAACTCTTTTTTTAATGTCTTCTACTACATCAGTAACCACCACTCCCACCTTGAAACAAGCCTCAGGTAATACAGATCGAACTTTTTCAAGAGAACTCTCCTTCTCCTCTACAGTCCCCAAACGTGACAATGCATCTGCCTTTAGATTTTCTCTCCCGGGACGATAAGTAATTACAAAATTGTAATCATTGAAGAATAATGTCCACCTTAGTTGTCTAGCAGTGAGAGCTTTCACTGAACGTAAAAATTGTAGATTCCTGTGATCTGTATAAATTGTTATTGGATGTCTTGCCCCTAACAAGTAATGGCGCCATTCTTCGAAGACTGCTTTTATGGCTAACAACTCCTTGTCAGCTATGGCATAATTCTGTTCAGTAGGAGTTAGCTTCCTTGAGTAGTATGCGATTGGGTGCATTTGACCAGTTTCTTTGTGTCTTTGAGACAAAATGCCTCCAATAGCAAACTGTGAAGCATCTGCCTCTACAATGAATGGATTGGAAGGGTCAGGGTGCATTAATACAGGTGCCGAAGTGAAATGATTCTTTAAATTTTGAAAGGCTTCTTCAGCATCACTATTCCAGTCAAATTTTGCGTTCTTCTTCAACAATTTAGTGATTGGGGTTACCAATTGCGAAAAATTACATATGAAGCGTCTATAAAAGTTAGCAAACCCCAAGAAACTTTGTACCTGTTTGACTGAAGAGGGGCTGGTCCAATCTAAAACTGCCTGATTTTTCTTAGGATCCATCTCTATACCATCTGGGCTCAGGACATATCCTAAAAAGTCCACTTTGGTGGTGTGGAAGACACTCTTTTCCAGTTTAATGTACAAGGAGTTGTCGAGTAGTTTTCGAAGAATAGCTCTTACTTGTTGTACATGTTCTGTGGTGTTTTTAGAATAGATGAGAATGTCATCTATGTACACAATGCAACAGATATCCAAAAATTCTCTCAAAACCTCGTTTATAAAAAATTGAAAAGCTGCGGGAGCATTACAGAGCCCGAATGGCATGACCTGGTATTCGTATAAACCAAATTTAGTACGAAATGCTGTCTTCCATTCGTCTCCACTGCGAACTCTAACCAAATGATAAGCTCCTCGCAAATCCAATTTAGTGTATATAGTGGCATCTTTTAATTGGTCCAAAAGTGTCGGGATCAAAGGAAGAGGATATCTATTTTTGATGGTAACATTATTTAAGGCTCTATAGTCGATGCATGTTCTCAACTCACCTCCCTTTTTTGGAATAAAAAAGAGGGGGGAGGATACTGGAGATTTCGAATGTCGGATAAACCCATTGGCCAGATATTCATCTAAATACTCTCTTAGGTGCTCATTTTCTTTCTCGGTGAGAGCATAAATTCTACTACATGGCAATGTAGCTCCCGGTACCAAATCTATCCGACAATCGAAATCCCGGTGAGGTGGTAGAGTGTTGGCCTTTTTTTTGTCAAACACATCATGGAGGTCTGAATATTCCTCTGGAATTCCTTCCAGCAAAAGTATACTCTTCGAAGTCAGGGGAAAATTATTTCCTAGGATCAACACTTTGGAATCTTGTGTCGTCAGACAAGAAGATAAACAATGATCTGAGTCAAATAACAGAGTTCTTTCCACCCAATCTATTTTAGGATTATGCTTAACTAACCAAGGTATGCCTAAAATTAAGCGGAATTGAGGGGCATCTATAACGTCAAAGGTTATGTCCTCCTTGTGTTTATGTAAACAGGTCATCAACAGAGTTTCAGTGTGAAATTGGATCAGTCCAGATGATAACTCCTTACCATCTACTGCTTTGACCACCTCTGGGTGTTGTTTTGCCTTGGTTTTAAACTCTAACCTCATTAAAAACATGGTATCGATGAAATTGCCTGTAGCTCCTGAATCAATCAAAGCGTCAACCGTCCATTCCTTCCCCTTTTCTGTTCCAGATTGCAAAGTAACTGTTATACTAAGATGATGGGAAGCTATCTCAGGGGTTATTGAGGCCAAGCTAGATAACTTACTCGACAATCTGACCTCCTGATTCGTCGAGCCTGTTAGTTTTCCGACTGCTGTACTAAAGCTACCTCAGAATTCTTACTCTTAGGTTTATTTGGGCGAACTGGACATTCCTTGACGAAATGACCAGATTTGCCGCAATATAAACATTGATTCAATTTTCTTCTCTTGTCCTTCTCTTCCTTACTCAGGGGTCCTTTAATTGTGCCTATTTGCATAGGTTCTACTCCAGAATCCAATTTTGACGAGTTTTCAGACTTAACACTGTTGTATCTTTCCTTAAAAGAGAACACTTTAATTTCTGTTTTACCTTTTTCTCCTCTGCGCTCTAAAAGCCGATGATTTAGCTTAACTACTAAGTCTATGAAATCTTCGATGGTGTCTGGTGGGTCTAAGATCTGTGTGACCATGTCCTTTAGCTCGTCTCTAAGCCCCTTGTAAAAAAGAGAAACTCTTTTTTCTTCAGGCCAGCGGGCCTCAATAACGAGTCTATTGAATTGGGAAATGTAATGTAGTAAATCCGAAGACCCTTGCTTGAGATGTAATAATTCATGGTCTGCGGACTGGACAAAAACGTGCTTGGCAAATAATTTTTTCATCGTGTTATTAAACAGTCTAAGGTTATATAGAATTGGGTCATCGCGCTCTACAATTGGCACAGACCAAAGGGCTGCGTCCCCCCCTAGGTATGACAGAATAAAAGCTACCTTAGAGGAGTCATCAGGGAAGGCTGCTGGCTTAGCTATAAAATGCAAATGGCATTGATTTAAGAAGATCGAAAACTTATTACTATCTCCCAAAAAGCGTTCGGGAGGTGCTAAGGGTACTGTCACTGGAGTCACTACCTGAATTTGAGTTGGAGTAGTGGAAGAACTGGGACCAGAGTGCAAGGTTTGAAACCCTGGCTGAAACGTAGCTGGTTTCAATACTGATTTTTGCGTTGGGGAAAGCCCCACTGGCCTGAACTAGATTGCATATTACTCTGGATATCTGTGATATCCCTACGAAGGGCTGCGTTTTCGGCTTGAATAGCCGTTAACAAGGTTGTTATGTCTTGCAAGGAACTTGTGATAGAAGGATCCATAACGTCTGGGCGAAAATATCGTCGTGGGCTTTGCCTTCTGACAAGGTTACAAGCACCCTTACCTGTAGGTTGCTTGTAGAAGGTTTCGCAGAGACGTTATGGACCAACTTCCCCAAATTCTAGGCAACACCTAGTGATTGTTTTATAACACTGAGGCAATTAAATAGAAATCAGGGAGGTAGGCCGGATCGTGGACGCTACCTGCTTCCTTGATTGTCGACCTGCGAAGCAATAAGGAGAACCCTTGTAAAAACTGTTTTCTATTACTGTCTAATTACCCCTATCATGTCTCTAAAGGTTTAACTGTACTTTAGAAGAGGCCTACCTGCGACTGGTCAAGATGTAGCGTCGCGTCCGTGTTGTCGTTGTGAAGGATGTAGATTGGGCAAGGTCTGTGATGATGCAGAAGATTGCTTGATCAGTGTTTGTTCTCTGTAAAACAATTATTTAAAGAGGAATGATGAGTTACTGTCTTTCTATATTGTTTGCATTACTCAGTGCCTCTCCTTAAACTATCTTTCACTTACTCTGAATTCTCACCATGCCGTTCTTCGCCTTCACTCCCTAGTATGTACAATGTTAAAACAAAAAGACAATTTGGCAAACAACAAAAACATTTACTCTTTCACTTTGATAATTCTCAAAGTCTCTAAATTCCTTTTCCAAAAGTCCTTGTAACTTTGCTCTTTTCCTTTAGAATCTCTACAGAGTTAAAAAAACTTGAATTCTTTCCAGGTAAGTCTTTAGTTCGATAATTCTCTGGTAGCTTGCTTGCGATGGGCGCCAGATAATACAAACAAGAAGAAAACTGGTAACTTAGCTTTTAAATGTTTCTCTTCTTCTTTTCAGGTGGTGCGCGCGAAGGATGAAGACCTTTGAACTCCGATGTGCAGGCCGTCGTCTTTGGATCCCAGGACCCTCCAAGGAACCTCTGAAGGGCGGCGGTGGCAGAAGGCAAAGCGCCGGTTTACGTTGGGTGTGGCCTTTTATAGTGAAGCCACACCCAGCCACACCCAAGGAAGGTTGGCGCATCGCGCGCCAAATACATGCGTGCCGTTTTTTCAGCGTGCGCGCTGAACCAGCATCTCCGGTCTTTTTCTGAGCTCTCTCCCGTTTTGATCGCAAGTCTGCTGACTCTCTCTGCATTCTTAACTACAACTCCCAGGCCATATTGTATATCTCTGCTCGGCTAATAATCCAATAAACTCGGCAATGATTCCAACAAGCACTTGGTAAAAACAAATGAAACCATGAAAATATATATATCATTAAAAGCACAAATCTCTGTAACAATACACAGTAGAGCGTTACACAATCATACACCAACATATCACTGGCGTGCTGGTTGCACGGGACAGGGGTGGGTTTCTTGAGTGGGAAAACTACGCCTGCATGTATGTGCATGTAAGGCTAGTGAGGAACGTGAATCATGACAGTATGAGTGCTGATACGGGTTTGGAAATTACAACTGTTGGCGATAGCGGAATTCTGGGGCATATTTGCGAAGATGTTGACTTTGTAGTAATATTGGTACAGCTCAGAGACATTCTTCTTTCTGTGTCAGCGATTTCATTAGTAACCAAATTAAGGGCATTTTCAAGTAGAGTCTCAAATGTAGGGGGAGGGAATGGGAAATCGTCCTGGCCAGCTATCCTGTCTATTGAGTCCATGATTGCAAATTATTAGCTCACTCACCGCTGTTGCAGTATTAGAGGGGTGGCCCGCCCGACCACTGTAGTCCACTGACGGCCACAGACGGCCCGCCCTCTGCCCGGGCTCTGCCCGGGCTCTGCCCGGCGCTGCCCGCATGCGTCCCGCGGGACGCGAGGCGTGCCCTTCTCTTAAGGCGCCGCCTGGCGCTTTGCTGACGTTGCTCCCGCCGCGCCTGCCTGCTAGAGCCACTGTTCTGGGTAGCACTAGAATTAGCAGTAGCTGGTGGAGGTGATTTTGTGGGTACGGGCGGGGATAAGGGTTTGGATGGTAGATTGGCTACTGCCTTGTTATTCCCGCCATTGGTGCCGCTGGGTTGGGTAATAGGTGGTACAATCGGTAGTTGTGGTCCGGGTATACTAGGGCCCCCGGCTGATTTATAACAAACATCAGGCTTTCCATGCGATAGGGTGTTACTAACTGTCTCAAGCTCTTTCAACAGGCGATCTGCCCTGATTTGGTCCAGGGTAACAGTACCCTTTCTTTTTACCTCTTCATTTTTCACCAGGTTTTCTAATCTGTCGAGTCTTTTAAAAACATTATTAAACTGTTTTATCATTTGCTTCTCAAGACGATTAAAAATAGTGTCAACTATAGTCTCTATAAGATTCCCATTTTGTTTCGATATGGTATTATTTTCTCCCATTATGGTAGTTTGTGTCCATATCGTATTAGAATTTCCCATTGGGTTGCTACTGGTTGCAGTGAGAGTGTCATCTGAGTCCGCTGAATCTTTATCAACAATGTGGATAGTTTCTGCCCCAGATGATTTTTGTTTATTCCACAGGCTCTGTGGCGTGGGTTGGCTCTTATTGATTAGCGGTTGTTTTCTTTTATTAGCACTTGGCTTGGCTGTACCTCTTTTACGCTTTTCCCCTCCCAGTTTATTGTTCGTTTCCAACGTCCCGATAGCAATGACATCAGCCTGAGAGGTAATAGTTATTGCGGGAGCCGCCTCCACCAACAGAGGCTCAGGGAGTATGAGTGCTGATACGGGTTTGGAAATTACAACTGTTGGCGATAGCGGAATTCTGGGGCATATTTGCGAAGTTGTTGACTTTGTAGTAATATTGGTACAGCTCAGAGACATTCTTCTTTCTGTGTCAGCGATTTCATTAGTAACCAAATTAAGGGCATTTTCAAGTAGAGTCTCAAATGTAGGGGGAGGGAATGGGAAATCGTCCTGGCCAGCTATCCTGTCTATTGAGTCCATGATTGCAAATTATTAGCTCACTCACCGCTGTTGCAGTATTAGAGGGGTGGCCCGCCCGACCACTGTAGTCCACTGATGGCCACAGACGGCCCGCCCTCTGCCCGGGCTCTGCCCGGCGCTGCCCGCATGCGTCCCGCGGGACGGGAGGCGTGCCCTTCTCTTAAGGCGCCGCCTGGCGCTTTGCTGACGTTGCTCCCGCCGCGCCTGCCGCGGTGCTGCTGGGAGTTGTAGTTTCCAGCGGTCCCCGGTGCCAGTGGTGTTTGCCGTTAGCCTCACGGCAGGAGAAGCTACCAGGGTTTTGCTGGCGGTGTAAGCACTGCCGTTTCCCTCACGCCGCGTAGTACTTTCTCACAAGATGCCCCCAGGAGCGCTCGGCGCGCCCTTCTTTTAAGGCGCCGCCTGGCGCTTTGCTGACGTTGCTCCCGCCGCGCCTGCCGCTGTGCTGCTGGGAGTTGTAGTTTCCAGCGGTCCCCGGTGCCGGTGGTGTTTGCCGTTAGCCTCACGGCAGGAGAAGCTACCAGGGTTCTGCTGGCGGTGTAAGCACTGCCGTTTCCCTCACGGCGCGTAGTACTTTCTCACAAGATGCCCCCCTCTTTTCTCACCTGTTACATGAGTGCTATGCTGACTGTATGTTTTATTGATCAATGTGCAAAAACAAACAAAAGAAATAGTTAATAAAAATGATGTAAACAGAAGATGTAGGCCAGTATTCAATCAGAGTTGGCACAGTACGCCTGATCCCAAAACGGTGGCACGGGGGATGATGCGAGCAGAGAGAGTGCAGTGCTGCTAATATGAAGTCGCTTGTTTTTCTCAGTAATCGTTTCTTCCTATCAAATGTCTTCACTATAGTTCTTTATATTTTCTTTCATTTGGCATCTATATATCCATTACTCTACATCCTCCATATATGTATCCATGCGTTCCTCGTAGTGTCTTCTCCATGCCTTATTTCCCCATCTCACATGTCTCGTCATTGCTTCTTCTCTCTCTGCCTCCAACACACTCTTTTTTTTTTTTAACGGTGATAGGCGTGGCGCCGTCTTCACGGACACCGTGCTTTGCAATGTAATAGGTGTTGCTTTTGATATTATAAATAACAATGCCTTTTCATTTTTTTAAGGCATTGCCATTTACAATGTCAATAGTTCAAAATAATGTCATTGCGAGACCTATTGCATTGTAAATGCTTGTCATCCCTTGCAGTTTGTAGATTTCAGCCTGGCTGTGCTTCAGTGTGTAGGGAACCAAGAAGAGCAAGGCCTGAACAGAGGCAAGATAAATGCAGAGTCTTTGGACTTGGCCCTTTTTGGCTGAAGTTCCCTAAACTTTTTGCCTTCCCCCTAGACCTTTTTTATGACATGGTGTTGCCAACTTAGATGCTTTGGGCACTTTGCCACTGCTGATCAGTGTCAAAGTGCAAGTGCTCCCTGTGCAAAGAGTAATGGTAATTGGTTGTCCATGACTGATATGTTTGTTTTACTAGTAAAGTCCCTAGTAAAGTGCACTATATGTGCCAGGGCTGGTAATGCAAAGGCTAATAGTGGGCCTGGAGCACAAATTGTGCCACCCACACAAGTAGCCCTAAAGAGAGAAATCAGGCCTGCCACTGCAGTGCCTGCGCGCAGTTTGGTAAACTGCCTTGTTGTCCTGACAAGTACACCCACTTGCCAGGCCTTAACCTTCCCTTTTTATGCACATCAGACACCTTTATGGCAGGCCCAAGGTACCCCCCTGGGCAGGGTGCAGTGTATGTGAAAGGTAGGACATGTACTAAAGTGTGTACCATGTCCTGACAGTGAAAAACTGCCAAATTCGTTTTTCACGGTTGCAAGGCCATCTTGCCCATAGGACAAAATGGGAGAGGCTGTGTAATATGCATCCAGCCTTTCTTCCCATAGGCTTAAGGTGGAGAGGAGAAGTTAAGTGTGCCTGAACTCACAATTTAATAACACATCTTTTTGTGAAGGTGGTTTTTGAATTCTGTGTTTAGAAACCACGCTTTTAGAAGTGGCTGGGTTTTTTGTTCCAACAATTCTGTGTGTCTCTGCCTGGTTGTGTATTGACTGTCTGGATTTGAATGTGATAGGATCTGGGAAATGTCGTGACCTAGGGGAGGAGGTGAGACAGCAACAGGCTGGCCTGTATCTGGAATGTAGGGGGAGGAGTAGCCCCTAGAGGTGAAGAGGCCCGGGCTGCTACCATAAAACAATGGTTCCATCTCCTGCTGAGTGATTGAGGATCCAGACCCCCACTAATCAAAGGAAGAAGGTGTCACTTGCAGGAAGACACCCAGAACTGGTTTGGAAAGGTGTCAGTGCCCCATTGAACACAAAGACTTCAAAGACCTTTAGGGGTATAACTGTGAGAGCTGAAATCCCTGAACATTGGACTGATCTAGACTGAAAAGGATTGAAACTACTTTGTGGTCAAGAGGATCCTCTGCCAAGGAAGAAACAGCTGAAGAGACTGAATGAAAGGACTGACCCTTGCTGTGTGTTCTGGGGCTGGCCTACAGTTTGCTGATTTAACAAAGGAGAGGCTAAGAGACGTTTTTGTGTGCTGTGTTTCCTGCTTGAAAGGACATTGCTGTGTGCTGTTTCCTGAGGTTACTTATCCCCAAGGGCCAGAGGAGAGCTGGCTCCCTGTTGTGGAAACTCAGGAACATAAAAGTTTCCAAGTGTGTCTCAGCGACGCTGTATGTGTGTGCTTCATGCAGCCTGAAACCTTTGTGAGGATTGTCCTGTGATCGTGTGCATCCGGAGTCCAAAGTGAGTCTCAGCGATACTGTGTGCGTGTGCTTCGTGCAGCCTGAGACCCTCATGATGATTGTCCTGTGATCGTGTGCACCCGGAGTCCAAGTGAGTCTCAGCGACGCTGTGTACGTGTGCTTCGTGCAGCCTGAGACCTTCGTGAGGATTGTCCTGTGATCTTGTGCACCCGGAGTCCAAGTGAGTCTCAGTGACACTGTGTGCGTGTGCTTTGTCCAGCCTAAGACCTTTGTGAGGATTGCCCTGTGATCGTGTGCACCCAGAGCTCACCTTCGGGAGAAATAGCCCTGTGCCTGTGCATCCCGGAACAGTCGTGTTCCCTGCTTTGATTGACAGCGTGACCAGAAGTGCTGCGATCGTTATTGCCATCTGCACGGACCGGCATCCCCAGAGGAGCTGTGGGAATTCACCGCCGCCGGCCCGAGCCTGCCTTTGCCAAGGAGAGACCTCAAACCATCCCCGTTGGGGGTTCGTGTTCCACTGCCCAAGATCAACGAAGTCGCATCGGAGGCCCAGCCGCGAGGAGAGGAGAGTGAGATCATACCCCCCAGGTAAAGCTCAGCGAGCGTGCGTGTGTCGCCGCCTGGGGCGGGGTGCAGGCTATGAGAGAAACGCTCTTGGCCTTTCCCATTTTTGCAGCGCGAGCATCCACTCAAGTCCGTATTGCGGCCTGTACTTGCAGAGTAATGGCAGTAACGGGGCCGGAGTGTGGAGCTGCACTTTGTTTTACACCATACCCGTGTTGGGGGCATATTTTGGCAGTAGCTGACCGCATGTCAGTAAGAGTGGCATAGAAACCATCCAGAGCACTGGGATTGGTGCCGGAGTACATTTTTTGGCATTACGAACTGCCTGACTGTTGCATTACGAATTGCATTAGTTTTGCATTATGAACTGTCTGACTGAGGCATTACAAATTGCATTATTTTTCAATTATGAACTGCCAGACTATTGCATTACGAGTTGCATTATTTTTGCATTACGAGCTGCCTGATTGTTGCATTACGAATTGCATTATTTTAGCATTACAAACTGCCTGATTGTTGCATTACGAATTGCATTATTTTTGCATAACAAACTGCCTGATTGTTGCATTACGAACTGCATTATTTTTACATTACGGAGTGCCTGATTCTTCCATTACTAACTGCATAGCATTTCATTAGGACGACATTGGAACAATGAGAATTGCTCATTAATACTGCAAGAACCTACAAGGGCTTGCTGGCCTAATAACCGGCAAGGTGAAATATTACAAACATCGATATGTTGGAATTTTATCGACGTGGTCTCATCGTATATGTTCTTTTATAAACATATTGGGTTTTTTATGAAACTCGTGTGGAGTCCATTTGTGGTGTCATCACTGGGTTACTGAGAGCTAGTTGCAAATACTTTACACATTTGCCTTGGAGATAAGCCTGGCTGCTCGTGGCAAGCTACCGAGAGGATGAGCAGGGGCTATCTGAGAAGGTTGTGGAAAATTAATACGGTTTGGTAAACATTATCTGCGCCATCTTGCCTTTTCCCCCGATGCCACACTTTTTGTCGTGCACACCCCCCATTTTAGGTGCCTTGGTCAGAACCACCCTCTGCACGCCGCTGACCCCCAGCACGGCTCTTCGCCCTCACAAGCACCCCCCACGCACTGGTCACCCCGCTCTCTCATGCATGGGCCATAAACCCTCTCCATCTGCGCTGCTCTTCCCTGGGAATCACACCCCATGCTCGACCGACACCTCCCTTCATCCCTTTCATGGTCGCATACCCTTTGATAAACTCCTTCCTCTATGCCCGATTGTCCGAGCCGATCCCAGGCCATCACCTAGCCCTGCGGATGTAGTTTATTGCCCCTACTGTAAGGAATCACCCCTCTTCAAAGGAGTTACAGTTGATCAAAGCCCCCACCCCATGAGATCTGATCAGTCGCACGCATTCCGGGAATCGGCGGAATGTCCAGCTGTGTGATAGCCATCTCCTCCTGTGGGTAGGGAGGGGACTCTTACTGTGAATATGTGTGGGAACGGGCCTGAAGCGGAGGTTCTGGGAATGTCTTTTCATGCTTCAAAGTGACTTTATTACAATAAAGAATGTTTGCCGACCATAAACCTGTGTATAAGAGGCCAGGCCTCAGAGATGCAGTTAGAGCACCTCGTGACGATACTTGCTGTCCGAACTGATGTGTTCTCCTCCGGAGAGAATAAACCCTTGTTTCCTGCCTTCCAGTCTCCAGCGCCTGCCTCTTCATTGATTAATATTGTGTGGGTTAAAGAGGCGACACCGCCGGGCAATACTTAAGGATCTTAGTTTATTGGTTGCTTCCAACCTTTTACAATTGGCGTCCCAAGCGTGGGGCCCATCAGCGACACGTGGATCCAGTGGGAGAGGTCCTGACGACAGAGTGAACGACTGCAACGATCGGGAGATCTCCTGCCCAATAGACCCTCGTCTGGCAGCCGATCATCCGAACTTCACTGGTTCCGAATCGACCTCTCTCGAGTGATCTACGGTCCTGACTGGAAACCATCAGGAGTGCCGTGGCAATATCGGAGATTGGAGGATGATCGGGCGCTGGACGCAGAAGACGAGAAACAGCCCATGTGGTCCGGGTAAGGTCGTGTAAAAACGACAAAATTGCGAAACGATTGTCGCTCTTTGAGATATTCGCTGCTTACAAACGAGGAAGAGTAGAAATACTCTATCTTCCTTTGTGGACGGTGAAGGGGTGGGTAACGCAGACTTTTGTCCCCGATGTAATCTGTCGTGCCTATCTTTTCTCCCCACTGATTGATTGACTGATTGACTGATTGATTGATTGTAAGGGTAGCTCCCTGTTTTATTGTCAGAATAGATTTTGCTTTTGAGATATTCACTATTTGCAAACAACGTAGAATAGCAATATTCTGTCTAGTCTTTGCAGGTAGTGAAGGATAGGTAACGCGGACCTTTGTCCCCGATGTAATCTGTCGTGCCTGTCTTCTCCCCACTGATCCCCACTGATCGTCTGTCCGGATCTAGTTCTCTCGAAGTATTCATTATTTGCAAATAACACAGAATAGAAATATTCTGTCTAGTCTTTGCACGTAGTGAAGGATAGGTAGTGCGGACCTTTGTCCCCCGCTGAAATCTGTCATGCCTATCTTCTCCTCACTGATTAGTAGCTGGTTCAACCCGGACCGTTTATTAGAGGTGGACCATCTAGCTCCGCTGGAAGGCACCCCTAATAAAGACATGTTCACAAAATATGGATTAGTTACCATAGCCTATAGTAAGCTGTGGCATAAGTATACCAAAGAAAATCAAGAGAAACAGTGGCCACTGATAGGACCCTTCGACCTTGATAAAATAGAAACGTTAGAAATAGCCCTTTGTAGTAGTAAGACAACGCCTATTTTTTTTTTTTTTTAAATATATTTTTATTGCAGGAATTAATGCAAGTTACTTGCTGACATCCAATTGCGTAAACATGTGTCAATAGTAGTGCAGGGGACCACTTGCAGGAAGTAATTTGGTTACACAGCCTGTTGGCCCACATCCCGGAGGCTGGGCGGCGCTACCTAATGTCCCACACAGAATGCTCTGGTCGTCACGTGATATCAGCCAGGAGTAATGTAAGTCGTCATCTGCTTTTCAAAATAACTATAATAAAACTCCCCCCCCTCCCTCGCAGTCTAATCCCCCCCGGAAGGCCCGAGCTAAACAAACAATAACGTTACCGTCCTAATGAAAGTGAAGGAGCAGCGCCTAGTCCTCCTGCCTCCTCCCACCCCCTCCCCACCCACCCCGCCGTTGGTGTGTTGAGCATATGTCTAGAGCTAGCTGTAGGGAACAAATCCTATCCGAAAGGAGAACACTTCAGAAGAAGGTCAGTGGGCTGGATTGTGTGCATCATCATCGCTATCTGAATCACTGGAAGTGAGGTAATCTCGCAGGGCCTGCACTAGTGTTTCCCATTCCTGCACTGCCTCTAACATCTTCTCGTTGCGTCGCCGCGCTGCTAATTGGTGCCTAAGGGTGCTTTCTCCAGCTGCCCATTTCAAGAATTCGTTGCGCCATTTAGTGCCTGTTGGACCAACTCGTGCCTTCCAGTGTCTAGTGATCTCACGTTTTGCCAGCAGTAGGCCCAGGTCAATGAATTTACTCGAGAGCTTGTTCTTGGGAGTATGGGGGAACCAGTGTAGCACTCCAACCGCGGCATCCATTGTCAGGTCCCTCCCGGTCACCTCCTTTAGAGTATCCCCTATCGCACCCCAGTAAGAGGACAGCGCCGGACAAGACCATAGCATATGTATTAAAGTAGCTGCCGGCGTTCGGCATCTGGGGCAAACCGCCGAATCCGAGGCAAAATATTTCCTAATTTTCTCTGGGGTCAGGTAGGCCCGGTGTAATATATAATAGTGGACCAGTTGAAACCAGGCGTGACGAGTGCCCTTCCACGCACGGCGCACCAGCTGGGCCCATGTAGTCTCCGGTATATCCCTTCCAATAGCGACTTCCCATCTGGTTCTGAGGGCCTCCAGGGGGGGGAGCCCCGCATTAATCAATCTGGAATAGAGACACGTTACCGCTTTGACTGTCCCAGCCGACATCATGACGTACTGGCAGGTCTCCGACGTAGGGGGTTCCTCTTGTCCGGTCCGCCAGTGCGCCTGAACCGCCCTCACCACTGCCGCATGTAGAAGGAAATCGCCGCGAGGAACATCAAAACGCTCCAGTATCGACTGGAATGGCAACAAGACACCTCCCTCGTATAGATCACCCACCATCTGCAGCCCTGCATCTTCCCAGAACCTCAACCGGGACCAATCACCACCGTGTGGTAGGGCAGTGATCATCCCCAACGGGATCTCCGGAGCATAGGGGCGCCTCAGCTGCACATGAGCATGTACTCGGTTCCAGCAGGACTGAATGGCCCGCTCCTCACGTGTGAGGTCTCTCAAGGTCAGCCGTTGCCGTAAAGCGATATAGGACAAGACGTGCCTAGGCATGCCGCGCCCTCTCTCGTCCTCCGGTCCCCGGAACTCCCGCGCAATTTCTTGAGTGTAAGTCTGCAGTTGGGCGGCTAGGTAATAGTTTTCAAGGTCCGGCACCGCTAACCCCCCCTCCGATTTTGGTCTCATTAGGGTCTTAAGTGCCACTCTGCAGCGGCCCGACCCCCAGAGAAATGATACTAGCATGGAATTCAAGTGCCGGAAGGTAGCCGGGGGGATCCAGAGCGGGAGCGTCCTAAAGTAATATAATAGTCGTGGGAGCGCTACCATTTTCAGCAACGCGATACGACCGGCCACTGACAGCGGCAAGGTGGCCCAAAAGCTCATGGAACCTCTCAACGCTCGGATGCAGCGAGCAATATTACCGTCTAAGACATCCGCCTGGTCGTGGTACACATAAACCCCAAGATATTTTAGGCAGCACGGTTCCCATCTAATCTCTCTGGCGGTGGCAGGTTGGGGCTCACCGTGTCGGACCGGGAACAGACAAGTTTTTGCCCAGTTCACCTTCAAGCCCGAGAGTTCTCCGAAGGTGGTGAGCGCCGCGTCCGCTCCGGTCAGGGCAGCTTCGGCATCCTCTAGGAACAGCAATAAGTCATCGGCATAGAGGGAAATAAATTGTTGTCCCGATATGGTCTGCAGTCCCCCAAAATGGGCTCCAGTGCGGATCGATAGCGCCAGAGGCTCCACCGCAAGCGCGAAGAGCAGGGGAGAGAGGGAGCACCCTTGTCTCGTGCCCCGGGACACCGAATACTGCCGGGAAATCAGTGGGCCTGACCGCACCCTGGCCGTTGCCGAGGCGTACAAGACCGCTGTCCACCACAGGAACCCCTCCCCCACACCAAAACGCGCCAAGACTCTGTGGAGGTATGCCCACTCCAGGCTATCAAAGGCCTTTTCCAGGTCAACTGATAAGACCAAGGGGCAAGGTGCTCCTTCGTGGGCCTCCCCTAGGATTCGAAATAGGCGCTGGATGTTCATTACCGTATTGCGCCTGGGAATAAAACCCGCCTGATCAACATGGATCAGGGAGCTCATGTGGCCCAACAGCCTTGATGCCAAAATGCTACTTAGGATCTTATAGTCGACCGTGAGCATCGATAACGGTCGGTAAGAGGTCGGCTCGTTACCCTCCTTGCCCGGTTTGAGGAGCGGGACCACCAGAGCCTCGCACATCGACTTCGGCAGGTGCCCCAAGCGTTTCGCCTCCCGATATACCACTAGCAATTTAGGGGCTAGGAGGTCCATGTACGTGGAGTAAAACTCCACCGGAAGGCCGTCCAGGCCCGGCGTTTTATTCCTAGCCATCCTTTTAATGGCTCCTCGGATTTCCCCTAGCTCTACATCCCTCCCCAAGTCCTTCGCCTGTTCCGGCTCCAAAGTGGGGATCGGGAGCAACTGCAAGTAATCATCAATGGGGGTGGTGTCCTGCGACATCTTACTACGGTAGAGTTCCTCATAATAGCGCAGGTAACAGTCTAGGATCTCGGGTTGGGTATATACCTCACCGCCCTCCTCAGTGCGCATGGCCATCGTGGGGGTGGTGCGTCTCAAGGGATTAGCCAGCCACGCCAGGAGCGCCCCCGACCGATCCCCCTCCGCCAATGATCTAGTTAAGTAGATCCTATAATCGAAGCTCCGAAGTCTTTCGACTTCAACGGCCACTGCCTCCCTTGCCGCCAGTGTTTGCTCCTGTAGCTCCGGGTTACCGGGACGGCGAAGTTCTATCTCACGGAGTTTCCGGTCTGCTTCAGCTAGCTCGTCCAAGATAACTTTACGCATCCCCACCTTCTTTGCTATACAGTAACCCCGGACCACCACCTTAAATGCGTCCCACTCCGTTGCTCTCGACCCGGCCGTACCGGCATTCGCTACAAAATATTCGGTAATTTTGTCCTCTAGCTCCGTCCTAAATGCCTGATCTTCCAAAATCTCGGGTCGTAGTTTCCAAGTAGGGACAGCGGAGGTACCCGGAGACCACTGAAAGACAGCTAGCAACGGGTTATGATCGGATAGTGTCCTGGACAGATATTCAGTCCTCACCGTCGCGGCCATCAGGTCCGCCGACCCCAGCAACCCGTCTAGCCGCACGTGAAGTTCGTGCATACCCGAGAAGTGGGAGTAGTCCCGGGTATGCGGGTGCTGCGCTCGCCACAAATCCGTCAGTCCCCACTGGGATTGCCACTCCCTCCTACCCTTGGCCACCCGTCGAACCGGGGAGTCCGGGAGGGGAGGGTGGGAACGGTCGAGATCTACATCCACCACCGAGTTAAAGTCCCCCCCAATAAGAAGGGCCCCGAAAAACAGTGGGCTAATGAGCCCGACAGGTCAGAAAGGAGAGTTGGTCCACGTTAGGCGCATAAATGCAGCAAATATTCAGGGCCCTGCCCCCCAAATTACCCGTGATGGCTACATACCGCCCCTCCGGATCCACCACCGATCTAGTCACCTGCAAAGGCACCCCGGCTCTCACCCAAATCAGTGCGCCTCTCGCATAAGCTGAGTATGTCGTGTAGTATACCTGCCCTCTCCACCTACGCTGCAACGCTAGACCCTCCTGCTTTGTGAGATGTGTCTCCTGGAGCATCGCTATCTGCACCCCCCTGCGCACCAAATAGGAATGGATCTTGTGTCGTCTGGACATAGTGTGTAAGCCCCGCACATTCCAGGTAATGCATTTTAGGTTAGATGCTTCAGCCATTGTCCTTCAAAATCACAGTTAGGTTCCCCCAGCAACGCTCAGACTTGATCGGACCGCTTCGTAGACACACACCATTGGCAATCGTCCCCCTCAACAACAACAAAACACCCCAAGAAACCCAACTCCCACCCCACCCCCCTAGAACAGGTCCCAAATTGCGCCATCTAGTCCCCATCCAAACCATTTCCCCAAGAACCCTCTCCCTCCCAACTAACCTGACGGTAGCCACCGCAGGTGTGCCTTAAGGGCTGAGTGGGGGCCGAGCGCCAGCAGGGGGCCGTCACGCACCTGCGCTACTGAGACGTAAGTGTGCCCTAATCATTTATGGCCCGAATGGGATCCAACCCCAGCATCCCCCCACATCCATGAACCAGAGCTCCACCCAAAGATCTACTCACATACATTGTCTCGCCCTACAACCGGAGTTAGCTCACCCAGGGTTATTCTTGTCCATCCAGCAGGCCCTCCGCCGAATCCGGGGTAATCACGGGCAGAGTGACACTGTCTGTTTCCGAGTTCTCCGTGTTCTCCGTGTCCGATCGATGCCCACCAGTACCAGTCTCCGAGTCCTCCACCCCCGGCCCGCCCTGTGGGCCAGATAGGTTGGAGATCAGTTCCAGCACCCCTCGTCTCTCCGTTGCCGTTTCTACCGTTGACGGTCTGCTCGATCTGCCACGGCGAATCCGAATCCTCTTTGATCTCCGCTGAAGACCTAGCTCCGACATAGCCTGGGAAGAGGAGCCAAGTCCGTCTTTGCCTGCCCGATACAACTCGAGCCAAGCGCAGACATCCTCCGGGTTATCGAAAAACTTGGTCGTGTCGTCCAGTATGATGCGGAGTTTCGCAGGAAACAACAGTGAGTACTGGATGCCCTCACTTCGGAGTTCCCGCTTAACCGCCAAGAAGGAGGTGCGTTTCCGCTGGGTCTCGTAGGAGTAATCTGGGAAAATGTTCACCTGGCTGTTCCCCACCTGAAATGGGCCATTGTGCCTGGCGGCGTCGAGGAGATGATCCCTGTCCCTATAGTGTAGCAGTCACGCCACCACTGGGCGTGGGGGGCGGCCCTGCTGTAGTGGTCTGGCCGGCACCCTATGGGCTCGCTCCAGTGTGTAGAAGGAGGATAGTCCCTCAGGGGCCACCACCGTCCGGAGCCAGTTCTCGAGGTAGGACACCATGTCGCCGTTTTCAACTTTCTCCGGAAGGCCCACCACGCGGATGTTGTTCCTTCTGTTGCGCCCTTCCGCGTCCTCCGCACGCCGTTCCAGGTCTCCGACGCGGGCCAGTACATCTTTCATAGCGGCAGCCAGAGTCTTTTGCGCAGGTTCAATCGTTCCCACGGTGCTCTCTACCTCCTTAACCCTGTCCGAGAGCTTGCTGTGGTCCGCCCGGAGCAGTCCCAGACTCGTCGCCACCTGTGCGATGTCCTGTTGGAGGGCAGATCGCGTGTCCGCAATTGCCTCGAGGATTCTATCGAACTGTAGCTGTAACTGGGGGTTCCCCGGGTTCCCTGGAATCATTCCATCGTCTTTATCGGCCGCCTCCGTGTCCGAAGTGGCCGGGGCTCCCCCCTTGGGGCCCCTCGGCTTCCCCATAAGGATCGCGGCCTCCGGGAGGGGCTATCAAGCCCGGGGGTCAGGGAGGTCCCACTCACTGCTGTCCGCAGGCCCGCTCTGACGTCCTCCGCCGTCGATTGCCAGTTGTGCCCCTATAATATAACGTGGGAGGGGCCTCAGGACTTTAGCCCCCTTAATGGTATGCCGAGAGCCCGGTCTCGGGAGCCCCCGGGGGAGTGGGAAAGCGAAGGGACAATGGCCGCCGGGAGAATGCACTGCCTCTGTGCTCGCCAATGTCACCAGCCGCCACCGCCGAAAGTGCGTGCACCCGGGCACAAGCACCACGTGGGCTGAATCACACACGTTTTACCGCTCTCGGTATAAAATGCAGGCTGTGGGGCTCCCACCTTCGTATCTGCCCACCTACTTGACTGGCTGCGCCGTGTGGAGTCAAGCGCCCAAGGAAGGCGCCGCTGTCTGCTCCGCCTGTCTCCGTGCAGCTTGTTGGGCTGGCTCCGGCTCGGCAGACGTTCCCTGCCCTTTCCGCTAAAGTCCCGGTGGAAACAGAGCTCCGATCATAGCACTCCGGTGCCGGGTAAAGGAGCAATGGAGAGGAGCAGTCCCGGGTTCCGTCCGGACACAGCTGTGATGCAGATTACAGGGACGGAGCGGGCGCCATCTTAAGCACCGCTCCGTTGTTGCTGCTGCTTCCCGATCCGGAGTCACCAGCCGCTTCCCGGGTCTCCCGAAGGGTCCTCCGTGACGGGTGCACCAGCCCCGGGTAGAGCACTCTAAATGGGGGAGCTGGGGCGCCCGGGGACCACTCTTAACAGGATCAAAGACGGCACCGTCTCAGAGCTGAGCGATCAGGCGACCTCCGCCATCGGCGCTCAAGCCACGCCCCCGTAAGACAATGCCTATTATGCTCGACAGTCTCGGTATGTGGCGCAAAGAAGCAATGCAACGAAAGAAAAGAGACGAAGTCAGAGTAGGTAAAGAAACGCAACAGACAACCTTCCAAGCATCTGGTAGGCACAGGAAGGGAACGGTGTAAAGGGATATACCGACAGGACAACCCCAAGACACAACGACCCGAAAGTAATCCCCCGACACTACGCGCAGGACGAACAGACTTAGGGCAAAACCAATGTGCTTTTTGTAAATATTCCGGGCACTGGAAAGCCCAATGCCCGACTCTACTGAACACGGGTAAGAGCAGAGGGCCGACAGAAATAACAGGCCGGCAGAAAGGGAAAAGGCGTGAGACAAAGGTGAATCAGACTGACACGGACAGGCCGGATAGAACCACCACATTTGATTACGCCCGATGGCACAGATTTCACCAGACAGATTTCAGTGACATGTTTGAGTTCTCATAGGTCGAACAACGCGAAGACGGGAAACCCAGTCAAGCTCTAGGTTACCCGGTGACGAACCCCGTACTACCGCTACTGTTCCCGAACACAAAAGCCACCCTTTCGGATAACATACAGGAACAACACACAGAGTAGTTTCGGACAGATTAGTATACATTCCATTAATGAACTCAAACTTCGAGTGCAATGGGACTGATTACTCTCTGTTGCCCCCCACTCTGTGGACAAAAGCAATTACAGGCCTGCATAGACAACCCCCCGTTCAGGAAAACTGTTCTTGTGGACACCCCACCCCCCCATTACCCAGGCATGCCTGTCCCGCCTCCTACCACGCCCAATAGACAAAAAGAAAACATGAACAAAAAAAAACAAAAAAATACCTACCCCCACTCCGGAAGTTCCCGAAATGCAGCAGGTCACCGGTCACGCCCATCCGGAAGGTGAAACACACAGCACGTGTGGGGCGGGGTCCTGCTGACAGCCATCGATCGAAGAGGTCGCCGGTGGGATGTCCAGGAGGCACCACGGGCCCGGCATGTAATGGCCTTCCCATCCTCTTCTTCCTGGGGCGGCGTCCCCCGGGCCACGAGTAGGGAGGGGGCGGATGCAGATGACCCCCTCCCTCGTATCTCCTGGTCCGGCCATCACAAATACCTCCGCTGAAGAATTGATGCAGGGTGGGCTGGGAGAGGGAGGCGGCGCGAACGAGCCTCCCTCGCCTCCCCAGGTGGAGGTTTCCCAGCCCCGGCGCCGAAATCCTCCAGCCGGGCGACGGACATACTTTCGCAGCACAGGACATAGAATGGCCAGCAACCATACTTGCGGAGCACGAGACATATGATGGCCCTCAAGTGTACTTGTGGAGCACGGGATGTGGGGTGGCCATCATGTATACCCGCACAAAGGGACGGCGTGGGGTGCACTGGGAGAGGGAGGCGGCGCGAACGAGCCTCCCTCACCTCCCCAGGTGGAGGCACCACAGCTGCACCCTAGCGCCCCGAGCCGAATGTCCTGCTCCTACGGCACGGTGTTCCATTTTTCGCCCCAAGAAGTCTCATCCACTCTTGCAGACACGACGAAGGGCGGCTGCTGCGGGGTCTCAAAATGGCGTCTGGGCCCCCTGGAAGTCGGGTCTAGGCCGCTAGAGTAACTTTGACCAGTAATGTAACTCGGACGCTTGCCCACCTGGGCACGAGTCCCCACCTCCGACAGCATCCCCACAGCCTTGAAGATTCTACAAAAGTCCCAGGAGCCCTCGGCCCCTACAGGCTTCCGGTGGGGAACAACTGCCTTGATCACTAACGAAATGACCACGACGTAGCCACAAGATGGTGGTGCTCTTGTGTCAGCGCCAGCTTCAGTCTGAACCATCCAGAAACATTGTGGGCTAACCAATTCGAGCAAGTTCCGACTGAACCTCAACGTGACCCGGTAGGGGAGGTTTTGCCTCCCTCCCCTTTTGATTGACGGTCCACATTGCCTGCCCCTTCTGTTAACACAAGTCTTTTTTGAACTGCCGAAAGGGACTCTGGTCCAACCGCCTGTTGTTGGAAACATTTTGTCCCTGATGCTACTTCCGGACTAACCCGGCCTCGCCCAAAATGGCGCCGGTGTCAATAGGAACTCACGAACACCTCGTGGTGTTTTTAGCTAATAAGACTTGATGTTCTGAGATATGTATATGATCCTTTGTACACTTGACGAAAAAGGGGGAGGGTTCACTTGGCGAACACGTAAAAGGATCCCGTTAAAATGTTGGTTTCAATGTACGATTTATTGTGATATTATTGTAACTGATACATAACGTCGCTTATGACACACGCCCACGGTATGCATCTAGGAAATTTGATTGCAACTAGTCTGACTATGCTTCCAATTATGAAATGAATGCCCCCTGATCCCTCAACTATTGATAGATGTTTTTAGTTTCCTGCAAATAACCAAATAAACCCTTTTAAAATGTTTTTAATGCTGCAAAATAGCCCCCCCCCCCTTACTGTACGCGCTTCAGCCAACGCCGTGTCCGGCCAAATACGATTGCACTCTCATATTTACATGCTGAACAATTGTGCAAATAAAGGTTTTTCAAACTATGAACAGGTATCGCATACTTTTGTAAATGTGGGATCAGCGGGAGGGTTTTTCTGTGCGCTCTGTTTTGTTCTCTTTTTAAGGTTATTAGAAAATGGTTGCTCAGCCCCGGATTGATGATCGAATCTAAGGCACGATACGCTGCCTCCAAATGTGCGACTGGCTCAGGAACAAACGCATGGAGAAGGACCTCGACTTCTGAGAACGGGTAAAGTGAAGCGGTGTAAATGATAAAATGTTATAAGGGTATGGTACTCAAAGGTACTAGGGAACAGGGTTGGCCGAAGAGCTGGTATGCCTTAGGACATCACAACATCGGAAATGATTTAAGGATCCCGATAGCTAGATACATCTACAAACTGGATACCTCGCACTAAGCGCCTCTGATTTCTAACGTTTCCCTACACACGGCCTATAATGCCACACTCGGACCGTCTCCCTCATGAACAAACCTATCGCTCGCCATCCTTACCACACTGCACGCCCCGCTGGCTTCAGAAACCAAGACCCCAGGGATTACATCCCGAGGAGATAAGACGAGTATGTGGTAAGTAAAGGACTTTCGTGCCCGTACATTTGATATGCTCGAATGCTGTCCCCCCTCCCTTCCCCTCTTTTTCTCCCTCTACAGGTTACATTGGAATCACGACTGGGGTATAGTGAAGATCTGAAGCCACGCCATGTCCGATACATGAAGCGGACTAACACTGCAAGGTGGCACCTAAAGACTCCCACAAACTACTCTTGTAACGAAAGAACCAATAGTTGTATGATATGATGGGATGCGATCACCCCTAACCCATGTTGCGTGAATGAACACATGTCACGTATGTCTGAAACTATGAGAAAATGCTTTCTATGCGACTGAAGCATTGACTTAACTAGGCAAAGGACCGAGAGTGCGAGAAGTGCGACACAATGGTGCCTTTTACTCAATGCATGTCCCTTTGTACCCGGCCTAATGCTCGTCCGTCCCAAACTGCATGCTTTCTAAATTCTAACACAGACCCGTAATGTCTCATGTTGTGTAATGCGCAGAATAGCCTATCTTAGTACACGGCCACTCTCCATGTCTCACGTGTACTGTTTAGCCTATTGTTGCACATCTCTCTCTCTCTCTCTCTCTCGCTCTCTCTCTCTCTCTCTCTCTCTCTCTCCTCCACACTCTCACTCTTCCTAACGACTGGCACCTAATTGGCGAACCACCATCCCTGGTGCACCACCCAATTGGCTCCAAATACCGCAAGTATTTGCACAAATTTGTCTTAAATAAAATCACATTGATACCATGTTACTACCTCTCCTTTCTGCTAAATATTGATGAAACCTAGATTGGCCAAAAAGGAAAGGACAGGTAAGACGACTGAGGTTCCCTAATCTGACCCGTAATAAGGGAACTACATGTCAGTGGCTTCTATGATAAAAAATGCCTCAGGTAACGCGACCTTCCCCGTCCCGAATTGTCTCAATGCCCAAACAGTAAAAGAGATCGAAGCATCCCCGTCTCCCCAGAACGCCCCCAGTTTTGTATCAGCTGCCCCAGACCAGAGTTTGAACAATATTGCTCACCCCCGGTTGTAAGAGATGGGTCGACTTACAACTGACACAGGCCAGCCGTAGTTCCTAGAAATGATTTGTTGATGAACAAGCTACAAAGTTTAGAAATTTGAGAAATGTCCCTGAACGCTTACCAACTGAACTGTAGCCTTCTGCTAGATAACGCCCTTATGACACAAAGCAAGACGATAGTCCCTCACCCCAGTCTGCTATGTTCCTGGTTGTTTTCCATAAGTTGACAATGTCAAAACAGAGATTCCCTTTGGACAAATTAATCACAGCAACAAATGACAAAACAGCAACAATACAAGCAAACTCAGAGCAATGCACTAGTAAACCAGTTTCTGAAACAACAAATAGATTCCAAATGTACAGTTTTATTAAATTAAAAAATTGAAGTTAAAAACCAAGTTTAAAAAAAGATATCAATCAAGGGAAAACAGACAATATATCAAAACACAAATATTCTAAAGTTCATCACATAGATTCCTAAAGCTCTACTCAGGGAGATACTCTAAAGGGTGTTATTCAGCATCAATCAGAATAATCCTTTGATTCTACAGTTGATTCTCTCCCCCAATCCTCAACGCGTTTCGACGGGCCTAGTGTAATATAGCCGTCTTCTTCAGGAGAAATATTAGCTGTTTTCCCAAATAACTATAAACAAAGAAAAGATATCTCAGTAAAAGTACTCAAAACACATAAAAAACATGAACATAAGGCTACAATCAATATGCTACCCAGAATTAGTTATTCTAGCTATTGCTCAGTATGCTAAACCACCTACATATTGCACAAAATAGCACACAAAACTCTTACATATTCAACACTAATTCAACAGGGACAAACATATCTTTGTTAACATTATTCATTTCCTCAATGATGATCACATTGTAGGCAAAGATAGCATATATAAGCATTAGTTCTCTATACATCAAACTTGGTCTGTTGATGACAGCATAATTTCATAGTCAGTTTGAACATTTAAACACCTTTTCAAATTAGTGATTGTGATTTTAATTAGGCTTAAGTTGTTGATATTCAGGGGATCATAATCCCTACTATTCCCACATGCAGCATTCTATCTGCCTCAAATATCGGCGACCATACTAACCTTAAAAAAAGCGCGGTATCCTAAAATGGATGGTTATCTCCCGACTTTCACCAGGATGTAGTTCCTGTTGCTAAGCAGTTTCAGATAGATAATGTTGCAGACTGAAAAGTCCAGAGAACAGGAAGACTTAAACAAGCTCATATATTTAGTTTCTTTATAGTTTTATTTCATTTAGCTATAGTTGCATATTACTCCTGCTAAAATAGCACGTCTGTCTTATACTGTCCATTGGCTCTCTAAGAACTAGCAGTATTCCGCCATATGTCGAGAACACTGTCAACCCTATTTGTTGTAAAAATAGGGGAAAGATACAAAGTACTTACTTCTTATGTATATTTTCTACGGTCGTATCAATGGATATTTTGCTAGACCTCTTCGGCGAATGGATATATTACTCTCTTCATACTACTTCCATCCTGTAAAATGGTAGTATGTTTGTCACTATATATATTTATCATTTGGCCCATGGATGTCAAGATAGTTGTATTAAGTACTATACTCACTGAAAACATAAGAGTGTCTTGCTTGCACGCGGTAACTAGGTTCCGTGTTTCTAAAAATGTATCGAGCAAGGACGCCACTAGGAAAAAGATACGAAAAGGGATACATTAGAATCCCATATTGTATTTAGCTATCACAGGCGTTAAATAGACAAGAGTGGGCTAATACTCACATTAGTGGCTTGTTATGCGAGCCAGCTCAATTACCGTTGGGGATGCTTTCGTCTTCCCAATCGTAAAAAATGCTTTCTCTGAAAGTATATAGACAGAGATATTAAATATTAGCATGTAAGGCTTCTAAGCTGGGTGGATAATTCTAGAGGGTGTCAGCAAGTGGCGCCTTCACATACCTTTAAAAACGGACCGAATCGATTCCCGCGTTTGTGCTCCATGATGTACGATAGACAACGCGACTCTGGAAACGCGCGCTGGTTAAATACTATCATAATGGCGTTTCAATGCGGAAGTAGCCTGGCTTCCTCGAGTGTCCAGCATGAAGCTAGAGAGCGGACTCCGCTCTACTGTGGGCGGGTAGCTTGGTTGGCCCCGCACACCGTTGCTAATGGCAACGCTCGGGAGACATTGTGTATCACGCAGGCAGCGTGAATTGTTAAAGCCGGCCCTGTTCCCTTGTATATATATTTTCAGAGAAGCGAGCAGCTTTATGGAATGTCACGTAAAGAAAAGGGGCTTCTAGATGCTTTGTTAAACTGACTAAATTTATAAAAATAGGGCCAGATAACATACGTAATAGATTCGAATGCCACATTGATTATTGCACCCAAAAGTGCATATTTCAATTTACATAATTCCCGATAAAGCGTAGCCAGATTTCAAGAGGTCTATTGTTTTACAATTAATAGTTCCAGAATGAGCATTCACCCAATAAGCCTCTCCCATTCCTCACAGGAGTTAAGTCCATTTCGTACAGTGTTAAAGTAAGAAATGTACCACTGTTCTCTTTGCTTACGTTTGCTCACAAGAGTTTTGTGTGCTATTTTGTGCAATATGTAGGTGGTTTAGCATACTGAGCAATAGCTAGAATAACTAATTCTGGGTAGCATATTGATTGTAGTCTTATGTTCATGTTTTTTATGTGTTTTGAGTACTTTTACTGAGATATCTTTTCTTTGTTTATAGTTATTTGGGAAAACAGCTAATATTTCTCCTGAAGAAGACGGCTATATTACACTAGGCCCGTCGAAACGCGTTGAGGATTGGGGGAGAGAATCAACTGTAGAATCAAAGGATTATTCTGATTGATGCTGAATAACACCCTTTAGAGTATCTCCCTGAGTAGAGCTTTAGGAATCTATGTGATGAACTTTAGAATATTTGTGTTTTGATATATTGTCTGTTTTCCCTTGATTGATATCTTCTTTTAAACTTGGTTTTTAACTTCAATTTTTTAATTTAATAAAACTGTACATTTGGAATCTATTTGTTGTTTCAGAAACTGGTTTACTAGTGCATTGCTCTGAGTTTGCTTGTATTGTTGCTGTATGTTTTGTCATTTGTTGCTGTGATTAATTTGTCCAAAGGGAATCTCTGTTTTGACATTGTCAATAGTTGGTACCCCATCCCTTTGGAATAGGGTCCCTCTCTCTTTTATTAGAGTGTTTTCCATAAGACCCCGGTCACCCCAAGGATGAGTTGAATAGTTATCGCAAGCCCCCCCCCGTTTTTTAATGAAGTAGCTAGGTTGTAAGAGACTATGTAGAAATTAGAATGATGTTTGCGAAGTTAAGATTAGATCGAAATGAAGAAATTGTTGCAGTAAACCCTGTTGAAAGTAAAATGTTTAGCTGAAAGATAGGATGAATTGATATAATGAAAAATTGTTTAGCATATGTTCATTCCTCAGAAAGATACCTATCAGGCCATGGTGATAGCACGTTGCACTTTTTCGTAAAATACAAAGCCCTGAAGAACGGTATAGCTTTGTAAGACTAGTACTAGAAAAGTGGGTCTCTGCCAGAAGAACTGACGTGACTGTAATAAACAAATGCAATGAATAGGTATCAGACCTCGTACCACGACAATGAATGTAATACCAACAAACGCCAAAGAAATAGTTACAATGGAAAGTTGTAGGGAATCCAGCAAACCTATCATCAATTATTTATACGTTGGTTGTAAACCCCAATGTAACGGATGTTTCCCCAGTTGCTTGGAGTTGGGAGAGAAATAGACTTATGTGATTACCTTCCTCTGCCAGTTCTCTAAAGACTGTCTTTTCAAACTCATTTAAGGGTACCACTGTCGGAGGAGAGAGAGACCGGATGTGGGAGCACGCGGCCTGACTGCAGATCGTGGAACATCTGCGACATTGGCCAAGGCGGGACCGCAACAGTAAGGAGTCGCAGGACGAGGCACTGTTTCCGACAAAATGAAAGGAAAGGGCTGACCTGATGCCCCTGCTCGATGATCAACATGTGCCGAAAAGTCCCCGCCCTCTGAGCCCGGTCATGGGCCCACCTACCTGAAATTTTCCGTCCCCCTGGTCTGTTCCCGATCTGGCCCTGCTCCATCCCCTCTTCCCCCGACCTACCATAAGGACTACTCACACACCCCCTTCTTCCACCTGAACTCTTTGACAATCGACTCGAAAAAGAAAAACTGCAGTCAGATAGAATAGGGTTTTGTTGCAAACTAAAATGAAACTTGGGTGCCCTGTCTAAGGTACCCATGAAAGAATAGTTAGGACACAGGGCGAAAAAGGACCTTTTTGACCAGAAAAACGAGGAAAAGGTCATGCCCTGCAACGCAGGACCTGGAATAGAGCTGAACGCATAGCTCCACCGCCGGTGCTCAACAGTGCCAACAGAAGACGACAAAGAATGCTGAGAACTCACTAATAATGGTACACGACAATAAGACACTGGAAAAAGCAACACCCCTCCTCTTCGAACAGTGACACCCCTGATTATCGTTTTTACTACGTCTCATTTCTCTCCCAGCCACCATTGTATTGATTATGCTCCAACCGAGTACGAAACGAACTTACATATGTAATAACCTATCAGTTCATATTCCGAATGACTATAAGCATCCATGAAATGTACCCAACGCTCTCACTACAGAATCATTTTTTTGTCCGATATTGCATTACTATGACTTTCCTGCAACGAGCTTAACGATGGGCCCGCCTCCTAAGATGAAAGATTTTAAATGTAATGTTTATGCACAGCTCCTTCGCCTGGGTTCCTACTTCTTTACTTATGACTGCCACAGTAGATATGGGTAGGAAATAGGCAGGCAAGATGTCTTGGGAATGTTAAAGGGAGGACTGTGGAAAATTAATACGGTTTGGTAAACATTATCTGCGCCATCTTGCCTTTTCCCCCGATGCCACACTTTTTGTCGTGCACACCCGCCATTTTGGGTGCCTTGGTCAGAACCACCCTCTGCACGCCGCTGACCCCCAGCACGGCTCTTCGCCCTCACAAGCACCCCCCACGCACTGGTCACCCCTGCTCTCTCATGCATGGGCCATAAACCCTCTCCATCTGCGCTGCTCTTCCCTGGGAATCACACCCCATGCTCGACCGACACCTCCCTTCATCCCTTTCATGGTCGCATACCCTTTGATAAACTCCTTCCTCTATGCCCGATTGTCCGAGCCGATCCCAGGCCATCACCTAGCCCTGCGGATGTAGTTTATTGCCCCTACTGTAAGGAATCACCCCTCTTCAAAGGAGTTACAGTTGATCAAAGCCCCCACCCCATGAGATCTGATCAGTCGCACGCATTCCGGGAATCGGCGGAATGTCCAGCTGTGTGATAGCCATCTCCTCCTGTGGGTAGGGAGGGGACTCTTACTGTGAATATGTGTGGGAACGGGCCTGAAGCGGAGGTTCTGGGAATGTCTTTTCATGCTTCAAAGTGACTTTATTACAATAAAGAATGTTTGCCGACCATAAACCTGTGTATAAGAGGCCAGGCCTCAGAGATGCAGTTAGAGCACCTCGTGACGATACTTGCTGTCCGAACTGATGTGTTCTCCTCCGGAGAGAATAAACCCTTGTTTCCTGCCTTCCAGTCTCCAGGGCCTGCCTCTTCATTGATTAATATTTTGTGGGTTAAAGAGGCGACACCGCCGGGCAATACTTAAGGATCTTAGTTTATTTGTTGCTTCCAACCTTTTACAGGGTGTTCTTCCTTTCCCTGACTTAGAAGCAAGGGTCCCTATTTGGACTAAGGTACCTACCTCAGCCAACTAGAGACCCCCGGTTCTAACAAGAGTCAATAAAAATAAGGCTAGCTTGCCTTTTAAAATGTTTCATTTACAAACCCTTAATGTCAGCAGCATGAACTGTGGGTGTAACATCTATGATTTGCTCAAGAATAACATATATATTTTTTTATTAATGTATTTAAAGTAAACATTGGGGTCAGGGAGAATGTTAGCTAATTATGGAACATCTCACCATCATGTTTTCCTTTTTCATGTTAACACACTGCATCTGAATGGTGTTTTGATCTCTGTGGGAGGGATGGGTGGAAATAGAAATTAGGAGGCTTGAGTGGCTTGTCAATGGCTGTATTTTATTGAGAGTTTTTATGAATAGTATATCCTCGGTGCATGATCTTATTTGTAGACCACCGTCCCTTGGCTCGTCTCCTCCTTTGTTTTGGCAGGGGCTGCTCACTCTGTCCGTCGTCCCCCAGAAATCTCAAGGAAAGAGATAAAAGAGGATGGCAAGTACTCTGCACTATTCGGATATCAGGGTGTAAGAGAGTCACGTCGGAGACGGTCACCACACCCGGTGTGGAGGGAAAATAGTAAGGAAGTGCCAGATAGAATACTCAGTACGCCGTTTCTTTAGATCAGAGTGGATACTTCTCTCTCCTGGTCATTTACAACACAAAGATTACGTGCCACATTGAGGGGAAGTGATAAAGCAGGAAACAGGGGGGAAGAACTAAATGGGATAGAGCCCAAAAATCCTCACATAAATTCTCCTCTGAATTATGCCCGCAGTGCCTTGGTGACCCGTACCTTCCCTCCCATCCTCCCCGCTCCCTCATACTCCCATCCGATTTCCGTCTCTTTGAGCTCTAGGCTCGTATATGGTGTCACTCACCGTCCGGACCGTAACTCTCCTGAGTTACGGCGGGGTTCACGTCCTCCCTGGGGGAACCCACCACTCCTCACACCACTCCTCTTCTTCCGTGGCTCCTTCTGTGGCTCTCCCGCACTCCTCGCCTCGTCCCCGCATCTACTCCATCTCTGTATCCTCAGCTCCTCCCGACTCCTCGCTGTTCTGCCTTCCGGGTTCCTCGATGTCACCATGTTCTCCTGCCTGCTTCGTCTTTTCTTCTCGCTGCTCCCGGCCTGATTGGCTTTCGTTGTTTGGCACGCTTCAATGTTTCTGTGGAGAAGAGGTCCCAGACCAAGAGTTATCTGGTTTGTTGAGTGATCGGTCACTTGCCCAGGTGACAGCGACTTCAGTTCGAGGTAAGGGGGGGTGTCAGGACCCTAACCCCTCCTTTGTCTGTAATCACGCATCAGGAACACTGGAAGAGAAAAAGGGCACAAATGAATCTCTCCTGGACTGCGCTAATGCAAATCCGGCATTCAAAGATGAGCGCCGAGTTTGCGTGCAGGTTAGCGGTCTAGTTGTTTTTAGAACAATCTGCCGCAGCCCAGGTGAAGCGCGCGCTAGTAACAAACTGCGCACTTCACTGAGGCTTTTCATCGGAGCAGTCGCGTAATCGAAGCCTGAAGTGTTCGAGTAAATTATTAGTAATTTAAAACCCTAGTAGCAGTTTATAGCCATTTGAAGTCTTACTCGTCAAGTCACTCGACGTAAGCAGAACCGGAGCTTTCACAGAAGTACCGTGAGTGAACAGCATTCTTCACGGAGAGAGTCAGAAGACGCTGTACGGTGTCCATTGAACCTGCGCAGGCAAAAAGAGATAAGTGACAAGAATGTTAATGCAGAACCACTAAGTAAGATAAAACTTGAATGGAAGTTAATGAAGAAACGATATACTTACCTAGAGCAATTACATTGAATAACCTGAGGAAACAAAGAAAGTCGAGAATGTTAATCTGAACTATTAAATAAGGTTAATACAAGAATTGAAGCTAATAAGGAAACGATAATACTTACCAAGAGCAATTGCAGTTAAATGACCTAAGGAAAATAGGAAGTAAAAATTAGTCAAGAACATAATAGAAGGACAATACTAGCACATCAAGAGTTATCACAGATACAAGATAATACAGTCTCCATCAAATAATAAGTGAGTAAGTTGAGAATCAGTAAGCATATAGAAGTAGCATTCAAGGTTAAAACTGTTAGTAACACTGTGTGATTTAAATATACAGGAACATACATCCACGAAAGAGAGAGAGGCTTAGGAAGATAACTGACATCCACGATTCCAGGAAGATAAGCGGAATAGTCTAGTTATCAAAACACCAGCATAGAAGAAGGGCTAATTCTTGGCAGCAAACGGGTAGGTGAATAATTAGAGTTTAGTTAAATTAGGAGAGTAGTGTAGGAAAGGCAGGTATTAACGTTTTCTCTTTCTGTAGGTTCCAGTGTCTAATAGAAGTCTGCGGGTCGGACTAGACTGAAGGAGCCAACCAAGATTGTCTCTTCTTATCTCTCTCAGATTGTTATTTTATCCAATATCCCCCTTCCCCTCAGGATAACGATTTTAGAGACTTGTAAATCTCAAGCTCTGAGTCGTTGTTCAGGGTGGGATTTGGGAAAAGGCATCTCTGTTCCTGTGAAGCAAATCTTACAGAGTTTTCTCAGATCCTGACAGGGGGCTCCCGACGGCCCGGGATCTGGTCCCGCCCAACATCCCCCTTCCCTAACTTTCTTTTTTACAAGGAAAGGTTCAAGTGGGTATCTAGAGAGGAAGTCAGCATTGGTTTGTGCCTTTCCTTTTTGGTGTAGAGTGGTGAATCTGAAAGGTTGCAAAGGTAAGAACCATCATGAAATCCGGTCATTATGCCCTTTGTTACGTGAAAGCAACACGAGGGGGGCATGGTCCGTAAACAAAGTGAATTCACGACCATCCAGGTAGTATTTCAGGGATTCAACAGCCCATTTGATGTCCAATGCCTCTTTTTCGATCACTGCACAGTTTCTTTTCCTGGGGTATAATTTATGACTTATATACATGATCGGTCTCTCGTGCCCCTGTGAGTTGTGTTGCGACAAGACAGTTCCCAGGCCGTATTATGATGCATCTGTTTGCAAAACTAATGGTTTGGCGTAGTCTGGGCTGAGACGCACAGGATTGGTTACTAAAGCGCTTTTTAATCTAAGGAACGCATGCTTCACGGCGGCTGAGGGGTTTTTGAGCTCTATTTCCGCGTTTTTATCTTTTCTTAGGAGGTGGGTCTGGGGGCAGCCATTTGGGAAAAGGGGGTATGAACCTGCTATAATATCCTAGGATTCCCAAAAACGCACACAGATCTCTTTTTGTAAGCGGGCATGTTAGTTGGGATATGGCTGCAACCTTCCCTTCCTGTGGTTTTATGTAACCGTCCCCCTACCAGATACCAGAGATACTTGACTGATCGACCTGCTAGATGGCTTTTGGCTGGGTTTATGGTCAACCCTCCCTCCTATAAGTCCTGGATTACTTTGCACAACTGGACTACGTGTTGTTCCCAGGTGTCACTATATATGATGATGTCATCAATGTTTGCAGCTGCAAATTCTTTGCAAGGTCTATGTAGGTGGTTCCGCAACCTCTGAAAGGTTGCAGGGGCCCCATGCCAGATAAAGGGAAGTACGAGAAAGTGGTACAAACCCCCAGGGGTGGAGAAGGCCGTTTATCTCTATCCTGTTCATGGAGAGGCACCTGCCAGTAGCCTTTGGATACGTCCAGGGTGCTTATATATTGGGCTTTGCCTAACCTTTCGACAATCACTCAAAAGAAGGGGGCCCCTGATTTCAATGTAGGTAGAGACCAACAGGGGAAGTACTCAGATTTACTCAAAAACAAAAGTTTCTCTACCTCTTTAACTCAATAGGTGCAAAAACTCACAGATTATAAAAACATTATCAGTGCATATCTCACGTTAATAGTGACACCACAACAGGAAGATGTAAGTTATCATTTTTTTTTACTTATAGTTTAATAATATGATACATAACATTATTTAAATGAAAATATCCAAACACATCCCACAGCACATTCACTCAAACTTCAAGCATACCTTCACATAAACTCACCTTCTCACACGACTAACAATATCAGACATTCAACCAAATACAATCAATATGTACATAGATAGATACCCCCCAATGGAGCTAAGGTTACATGTGAGGCCTAACAAAGAATACAGACATGCCTCAAGAAGAAAGAAACATGTCAAAACATAGAAATCAATAACACAATAAAGTAATAAGCATAAATACATTTTCATGAGTTGGTAAACATTCTTAAAGAACAAATGGGGGATTTTTTCTATCAAAACTTTTCCAATTGTGGAATCCAGCGCCAACGCATGTTTCGATGTTAGACCCCAATGTGGGTGTCACCTTCCTCAGGGTGCAAAAGTCAGCTAGACAAAAACAGTGGGATGTGCCTTAACGAAAGACTGGAGCACAATCAGTGAGTTGGAGGTATTGGGTGAAATGCACAAATACTGGGCCATTCATCAACTGCGGTCGTTCAAATAAATCATTCTGTATTAGGTCCGCAGCAGAAGCAAATGTTAACGAGTGGAGAGCGTAGCAGGTACGGTGGGGACTGGAGCCGTATAAATATGATGACAAGCAATTATTGAGGAGAAGAACTGACGGGTCGCCAGATAGAATCGGTCGTTCAAGGTAAAAGGTCTGTGATGTGGAAGTCGGCTGTACCCCTCAATTAAGAACGGGAATCCTGGCAGCAGCATTTCAGTTTCAGCAAAGAGCAGCCCCCCCTGTCAGTAATGGCGTGATAGGTACTAAGAGACGCATAGACAGCTGCACGGTCGATATAACGGAATGCGTGTCAGAAAGACATCATGATAGCCGAACCGATATCGAAGCTCTGCACATACCTAACCTTTCGATCATTTCATCAACCCGAGGTAAGGGGTATGCGGCGAATTGAGATATTTTATTGATCTCTTGTAAATCGATGCAGAACCTGATTGATCCGTCGATTACGATAGGGGAGCACCACTTACTGTGTGAGGGTTCGATAGTCCCAATGTGTAACATTTGTTGTATCTCTTTCTCTATGGCACCTCTTCGGGACTCAGGTAATCAATAGGGACACAGCCGTACCTTCTTCCCTGGAGCTGTGTGGATTTTGTGCTGTAACAGGGTGTCCTCCCTGGGTTTATTGAAAACACATCCTGGAGGGGGAATAGCTTTTCACAGAGATCTTGTTGAAGGACCATCAGTAGATAACCATTGATACTCTGATGGAACAATTGGGTGGGTTCCGCCGCTATTCCCACTAATGTGAGTCTAATGGCTTGCCAATTTTGCGCAGATTTACGTGATAGATCTGTGTGTTCTTTTTGTTTTGGGGATCAACTTCTAGGTGGTATGTAACAGGGGGGCCCTACCATTGCCCTATTAACTTGTGGTCCGAGGTTTGCATCATTAACAAGACCATGTCTCCTACACTCAGGCTTCTCTCAGTGGCATTTTTATCGTACTGTCTCTTTTGGGCTTCCTGTGCTTGTTCCAAATGGGTCCTCACTATACTTCTAATTTGGGCTACATGAGATTTTAGACTCCATGCATACACTGGAAGTGGTTTGGCCCCAGACCCTTCCTCAAAAGGGGAGTACCCTGTGCTCTTCTGTTGTTTGCATCAGATGGCAAAAAGGACCAGAGGCAACATATCCTCCCATTTACGACATTCTAATTTCAATAGTTTTTTCAGGGTTGTTTTAAGGGTGGAATTATACCTCTCTACTAGGTCATCTGTTTGGGGATGGTAGGCAGCTGTGTGGATTTGCTTTATGTTTAGCTGTTGGCATACCTGCTTCATTAACCTTCAGACAAAAGGCGTTCCCTGGTCTGTGATAATTTCCTTCGTGAATCCTACCCTCGAGAAGAAAGTAATCATTGCTTTTGCGATTTGGGTTGACGTAAGGCTATGGCTTCCGGAAATCGTGTCGCATAATCAACTATAACCAGAATGTACTGGCACCTGCTGCGGGATTTTGTAAATAAAACAGCGATAATGTTAAGCATTAGCTGAAGACATAATATCATCATCCACTTGTTGCATTTCCCGCTCAAACTCTCGTAATGGTCGGACTCCATCTTGTTTTCATGTCCTCCATCTTGTATGCTACATATTGGCATGTGCCCACCATGTGACGAGTCCTACCTCTTCGCTAGTCGCTCTTAAGATCTGCCCGGCAACGGTCTATAAATAAACCCCTTTGTGCATCTAGCGCATGCTCTATAAGAGTCACATCTGTCTTTGATTAGCGTAGATAGGAATGTGCTTTTCGCGGGCCTTAAGGACCGTTAAATCCACCTATGTATTGATCATGTTCAGAAATGTCCATATATGGTTGTAAATCATGCTCTGAGTTGTACCCGCCTACTTATGAACCCCTTCTTTGTGTATAAAAGGGGGCTATGTGCTTGAGTTCTGTGTGCTACCCTGTACAGTGCTGTAGAGTGTTGTGTGGGCTGTAGTACCACCTTTAAAGGTTTATTAAACTATGTTTTTGTATTTTCAGATTCTGTGCCAATTTCTTTCTATAGTCTGAGGACTTCGTGCACAGAAGGGCGAACCCTTTGCACTAACGGGCCTTGTTGAGGCCTGTACTCATCAATTGGCGCCCGACACGTGGGGCTCATCGGCGACTCGGATGCTCGAAGGATTGGTCGTGACGAAGGATTGGAACCTTGCCGGAGACGTGATCACTGCCAGCGGCGTCTTTAGTCCTGGCATCCCGAGGTTTTCTTCCTTCCCTTCCGATCTGACCATCTGGGTGGCGCCGGTCCTCGACTGAGACCTCTTCTGTCGGTTTGCCGTGCAGTGGCTGTTTGGGCGAATTTGGAACTTGGCAGTTGGAATCTGGACGCTCTGGATTGGTAAGAACCGTTCTACGGTACTTGCTGCAAGCTTTTTGGTAGTCCGGCTTGGCAAGGCAGTTTTAGGATACGCTTGCTGTGACTAATTTGTTTGGGGGGACTAGTCATATTTGGTTTTGGATTTGGGATATATGAGTTGCAACACATATAGGCAGGTAATGTGGAGATATTTCTCCTGAATTTTGGATTTGAGCGGTGCAATGTGTTAAGTGCCATTTTGATTATAATATTGCATATTTTGCATTATTTCTGACATGCCTGCTTTTAGCTCACTCAGTAAGTGGTGCTGCTGTTTTGAAAGTGACCGGTTGAGACTTGAGGAATCGCAGCCGGCTCCCCCAGAGGGGACGCCTAATAGGGACATGTATGTGAAGTTTGGTCTTTCCCCTATAATGTACAGTACATTGTGGAGGAAATACACGAAAAAGGATCCTGAGTTACGTTGGCCTCTGTATGGATCATTTGATTTGCGAAAAATTGAGTATGTGGAACAGTGTATGTGTAAGCGACAAGCGAGGCAAGACATGTTTGAATGTGTGCGTATGTGGGTGAAAGAAGTGCGCGAGCGCGGGAAACATGAAAAAGCCCTGATTGAGAAAGAACAACGAAAGAGTGAGCATGAGAAAGCACAAGAAAACGTGAAGCAAAGGAATTGGAAGAAAGACAGGAAAAGGAACGCAGATTGCAGAAATCTGGCCAGTATGCTGTTCGACAGCCTCTTTATCCTGTCCTTAATAAAACGGATGATGATTTTTTGTTGTTAGATCGTTCTCCGCCTCCGTACGCTGGTCCGTCCGCTCCGAGAGGGGGAGGTGAGGATTCTGGATAGCCCGCAGAGAAGGTAGACACACGGTCTATGTTGTCGAACGATGTTATGACTGACCTTCGAAAGACCGCTCATCGAGTACTTAAGGCTACTATTTCTTTTCCTTAGTTAATGCAGTCTCTTGAAAGGTGGCAGGATAGGGAGAAATTATATTTTCTGGAATCTCTTTCTGATGAGGTGATTGCATCTTTTCGGAAATATTCTGGTATTCTTGAAACTGATGATGTGGTGTCAGATTCTAAAGAATTGCGTAAAGGTCTTTTTCCTCCTTCCCAGGTCCCCGACGCGGTTCGACGGCTGTTTTCGTTACGGGACGAGATGTTTCAGCTATGAGAAAAAGCGCGCCAAAAGAAAGCGGAGGAGGAGCAAACGAATCCGAGCGGCAGCGGGAAGCAGTCATCTATCTTTCATTCAGATAAGATCGAGCTAGTGCATGTTAAGCCTATGCGAGAGGCAGCGCCTTTGTATGTTCCTCCTAAAGGAGCGGGTACTAGTTCGGATAAAGATTCCCCTGATGCAAGAGGGTATTTCATTTATAATTGGGTTTACACCCCCTGGAGTAGAGCAGATGTGATGGCATTAAAAGCTGCTTTACCCGATCCACGAAAGAATCCTGCCGCCTTTTATGAGGAAGTTGAGGGGGCTCTAAATTCTTGTACTATGACATTAGCTGATATAGATTTGTTTTTTGGGCTTATATTACCCCCAGATATGTGGAGATCCGTGCGTAAAGTGGATGATCTTGTAACCTTTAAGGCAAAATGGGCGGATCTTGAGGATGAAGATAGGGAAAGGAAACCTGCACAGTAGCCACCCCCGTTGATTTTAGACCTTCCTGCTGCCATTTTGACTAAATTAAAAATGATTATCCCCCCTAAAAAGATTGATTGGACTATGTTAGTGTCATGTAAGCAAAAGGTAGATGAATCAGTTTCAGTTTGAGGAAACTTTTCATGATTTTAGCGGTCAGTCGCTTACGGACGACACGGGCTGACATCTTTTTGTTGATAAGTATGTTTCAAATTTATTACCAGGAGTGGCAGCTCGATTAAAAGCGAGTGAAAGCTCTTGGACGACTTCGTCTCCGGCATCCCTCCTGACGATGGCTCAGTATTATGAGCATCAGGAATTAGAAGCGAAGGGTAATGAAGAGAAGAAGTCTAAAGATTTGAAAACGAAGGTTATGTTAGCACAAGTGTACGGACCGCCCCATAGAGGTACCGACAGGGGTGGTCAAGGATCTTATGGCTCTTCCTTTGTTCGTCCGAACTTGGCTAGGGATCAATGTGCGTATTGTAAGCAGATGGGTCATTGGGCCAAATATCTGATTACGACCGCTCTGACTATCATGATTCACAGTATGCATAAGATTGCGTAGGATGGGGTAAGGAATCAGTTGAAGTGCCAGTAGATCAGAGGGGTCCTTATGTTACAGCACATGTTTTGGGTTCTACTGATCGGTTTTTGGTTGATACAGGAGCTACTCGTAGCGCTTTGTCTAAATAATTGGTTCCGAGGGCTCCCCCGTCTGGCTTAACGATTACATCGATAGGGTTCGATGGAACACCTTCCCGTAGCCCATTGTCACAACCTCTTGCACTTCATGTAGATAAGTTTGTTGCCCCATGTCCATTTTTGCTCTCCCTAAACACGCCTGATAATATTGTGGGTTTGGATATGCTCAAGCATTTCTGAGCCACAATACGTTGCTCCCCTGAAGGAGTACGTGTTATTCTGAATGACAACTATCCGACGATGGAGAGGGTGCGTATGGTTAAAGAGTATACTGCATTGGCCTCTTACCTTGTGGGCTACTTAAGATACTGATGTGGGACAGATGGTCATCCCCCCGGTGCACATTAGTGTAAAGGAGGGAGCTGTGTTGCCACGCCTACCTCAATATCGCATTTCACAGCAGGGGGAGGAGACGCTTATACAGATTGTGCAGGATCTCATTAAAGTGGGGGTAGTAGAAGAGATTCCATACAATGTTTGTAACAGTCCTATCCTACCGATTCTGAAGAAAGACACTGACACTAGGATTTATCGATTTATTATCGATCTGAGGGGGGTGAATAAGATAGTGATACCTCAATACCCAGTGGTTTCTGACATTACGACACTTCTTACTCTGGTTCCACCAACTGCGACCACGTTCTCCGTTATAGACTTGAAGAACGCTTTCTTTTCGATCCCTATTCATCCTGATAGCCGATATCTTTTCGGCTTCACTTTGAATAATCGATCGTATAGATTTTGTAGAGTTCCTCAATGCTATACTGAGAGTCCTAGCATTTACAGTCAGGCGCTAAAACGACAATTGGATTCTTTTGTTCTGCCTGAAGGTGTGGCGTTTATACAATATGTCAATGACATCTTGTTGGCGGCCGACACCCCTGAGCAATGTGAGAAGTCTACATTGTCTTTGCTTTCCTTTCTGGCATCACACAATCACAAAGTATCGAAGAAGAAACTGCAATATTGTAGACCAAAGGTAACCTACTTAGGTCACCTTTTGTCTAAGGAGGGGCGTGCACTCACATCAGATCGTATTCAAGCAATTTTTGACACACCAGCACCTTCTACACAGAAGGATGTTCGAGCATTTTTGGGTCTTACTTCTTTTTGTAGGCAGTGGATACTGGGTTTTTCACACATAGTTAAACCACTGTTGGCACTTTTGACGAAAGACACTCCAATTCCCCTTCCCTGGACAGATGAGTGTGAGAATGCTTTCCAGCAATTACGACAGGCCCTTTGTTCAGCACCAGTGTTAGGTACCCCTGATTACACAAAGCCTTTTACATTGTATGTACATGAAAGAGATGGATGCGCATTATCAGTGTTAGTGCAGATGCACGGTGATAAGCAGCGCCCTTGCGCATACTTCTCGGCAGTACTTGATCCTGTTGCTCGAGCGCTGCCTGGTTGTTTTCGCTTGGTTGCAGCGACAGCTGTGTCAATACGCCAGAGTGAGGGGATTGTGTTATCTGATAAGTTGTTGGTGTTGGTCCCCCATGCTGTTGATGCTCTTTTGAATCAGACAAAGACGCAGCATTTAACTAGCGCTTGTCTAACAGGATATGAGTTGACACTGTTAGCTCCTCATATTACATTGAAGAGATGTGCAACACTAAACCCAGCCACGTTGTTGCCATTTCCGGCGACTCAGCCTGAGGCGCAGGAAACACATGATTGCATTTTTGTGACTGAGGAACAGAGAAAGAGTCATATTGATTTGCAGGACACGCCCTTTACGGATGTAGATGGAGAGCTGTGGGTGGATGGGTCTTGCCTGAAGTTACCAGATGGTACTACCTAAGCAGCATATGCAATGACTACGCTACATACAATAGTGGAGACAGCACGCATACCGCAGAAATCAGCTCAGGCAGCGGAACTGATAGCATTGACACGAGCATGTGAGCTTAGTGCAGGGTTATGCGTGAATGTTTACACGGACAGCCGCTATGCTTTTGGAGTAGGGCACGATTTCGGCCTGCTCTGGAAGGAAAGGGGCTTTTTGACATCACATGGATCACAGATAATGTACGGAGAATTAGTACATAATCTTTTGACTGCATTGATTTATCCAAAGAAGATAGCTATAGTGAAGTGTAGTGCACACAAGAAAGTAAGAGATAAAGTGGGAGAAGGAAATGCTTTTGTAGATCGAGTAGCACGTGAAACTGCGATGCAGCCTGACTCCACTTCAATGTACGTTGTGAAGTCACAAGCAGAGCGATGGCATGATGCTAGGAAGGAGGTACTAGCGATACAGAGGACCGCTTCTGATAAAGAGCGGGAGCAATGGTCCAAGGATGGAGAGTTGGATGATGAAGGTTGTTGGAGAAATAAGCAGATGGATAAGTGGAAGTTACCCACAGCTTTTGTACAACCTATGGTTCAGATGGCACATGGGCTAGCACATGTTGGGGCTTCAGCAATTGTGAAATTGCTTACGCAAGTTTGGGATCATCCAGAAATTACTAGCACAGCTAAGAGAGTAGTACAGACCTGCATGATTTGTCTTAAGTACAATCCAGGAAAAGGGACACGAACTCCAACAGGAGGATTTGCAACACCTACTGCACCTTTTGAAGTTTTGCAAATGGATTATATTCAGCTTGAACACTGCAATAATTTGAAATATGTCTTAGTTGTGGTTTGCGCCTTCAGCAAATGGATTGAAGCAAACCCTACGAAAGACAATACTGCAATTACTACGGCAAAGGTGCTATTGAAGGATTTTTTTCCTCGCTATGGTGTTTGTAGATTGTTGTGGAGTGACAACGGGCCTCATTTTATAGCGGACGTTGTCAAGTATGTCCTAAAGGGATTGGGAATAAAACAGAAATTTCATGCAGTGTTCCACCCACAGTCAGCAGGCTTGGTGGAAAAGTACAATGGTACTTTGAAGCTTAAAATAGCAAAGATACAAGCTTCTACTTCTCTGACGTGGCCAGATGCTCTGCCTTTGGCATTATTGTCTATCAGATCAGTACCACATTCTCGAACAGGTCTCACTCCCTATGAGATCGTATTTGGGCGTCCCATGAATATATGGGGAGTGTCCAAGCCAAGCTCAGTGTATGATGTACCTTGTATTTTAATGAATGACTATTTGGCACAATTGACTGACAGTTGGTTTCTATTCATCAACAGGTTCGAGAAGCACTCCCTGACCGGTCCACAGGTGAAGGCCATAGGCCATAATCTCCGGCCTGGAGATTTCATCCTCATAAAATCATTCAAGAGGTCGAGCAGTCTGGAGCCGAGGTGGTGTGGTCCCGAGCAGGTTCTTCTCACGACGAGAACAGCCGTCCGAGTCACCAACCGGAAGAACTGGATCCATTCCGTACATTGTCGGAAGGTGCAACCCGGACTGGGGGAGCCTGCTGTATTGACCGACCATCGAGAAATCCTGACTGCGGAGAGAGGCCGTGCTGTGGTACCTGACGAATCTGAGGGGTTCTTCCCGGACCCAACAGTTCCTGGAGTGAGGAGATATAACCTACAACCGAGGAAAGAGCCTGCAGTTGTGTGATAAGTTGTCAGAACAGCCCCTAGGTCAGTGAAACGGAGAGCCGATGAGGCAAGGGCGGGGGATCAGCCCTGCATTAGTGTAGTGACACCCGTCTTGGCCCGCTGGTGAAGAAAACAACGGCTGCCTAGGGGGAAGAGTTCTGACAACCCTTTTAGTTTCAGGAAGATATTGCTTGTACATTTGTTCCAATGGAGAAGAAGAACATTTTGTTGTGCTGTAGGGTTCATTGCTGCTGTAGCAGTTGTTGCTACGATCACGTGGTTTGTCGAGAATGTAATTCCTGCCCGTGAGTTGTATGTTGTTTCCACTCCAATGCCAGATGAACATTTCTTTTATACGCTTCCATATCAGGAGTTGAAACATCGACAGTCATATTTGAATAACACTTTCATCCAGATGTTACACCATACTACCCATGTTGCTACTAATGCCACAAACTGTTGGATATGTGGTATGATGCCAGCACACCAGAAGAAAGGGGGAACACCGTGCATACCTCTCCCTTTCTCTCATAATCGATCTTGTCGAGCATGGTACACTTTGCTTTTTGCGACGAGAAAGCCTACAGTGGGTAGACTACTTTTTAGACTGAATAAAGAATGCCATCAGGACAAAGAAGGCTATCCGCAAGCCAATGGAACTATATGGGAGTGGGAAGAGTATCGACCGGACAATGATTCAAAGCCCTATATTTTCACGAACAGTAGAGACATTGTTGGGAATGAGAAATTCGTGATTTCGGTGGCTCAAGCCCAAGCAGATTTATGCGTTCAAAGTGTAGGTTATATTCCTGTATGTGTTAGTGATTGTATTAGCGTGCTCAATATTGACGGTTTGAATAACAGCACGTTTCTGGCTTCTCACAAAACATACTTGGTGTGCGGCAATAGAGATTATTACCGATTACCAGCCGGATGGTCTAGAGTATGTTATGTAGCATTTTTACTGCCACCTGTATTCCTAGCACCTGCATCATATCATAAAGACTTGAAATTATTGAAAAATGTAACTGTAAATAGATACAAACAAACTTTGTCTATTGACGATGTAGACCAAACTGACACTAGTTTGCAACAATATATAGATTTAAATTTAGGGTTATTTTTCTTTGTTGGAGCTGCTCTGAATAGTAGAAAAATATGACGATTAACCAGAGTTGTAGAAGCCGTAACGAATCAAACTGCTGCAGCTCTTGGAAATCTTACCGAAAAGTTGCAAATTGCTAGAATTGTAGCGTTACAAAACCGAATGGTTTTGGACATTATGTTAGCAGATAGAGGTGGTGCTTGTAGAATTATTGGAAGTAGCTGCTGTGTATTTATTCCTGACCATACTCCTTCTGTGTACAAGGCAATCAATAAATTACATAAAATTGCTGCTGATATACATGTTGAAAATGGAACCTGGGCATTTTCAGGTTGGTTCTGGACTCTGATCTCCACATGGGGTTGGAAAGTTCTTACTGGCCTTTGTATAATTGTTGCCATTATTTTCACATGTTGTGTATGTATCCAATTTTGTCCAATGATATGTTCCCTATGTGTGTCATTCTGTGTACCTAATAAAAGAGCTGTTGCTGAGGCTGTCCACCAGAAGAGCATGACTAGAGAGATAGCTGAAATGATGAGCATCGATATTAACGATGAGTATTTAGATTATCCTAGGAAACCGAATGTCTTCAGCTAATGCTGAAAGGGTCGTCTATTGTAAATAAAACAGCGATAATGTTAAGCATTAGCTGAAGACATAATATCATCATCCACTTGTTGCATTTCCCGCTCAAGCTCTCGTAATGGTCGGACTCCATCTTGTATGCTACATATTGCCATGTGCCCGCCATGTGACGAGTCCTACCTCTTCGCTAGTCGCTCTTAAGATCTGCCCGGCAACAGTCTATAAATAAACCCCTTTGTGCATCTAGTGCATGCTCTATAAGAGTCACATCCGTCTTCGATTAGCGTAGATAGGAATATGCTTTTCGCGAGCCTCAAGGACCGTTAACTCCACCTATGTATTGATCATGTTTAGAAATGTCCATATATGGTCGTAAATCATGCTCTGAGTTGTACCCGCCTACTTATGAACCCCTTTTTTGTGTATAAAAGGGGGCTATGTGCTTGAATTCTGTGTGCTACCCTGTACAATGCTGTAGAGTGTTGTGTGGGCTGTAGTACCACCTTTAAAGGTTTATTAAACTATGTTTTTGTATTTTCAGTATCCATGCCAATTTCTTTCTATAGTCTGAGGACTTCGTGCACAGAAGGGCGAACCCTGTGCACTAACTGGCCTTATTGAGGCCTGTACTCATCAGGGAGGGTAAAAGGGGGCCGATCAGATCCATCCCAACCCGGGAGAAGGGTTCTTCGATAATAGGAAGAGGCTGTAAAGGGGCTGGGCGGGTCTGTATCTGCCATTCTTTTGGTGTGTGGGACATTCTTGGCAGTACTTCCTCACTTGATGGTATATACCAGGGCAATAAAATTGGGTGAGAATTGTTTTCTCTGTTTCCTCCCCACCAAAGTGACCCCCTAGGAGGTGGCTGTGCACGAGAAAGAGAACTTTCTCCCTGATTACCTGAGGTACTAATAGCTATGGTTTTTGATCTTTCCCCCTTTCTGATACAGCAGACCTTTTATCTTGGAAAACTGGGGACCTACATTTTGGGAATCTTCTATTTCTACCGTCTTGTTCAAGGCTTCCCGTAGTGTGGGGTCTTCTCTTTGGGCTACATGGAATAGCTGATCATGCTCCCAAAGGCAGTCGTCTGTGGCTTTTTGTTAGAGCTATCTGTGTCCATTCTCGTTTTTACTTTTTTTTCTGCCCTTTGCCTTTCTTCTGTTTGGTCGGGACCACTCTTGATCTGTGAGGTAGGCAAATGGGGCAGTTTCTCTCCATTCATCCTCACTGACTCTGGTCTCTTTTAGTAGGTCTTCTATATATGGGTAGTCCTGTCCAAGGACCAAGGCTTCGGGCAACTTGGGGATGAGTCCTACATTGAGCGTTACTGGTTCAACAGCGGGGTCATGTTGCACCGCTATCTCCATTGTTGGATATGGCTTGTGATCCCCATGTATATATAGAAAGTTCACAATCCCGTGGGTATCTTGCACCCCTCCAGGGATGGATTGGGGTTTTATGACGCTCTGTAAACAGTCTCCCTTGGCTCCCCATTGATAGACACCTGGCGATGATAGGGGAGGGCTTTTTGTTCTCCTGGCATACAGAGATATGATCTGGTCAGCCCCACCTCCATTGGTTCTTTTTTTTAGGGGCACATTCTGGCTATATGGCCATACATTCCGCAATGGAAACACTGGGGGCCCTGGTGCAAAGGAGGTCTTGGAACGATGGACAGCAGTCCGGCAAGAGAGTCACGGTTTCTTGGAACAGGAAGGTCTAACAGTCCTAGCAGGTACTCCTCTTTCTTGGTGTCTCCATGGGAGGTCCTCTATTCCTATCTGGCTTTCTTGCACCCTGCTAAAGGCCCTGGCTATTTCCACTACTCTTTCCCGTGTCAGCTGAGTGTGTTGCTGAACCCATTTCTGAATGGGTGGGTGCATGGATGACAAGTACTGCTCTAGGTACACTTTCTCCATTATCTCATCCTTGGTAACACTAGAGGGTTGTAACCAGCGGTCCGCCAGGTCTTGTACTCTATAGTATAACGCTCTCTGGGTTTCCTGGGGTCCCTCTCGGATCTGTCGCAAGCGGATTCTGTATGTTTCGGTGTCAATTCCCATACGTTCTAGTATGCTCCTTTTTATGTCCTCGTAAGGGGTCATACCAAAAGGGTTGGCTGCTTGGGACGCCGCCTAGAGGTCTCCTGATAGTAGTGTTCCCAGGTACTGTCCCCATTTATCCTGCGGCCAGGCTGCAGCCCTGGCCATTCTCTCAAAATTGGAGAGGTAAAAATCTGGATCCTCACCAGCAACATATTTTTGCATTATAACCGAGGGAAGCGTGGTATGGGCCCTTGATTGGCCAAGCGTCTCCGCTAGTTTGCCTATGACTGTTTCCTGTGTGTTGCTATGATCAGTGAGCATTCAGTGTAGTTTCTCTCTGTCTTCTTCAGCAACCGGTAGGAATTTCTCAATGATTTTCCCCAACTATTCCTGGTTGTCCGCCATCTTCTTCACAACCGACTCCATTTCCACCGATCCCACTTCTGACACCACCTGTGGGAGGGATGGGCAGAAATAGAAACTAGGAGGCTTGAGAGGATTGTCAATGGCTGTATTTCATTGAGAATGTGTATGAATTGAATATCCTCTGTGCATGATCTTGTTTGTGGACCATCGTCCCTTGGCTCGTCTCCTCCTTTGTTTTGGAAGGGGCTGTTCACTCTGTCCGTCGTCCCCCAGAAAGCTCAAGAAAAGAGATAAAAGAGGATTGTAAGTACTCTGCACTATTCGGATATCAAGGTGTAAGAGAGTCACATCGGAACCGTCACCACCCCCGGTAGGTAGGGAATATAGTAAGAAAGTGCCAGAGAGAATACTCAGTACACCGTTTCTTTAGATCAGAGTGGATACTTCTCTCTCCTGGTCCTTTACAACACAAAGATTACGTGCCACGGTGAGGGGAGGTGATAAAGCAGGAAACAGGGGGGGGGGAGCTAAATGGGATAGTGCCCAAAAATCCTCACCCAAAGTCTCCTCTGAATAGTGCCCACGGTGCCTTGGTGACCCGTTCCTTCCCTCCCGTCCTCCCCACTCCCTGGTACTCCCATACGATTCATGTCTCTTTGAGCCCTAGGCTCGTATACGGTGTCACTCACCGTCTGAGCCATAACTCTCCTGCGTTACGGCAACGTTCACGTCCTTCCTGGGGGGAATCCACTACTCCTCACACCACTGCTCGTCTTCCGTGGCTCCTTCCATGGCTCTCACGCACTCCTCGCCTCGTCCCCATGTCTTCTCCGTCTCTGTATCCTCAGCTCCCCGCGACTCCTCCCTGTTCCGCCTTCCGGGTTCCTCGACGTCACTACGCTCTCCTTCCGGCTCTGTCTTTTCTTCTCGCTGCTCCCGGTCTGATTGGCTTTCGTTGTTTGGCACGCCTCCGTGTTTCTGTGAGGAAGAGGTTCTGGACCAGGAGTTATCTGGCTTGTTGAGTGATCATTCTCTTGCCCAGGTGACAGCAGCTTCAGTTCGAGGTAAGGGGGGCTACCGACGGCCCGGGGTCTGGTCCCGCCCGACAATCTCTTTTTCACTAATTGCCACATTTTCTTTGCGTTTTAATTAAGGGTGGGCGGAGCTCGTGGGGTTGCATTACGCGGAAGTCTGCAGAGTTGCATAAAAATTCAGTGGAATTCCGCGAAGTTCCGCCCCACCTAGTTTAAACACAGTTATTCAACCTTTATCAACATATAGGTGCCCTGTGTAGTCACAACATATGTGCTGTTTTTGACAGACTGATCCAGGGTTCAAATGCAATGCTGGCAAGTGAGCTGCTATTCCATAAATAGCATCCTACCTGTTAATTCGGAGTTCCACTCCCAGGATACCTTCTGCCCCCTTGGTGGAGATGCAGGCTCATCTGCCACTCACAGGGTGCAGATTACGGAAGATGATAGGAGGAGCGCGTGGCTCCGGAATGCAGCTCATTATGCCAGTGCATGCCTACACATTGGAAGCGGGATGAGTATTGGTGCGGATTAAGGAGGATATGCACAGATGCTCAGAACAACAGGTGGTATCCAGAAACTGTGAGACACCAGCCAAGATCTATACCTCAAGAACAGAACAACAGGTGGTACAAAGGAACCTCTAAATACCACCCGCGTTCAACACCTTTGGAGTATAACAGGTAGTAGGTAGTTCCTAGAATCACTATTTTAAAAATACTGTTAAAAATTACTTTTTGTCACTCACACCCACACACACATTCCCTTTGTGTCAGTGCCATTTGATTTTTGTTTACAAAAACTAAACTCTAAACAGAAAAGTTTTACGAGCAGGTTCATTAAACATGGCATTCACGTGGCAAACTGGAGGTGTGTCAGTTTGAGCTACTGCAGCGGTAGCTGCCTCCATGGCACAACTATTCCCATCAAGCAGACAAAAGATCCACATTCAGTGCGGAGGAGGACATGGCCTTAGCTCCGATGGCAGAGTGTTCACATACATTTTCAGGCCAATGTTTTGTTTTACAATGTAATTGCCTTATATCTCTGTGAGTAAACAAATAAACATAAACGTAATGCCTATATTTGATCTCCTCGCTGTCATGTTTCTGCACAACTACTACTGTACCAATCAATACATGTTTATTAAATAATAATAGGGACTAAAGTCAGGCAAGAAATCTCATACCTACTCATTTTGTCCATTCCCATGCTTTCAGAAATGCCAAGGAGTATAATTTAAAAAAAGAGTCTTTTCTATGCTCTCACAATAGTCCATTACTTTGTATACAAACAAATTGACACAAACTTCAATTTGTATTGAATCCAGTTAAGAATCACCAGTCCTACTTTGTCCTCATTATAAGTGGCCAGGTGAGGGGAGCAAATATTACAAGATGTCACCAATAATGAGGAATAAAATTCAAATTTCGCTGGTTCTGGTTTTTTTAACAATTGTATCTGGTTATTCATTTGAAAGTTGGGCAACAGCCCTACAATGACCTTTAGGAGAAAAAAGATTAACATCTCGGAAGTTCTGACATTTTGATCATTTTCCAACACCTGCCAAACATGCAGGTGGGCACAACTTAAACTGCAGACAGTACTAGATCTCAAGACATGAGTATATGATATATTAACATAGTGATCCATTATCATTAGGCTTTCCTGTTTTCAATTTCTATTTTTAGTAAATTCTGGTGGGTTTTTTCTCAGTGTTTTCAAGGGATTTCAATACCTTTAAAAAACAGTGGTTATCAGTGGTTACACATTTTTGAGCCATTAAACACAACAGAAACCTTTATTTTCTTGTTTTTTGGAACATTTGGCTTTAATTATTACTTGCTTTCTACACTGATAGTGCATGGTATATAGACAGTGTATATGAGATCCAAGTACATTTTTGCAAATCAAACTTGTTGTAGTACATCACACAATACCTCTTCAGTGAGTCTTTGGTCACGTCTGCTCGCTTTTTCCTTCCCATGTAAACTTTTTTTGTTAAATGGCCCTCTTAACATTGGCACTGGAGACGGGTAATGCCAAAACAGCCAGTATACAATTTGCTAACTCTGACCACTAACATAGCTTTCTATGCCAATACTGGTGCAAATGAAGATTGTGATTCTCTGGGCAGGTTCTGCAACATTTGCATTGAACTGGCTGCTTATGCCCGCAGAGTTATTGAAGCAGTCAAAAATGAAGCTGAACTTTTGAAACTACGGAGAAAAGTCCACTTTACTGAAGGGGTCTAGAACTTGTACATAGTACCACAGTGTGGTTTCACTGACTTCAAATGCCCTGGTTGGCGAAGGGGCATTTCTATGCATAATTGTAAGCCATTTTTCATACGTTGTAAAATAAAAGTTCCGGAATTGTTCTTCAACACTGCTTTGCTTACCAAGTGGCAAGCACTCTAATATGGAACATGTTGCAGTGCCAAAGTCACTACAGGTGTTTCCCAGCCTCCTCTCAAGGAGATGTTTTACATCTACACCAATTATGCTGAACACTTGGCAGAAAAGGGTGTTTCCAGACTCTAGTGTTTTTATTATGTCCACTACAGCAGTTGGGTTTTCCTATAAAAATCCAAGAATGCCGTACAGTGTACTTCTTTTCACATCAATATCAATATGCGACCAAAGATCCTCACATTGCTTGCCTTTGGCATCATCACTCAGAAAAAATTCTGTAAACGGTTGCCACATGCATAATATAGCGTTCATGGCCCCTTGGACTGAGAACCATTAGCTAAGTGACACAGTTGGGATGACTCTTTCTTTAATGCTACACAAAGCACAAAATGAGAAATATTTGAGTTTTAGTTCCTGCACATAACAAAACAGTGGACCAGAATGAACTAAAAAGTCAATAGCATTCCTCATTAACTCTGAAGATTGTAAAGATGCTTTCAGCATACCACCTAACAAGTGGCAAGTATCTCTTACAGGGAAGGAATTATTTTGACAGGTCATCACACAATCTTTTCATTTTTTTTCAAAACGTAGTTTATTGATTTTGTACAAAACATACATAAATCTTCATACAATAGCAGCCCCCCATCCGCAAAGAGTCAAATAAAAGAAAACCCCCCAGCAGTGAGGTATTACAATATATGATAAGCCTTCAAAATTGGGTCTCACCATTAGTGTTCTGGACACCATACAACCTTTTGCAACCCAATGCTGTCCCTTATGCCCCTCTAACAAACTATAGTTTCCCTCCCCCCCAACTTCTCATCCACGACGCGGCCCATCGTGTGCCTTTCCTTTTGATAAGCGTTCCTAGGAATTGCCATGGGTTGGTCTATGCATTACGCCTGTCATGGTGGGAGACTCTCCCTCTTCTGGTGGTCCGCCCCCCTCAGTTGACATGCGGTTCGCAGTCTCGTAGCGCCTGTACTAATGCCTCCCATGCTGTCGCGGCCTCTAGCGCCTTGTCATCGTTACGCCTACGCGCCAGTTGGTATTTCAGCGTGTTTTCACCAGAGGCCCATTTCAGGAGCTCCCCTTTCCATCTATTGCTGGTGGGACCCACAGCTGCTTTCCAGTGCCTTGTGATTTCTCGCTTTGCCAGTATAAGACCCATATCTATAAATGTGCTTGTAGTTTTATTCTTGGGTGTGTGGGGGCACCAATGTAGTATGCAAATGGCCCTGTCGAACTCCAATCGTCTCTCTGTGATCTCATTTAGGGTTTCACCCACCTCCTTCCAATAAGGCCCCATCGCTGGGCAGGACCAGAGCATGTGATCTAGTTCAGCCCCCGCCCTTGCACATCTGGGGCATGCCGCCTCCTCCACCCCAAAATATTTCCGGATCTTCCCCGGCGTCAGGTAAGCTCTATGGAGGATATAGAAGTGCACCAGTTGGAACCTAGTATTTCGCGTGCTCTTCCAGGCTCGTCGAACTATCTATTTCCAAGTCGTCTCAGGGATATCTTTGCACAAGTCTGTCTCCCACTTCCCTTTCAATGACTCTAGGGGCTGCAAGCCCTCGGTGAGCATTCTAGAGTACAGACACGTAACCGCTTTAAAGGTCCCTGCTGCCATCACAGTGTACTGGCAGGCCATTGACGTTTTAGGTTCCACTAGCCCTTCTTTCCAATGTGCCTGTATCGCTCTAGTCACCGCTACATGTAGTAAGAAATCTCTGCTTGACAAGTCAAATCTCTCTTGGAGAGTCTGATATGGCAACATAGCCCCATCCTCATAGAGATCACCTAATACTTGTACCCCCGCTTCCTCCCAGATCTGTAGTCGTTACCAGTCTCCGCCGTGGGGTAGTGCCGTGATCATCCCAAGCTGTATCTCGGTGCGTATGGATGTAACACTCCTGCTCTACGTTGAGAGCGATTCCAACAGAGTCTAATTGTTTTCTCCTCTGTGAGAATGTCCCTGAGGTCAAGTTTTTGCTGCAGAGCTATGCATGAGAGAATATGTCGCGGTGTCCCCTACCCCTCGCCTGTTCCGGTCCCCTGAATTCCCGTGCTATTTCTTGGGTGAATATTTACAACAAGGGGTGGTGAGGGACAGAGTCTCTGAATTAAGCAGAAAGCTCTCACCCAGTCAAGAGATCAGGGCTAGATCCAACACCGTTTTTTAGCTCACTGCATCATCCCAGTTTCAGAACCTGGCTGTATGCAAATTAGTCTGTTCCTGTCCCAGTGCATGATGGGAACAGGGCAAACCAAACTACAAAAGCCAATTCTTACACTGGGAAGGAAACAAGCTCCCGGGGACCGGTTTCTGGCATTACAGCCGTCTTCGGCCCAGTTTGCTTGAATCCTGATGGTGCAATGAGCAAGGGTCTCACATCTGAGAATACCCTTCCACGCTTAGGGTGGACAAAAATATTTACAACAAGGGGTGGTGAGGGACAGAGTCTCTGAATTAAGCAGAAAGCTCTCACCCAGTCAAGAGATCAGGGCTAGATCCAACACCGTTTTTTAGCTCACTGCACCATCCCAGTTTCAGAACCTGGCTGTATGCAAATTAGTCTGTTCCTGTCCCAGTGCATGATGGGAACAGGGCAAACCAAACTACAAAAGCCAATTCTTACACTGGGAAGGAAACAAGCTCCCGGGGACCGGTTTCTGGCATTACAGCCGTCTTCGGCCCAGTTTGCTTGAATCCTGATGGTGCAATGAGCAAGGGTCCCTTTCTCACTGCTCCATCAGGATTCAAGCAAGCCGGGCCGAAGAAGGCTGAAATGCCAGAAACCGGTCCCCGGTAGCTTGTCTCCTTTCTGGTGAAGAATTGGCTTGGTAGTTTAGTCTGCCCTGTTCCCATGATGCACTGGGCCAGGGACAGACTGATTTGCATATAGCCAGGTTCTGAGCTGGGATGGGGCAGTGAGATAAATAACGGTGATGGATCAAGCCCTGATCTTTGGACTGGATAAGAGTGGTCTGTTTAACTCAGACACTCTGTTCATCACCACCCCCTTTTTGTAAATCGTTTTTGGCCACTATAGGTGTGGCAGGGTATACTCAGACATGAGTCCCTTTCTCACTGCTCCATCAGGATTCAAGCAAGCCGGGCCGAAGAAGGCTGAAATGCCAGAAACCGGTCCCCGGTAGCTTGTCTCCTTTCTGGTGAAGAATTGGCTTGGTAGTTTAGTCTGCCCTGTTCCCATGATGCACTGGGCCAGGGACAGACTGATTTGCATATAGCCAGGTTCTGAGCTGGGATGGGGCAGTGAGATAAATAACGGTGATGGATCAAGCCCTGATCTTTGGACTGGGTAAGAGTGGTCTGTTTAACTCAGACACTCTGTTCATCACCACCCCCTTTTTGTAAATCGTTTTTGGCCACTATAGGTGTGGCAGGGTATACTCAGACATGAGTCCCTTTCTCACTGCTCCATCAGGATTCAAGCAAGCCGGGCCGAAGAAGGCTGAAATGCCAGAAACCGGTCCCCGGTAGCTTGTCTCCTTTCTGGTGAAGAATTGGCTTGGTAGTTTAGTCTGCCCTGTTCCCATGATGCACTGGGCCAGGGACAGACTGATTTGCATATAGCCAGGTTCTGAGCTGGGATGGGGCAGTGAGATAAATAACGGTGATGGATCCAGCCCTGATCTTTGGACTGGGTAAGAGTGGTCTGTTTAACTCAGACAGTCTGTTCATCACCACCCCCCTTTTTGTAAATCGTTTTTGGCCACTATAGGTGTGGCAGGGTATACTCAGACATGAGTCCCTTTCTCACTGCTCCATCAGGATTCAAGCAAGCCGGGCCGAAGAAGGCTGAAATGCCAGAAACCGGTCCCCGGTAGCTTGTCTCCTTTCTGGTGAAGAATTGGCTTGGTAGTTTAGTCTGCCCTGTTCCCATGATGCACTGGGCCAGGGACAGACTGATTTGCATATAGCCAGGTTCTGAGCTGGGATGGGGCAGTGAGATAAATAACGGTGATGGATCAAGCCCTGATCTTTGGACTGGGTAAGAGTGGTCTGTTTAACTCAGACACTCTGTTCATCACCACCCCCCTTTTTGTAAATCGTTTTTGGCCACTATAGGTGTGGCAGGGTATACTCAGACATGAGTCCCTTTCTCACTGCTCCATCAGGATTCAAGCAAGCCGGGCCGAAGAAGGCTGAAATGCCAGAAACCGGTCCCCGGTAGCTTGTCTCCTTTCTGGTGAAGAATTGGCTTGGTAGTTTAGTCTGCCCTGTTCCCATGATGCACTGGGCCAGGGACAGACTGATTTGCATATAGCCAGGTTCTGAGTTGGGATGGGGCAGTGAGATAAATAACGGTGATGGATCAAGCCCTGATCTTTGGACTGGGTAAGAGTGGTCTGTTTAACTCAGACACTCTGTTCATCACCACCCCCTTTTTGTAAATCGTTTTTGGCCACTATAGGTGTGGCAGGGTATACTCAGACATGAGTCCCTTTCTCACTGCTCCATCAGGATTCAAGCAAGCCGGGCCGAAGAAGGCTGAAATGCCAGAAACCGGCCCCCGGCAGCTTGTCTCCTTTCTGGTGAAGAATTGGCTTGGTAGTTTAGTCTGCCCTGTTCCCATGATGCACTGGGCCAGGGACAGACTGATTTGCATATAGCCAGGTTCTGAGCTGGGATGGGGCAGTGAGATAAATAACGGTGATGGATCAAGCCCTGATCTTTGGACTGGGTAAGAGTGGTCTGTTTAACTCAGACACTCTGTTCATCACCACCCCCTTTTTGTAAATCGTTTTTGGCCACTATAGGTGTGGCAGGGTATACTCAGACATGAGTCCCTTTCTCACTGCTCCATCAGGATTCAAGCAAGCCGGGCCGAAGAAGGCTGAAATGCCAGAAACCGGTCCCCGGTAGCTTGTCTCCTTTCTGGTGAAGAATTGGCTTGGTAGTTTAGTCTGCCCTGTTCCCATGATGCACTGGGCCAGGGACAGACTGATTTGCATATAGCCAGGTTCTGAGCTGGGATGGGGCAGTGAGATAAATAACGGTGATGGATCAAGCCCTGATCTTTGGACTGGGTAAGAGTGGTCTGTTTAACTCAGACACTCTGTTCATCACCACCCCCTTTTTGTAAATCGTTTTTGGCCACTATAGGTGAAGGCCTGTAGTTGAGCCGCTAGATAGTGTAACTCAAAGTCTGGGACCGCCAGTCCACCCGCAGCTTTGGGTCGCATGAGCGTCGCCTGTGCCACTCTGCGTCTGCCCGTTACCCGTCGAAAAGATGTTATTAAGGACTTCAGTAATTTGAAAGTGGATCCAGGTATCCATACCGGTAGCGTCCGAAAATAATATAAGAATCGGGGGAGTGCCACCATTTTTAGGAGGGATATGCGGCCCGTCACCAACAGTGGGAGTGTGGACCAGAAGGCCAAGCTACCCTTTAATGCCCTCACGCCCGGCCCACATTTCCTTCCAGTATGTCCACCGCTATGTGATAGATGTGCACGCCTAAATATTTGAAACAGGTGGGTTCCCAACGTACTGCCCGGGTCAAGCGCGGTTTGGTCTCTCCCCGTCTCACCGGGAACAGGCATGTCTTGGACCAGTTTATGCATAAACCTGAGACTTCTCCGAATCTCGAGAGCAGACCCTCCGCCCCCGCCATTGCTCCATCCGCATCTTCTAGAAATAGCAGTTAGGTCTTCCGCGTAGAGTGACACGTACTGTTGGCCATCTTTGCTCTCCAGGCCTCCATAGTGTTTTCCCGTCCTAAGTTCCACCGCTAGAGGTTCCACCGCCAAGGCAATCAGTAATGGGGATAGAGAGCATCCCTGCCTTGTTCCTCGCTCTACTGGGTATTGCGACGATATCAACAAACCCACTCTCACCCTGGCCACCGCAGACGTATACAGCACCTTTGTGCATTGCAAATAGCCCTCACCCAACCTAAAACGACCCAAGACTTTATATAGGTACTCCCATTCAAGGCTATCAAAGGCTTTCTCGATATCTACTGATAGTACCATTGGCTTGTGCACCTCCGGGTGATCACTATCGAGTAATCTCACTAGTCTCCTGATATTTGCGGTAGTGTTCCGCGTTGGTATAAACCCAGCCTGGTCACCATGGACTAGCGTGGTCATATGAGGCAACAATCGGGCCGCTAGTATACTGCTCAATATCTTGTAGTCGGTGGTTAACATCGAGAGTGGCCTATACGAGGCCGTGGCCTCACTTTCCCTTCCCGGTTTCAGCAGTGGGACTACCAACGCCTCACGCATTGATTGGGGCAACTGCCCTGCCTCCCTGGCCTCTTTATAAACGTCTTGGAGGCGTGGTGCAAGTAAATCAACATGCTTCCCATAGGAATTCTATGGGTAGGCCATCTAGCCCCGGGGTCTTATTATGGGCCATACGCTTAATCGCGCCTCGGATTTCCCTAAGCTCTATCTCCTTGCCCAAGTCTTTTGCCTGTTCTTCATCTAGCTCCGGTAAGATTAGTTCCTCCAAAAAGGCGTCAACGGCAGGGTCCCCCGCCTCCAATTTACTTTTATAGAGTGTCTCATAATAAAGCATGAAACACTGCAAAATCTCGTTTTGGGTGTGGACCACGCCCCCCTCCTCTGTTTGTAAAGCAAGGATAGAAGAGCCCCTCTTCGTAGGATTAGCCAGCCAAGCTAGCAGAGTCCCTGCCTTGTCACTCTCCGCATGCGCCCTCATCGTGTACGCCTTATGGTCGAAGCTGCGCAAACGTTCCACTTCCACTGCTACCGCCTCTCAAGCGGTGCTAACCTCCTCCTGCAATTCGGGATGCCCAGGTCTCGCTATCTCTGCCTCTCAGAGTTTAGATTCCGCTTTGTTCAGGTCTCTCAGGAGCACTTTCCTCACTCCTGCGTATTTCCCTATGCAGAGACCTCTGACCACCACTTTAAAAGCGTCCCATTCTGTCGCCCTCGTCGCAGTTGTACCAGCGTTTTCCGCAAAGTACTGCGTTATCCCCTCTTCCAGTGCAGCATGAAAGAGCGGGTCATCTAGCGTTTCGGGGCACAATTTCCAAGGGGAGACACACGAGATCCCGGCCATCCAATCCATGGTGACCAGCAGAGGGTTGTGGTCCGACATCGTTCTAGTGAGGTATTCAGTTCGTACAATAGTTGGCATTACTGTCGGGGAACAGAGCACCGTATCCAACCGCACGTGCAACTCATGCATACTGAAGAAATAGGAGTAATCCCGTGTGTTGCGCACACCAGGCGTCTATCAATACCCAGCGCACCTGCCAGTCCTGCCTGCCCCTAGTTAAACGGTGTGTCAGGGAATCTGTCAGTGGTGGGTGTGACCGTTCCATAGAGACATCCGCTACGGAATTGAAATCCCCTCCCATCATCAGGGGACCCGCTAGACACTGCGCTAGTGCCCCAGATATCTTCGCCAGGAAGCTCAATTAATCTACGTTGGGTGCATATATACTACAAAAGGCAATGTCCCTACCTCTCAATTTCCCCTCAATGGCTACATATCTACCCTCGAGGTCTATTGTTTGTCTGGTCAGCTGGAAAGGGACTCCCACCCTGACCCAAATCAATGTACCCCTAGCAAACGCGGAGTATGTGGTGTTGTATACTTGACCTCTCCATCTACGCTGTAGCGCTGTCCTCTCAGCCTTCGTTAAGTGTGTTTCCTGGAGTAGTGCAATGTGTACTCCCCTACAAACTAAATAAGCATGAACTTTATGGCATCTGGTCATAGTGTGGAGACCCCTCACATTCCAGGTCATACATCTCAAATTAGTTGAATCAACCATTGTCCGATAGCATTCTGTGCGAACAAAAACAGTTACCCGCTGCCGCATCGGCGATGGCCCCTTCCCAACTTCTCCCCAACTGTCCCATATCCCCCCCCACCCAGAACAGGACCTAGAAGCTCCCAGCTAGTTCCCATCCAAACCATGACAACTGTCAAACAACAATTAGGCCCAGCAGTAGGCACTGCGGGCAAGCCTTATGGGCAACGAGGAGGGATTGGTTACCAACGGATAGCCGCCACCAAGTGGCCGAGTCACAATATCTCTCTGAGCCCTATATAACCAGGTCCTTTTACTACTTCCCCCCCTTTTCCCCACCCCAGGTAGCGCAGAGCCAGATTTACCCGGCCGTATACATACGAGAGAGTGTGCCACTGCCCATCTCACAGTCCAGCTTTCTCTTCGGGTGCGGGGAAACATGTTTCTCACATCTTCGGCCGCCTCCCGCCACCCCACCATTCCTCCAGTTTCCATGCAAATGTGTCCGCAGGAGTCCAACAGGGCCAGGGCGGTGCATCTCGAGCAGTTCTTCTTTCATCCTAACCCTCATCCAGCATCCCATCCGCCGTGGATGGGGTGACCTTTGGTAGGTGCATACTATCCGTCTCCGACTGTTCAGCATCCGTTTCCTCATTGTCTTTGTTGGAGTCCGCTCGTTCAGGAGACTGTCGGTCCTGTTGTTTTGATAGCGCCATCATCGCCTCCAGTGCCAGTCGTTTCTCCGTGTCCTTTTCCTGCGATAGTGGGACTTTCAAGTTCAGTTGGCGGCGTCGGAGTCTCCTTGACTTCCTCTGTGGCAATTGGTTGGGAGGGGGCTCTTTAGAGTTCGAGCCAAGTACATGCGTCCTCAGGCGTGTCAAAGAACGTTGTCAAGCCGTCCACTATGACTCGCAACCTAGCCGGGAACAACAGTGAGTATTGTAGCCCCTCGACCCTTAGTTCTCTTTTCACAGCTAGGAAGGAGGACCTGCGCCGTTGCGTCTCGTAGGTGTAATCCAGAAAGATGTTCACCTTACTGTTGCCCACCTGGTAAGGGCCCTGCATCCGCGCTCTCTGGAGCAGAAGGTCTCTATCGCTGTAGTGGAGTAGCCTTACCACCACTGGTCGTGGGGGTCGCCCTTGCTGGGGCGGTCTTGCGGGCACCCTGTTAGCTCTCTCCAGTGTGTACAAGGTCGACAGGCCCTCCGGAGCCACCGTCGTCTTAAGCCAGTTTTCTAGGTACTCCACCATGTCGTTCCCTTCCGTTTTTTCCGGTAGTCCCACTATCCGGATATTGTTCCGGCGATTGCGCAATTCTGCCTCCTCCACCCTCCTCTCCAACCCTTCAACTCTGTCCAGGATAGCAGCCATAGTAGCCGTGAGGGCAGTTTGCTTCGGCCACATTGATTGAAGTGTGCTTTTCACCACTGTCACCCTGTCCGCAAGCTTGCCGTGGTCTGCTCGCAAGAGGCCCAGGCCAGAGGCCACCTACGCTATGTCCTGCTGCAGTGCCGTCTTGGTGTCCACTATCGCTTCTAGGATTTTGTCTAGTTGTGACTGCAGATGCGGGTCACATGGATGGTCTGATTCTTCATGCTCGCTTTGTCCCGGCAGTTCCGCATCCGATTGTAGTTGTGCGCCTTCTTTCTTTCCCTTGAGTTTCCCCATGGTGGAATGCCACGGGATCAGGAGCTCCGTCTGGTCTCAAGGGCTTCCAGGGTCTCGCAATGCCAATGGGCACAGGCGGTCGCTTCTCACCAGCCAGGCCAGCCCCCCGAGGCCCAAATTATACGTCGAGCCCGCGTACCTTTCTGGCTTACCAGTCACTGTCACAGTTGCCGGGCCAGGGCTGATGGTTCATACCTTCCCGGCGTGGTCCTTCCTCGACCTCTGATCCTATTACTTGATGGTGCTCTCTATACCTCCAATCACCAAAACAGCGAACAGGCAAGCCAGGGGCTTAGGTCGTTGTACAGTCTCTGCAGGCCAGCACGCAATGTCAGGCTATCCGCTCCCGCCTGCCTCCCTCCCCACCAAAAAGGGGTGAGTTCCTCAGGACCAGAGCCCTGTCCAGCGGGGTCCAAGCACAGCAGTAGTGTCCCCCGGTAATCGCTGTGTGAGCCTCCCTTCCCCTTGGTCAAAGCTGTCCGCTCCTCGCAGGAATGGCATCCCCAAGGGGAGCGAAATCGTATTGGTGACCTCCTGTTATGCAGTGGTCACTGTATGATCAGGGTCTTCCTCCAAGTGTTGCTCACATGCCCCAGTGCCCAGGTGGGTCCGTTATTCAAGTGTCTGGGCCCTCTTCGCCATTCTCATCTGTGCAGGGCCTCAAAACGCCTCCAATCACCACCTCCACAGACACTCCCCAGTAGCTCCTCAATCCTGCCTCACCGTCTACTCCTGCTCACACAACCTTTTCATATATGTAGCTAAATCAGTGCAAATACAAATAATATCACTCCAATCTTTGTTGAACTTGGAAAGAACCTTTCTGAAACAGCATTCCATGTGACACTGCATTCCATGTTTTCCAAAAGTCTGGTGTTATAGCACTCTTTTCACATATACTTGTCACTATACCTTGCATTGAATGTTTAAAACCTACTATCATACTGACTTACTAGAAACTGGGGGCTCATGTATCAAGAAACAACGATGGATCCCACACCGCTAGCCCCTCCTCCGGATCGCCCCTATGCACTCTGGTATTCGTAGTATGTGAGGCATCGAGGCCTGTGACGGTTACTTGGCGGCCTTCTCATCCACCCCAAATCCTGTCTCTACTGATGAGGGAAACTATTCCAAAACCCGGGCCATGCCCCGGGTCTAGAGATCCTGGGAACCACAAGTACTTACTTGCACCAACTTTGGTGAACCACTCATGAACTTTTGTTTTAACTCTTCAAGCTTCATGCACTTCATATACCAGAGTGCTCAGGGGCGATCCGGAGGAGAGGCTAGCGGTGTGCGATCCATCGTAGATTTCGGCTCATGTATCAAGGGTTTTTACCCATTCTCTGTGGGTAAATGTGATGGCACATATGTTATTTTATTTATTTAAAGAGTTTTATATAGCGCTGGCTAGACCTGACGGTATCAGAGCACTTTACATGAGAATCAACAATGTAACAGAAAAAGTTCAACAATTACACAATACATCAAAAAATAGGCAATACAATTAGGAGAGGAGAGAAAGGAGAGAGAAAAATAGTGGAGGGGCAGGGGAGGTGAAAAAGGGAGGATAAGGGACGAGACAACAAGGAGAGACGAAAGGAAGTCTGTCTAAAGACCGACTGGGTAGGTGACGACCAAGGAGGGAATCCACGGCCCATCTCCCCTATAGCTAAACCAGGTAGCTCCATCGGGCATCAGACAAAATAGTTCAGTCTCAATACATTGAGAGAGGAGAGAAGGAGAGACATAAATAGAGGGAGGATGCAGGAGGAGACGACAGGAGAGACGAAAGGAAGTGCAACAATGTGGTTCAACAATATAACAGAAAAATATCAACAATTACACATTACATCAAACAATCAGCAATACAATAGGAGAGGAGAGAAAGGAGACAAAAGTAGTGGGGGGTAGGGGAGGTGAGAAAGTGAGGATAGGGGAAGAGACAACAGCAGAGACGAAAGGAAGTCTGTCTAAAGACCGACTGGGTAGGTGACAGCAAAGGAGGGAATCCACGGCCCATCTCCCCTATAGCTAAACCAGGGAGCTCCATCGGGCATCAGACAAAATAGTTTGGTCTGAAGTGGCAAGGGAAGAGGTTCACAGAAAAACAGGGTGGGGACAAAGGGCAAGGGCAGGTGAGGGCAGAGGACAGAAGCTGGAAAGAGTAGGAGCGGAGAGGGTTGGGGGAAGGGAGAGGGGGAAGATAAGGTCAGGAGAGACGTGCAAGCGTTTGTCCGAAGTCCGGCTGGGTAGGTGATAGTCAAAGGAGGGAGTCCAAAGTCCATCTCCCCTATAGCTTGCGAGGTAGCTCCACCGGGCATCATACAAAAGTAGCTAGGTATCAGCTGTCTAGGGAAGTAAGCAGGGAACATTACCAAGGGGGGGTGGGCGGGGACAGGTACAGCGAAGGCTGGTTGAGGTCCTGGGGAGATCAATGATTAAAGACCAGTGGAGGAACGAAAATATCACTGAGATTCTTATGAAACCATCCATTTTACCTATCAGTGAAAGAATCAAATGCAGCCAAAATATCAAATATTATTTTGATATTTCCTGATTATCTACAGTTTCTAAAATAGTTAAGCGAGACCTAAAACATGCTTCTAGACACTGTATCTTTAGACCAAAGACCACAAAACTGAATAAAAGCAAAAGGAAGAAGAAACAATATTTTAGTGATATCTCTAAACAACCAAACTCAAATAATAAGAATAATGTTAGCCCAGTCTTTTCTTGCTGCTAGTTTGTAAAACAAAGTTGCATTGTATTGGCCGCTTCGGGAAGAAAAAAATTACTCTTTCACTCTCCTTTTCATTTCTTTGAATGGCATTTAGTTTGTGGTTGTGCAGGAGTTTTTTCAGTGTTTATATGTTTACACTGGTGAGGGCTTTTTCCATTTTGGTAGGGTTTTATCAGTTAATATAGGTTTAAACCTAAAACCGGACAGCCTAGTTATCATACAGTGTGGGATAGTCCAGACTATGAGCATTGGGAATATGGGGTCACTTATAAGGAGTCTGTGGGTGGCAGGGGGGAAGCTCTATTTCGGAATATGTCACCCATTGGGTCCAAATTCTCCTATGTTTAATGGGGCAGCCACAAGCTAGAAATACTGCTATTTCCGCCCCCATACATCTATCCAGTTCAGTCTTCCATTTGCCTAGTGTCGGGGGAGATATCCCTTTCCACAGTTGTGCGATATCTCGCTTGGCGATAGTGAGAGCTAAAAACAGTAAATGTTGCTTATACTTATTTCACCCAATGTCGTCTGTGCTGTGTAAAAGGAAGAGTCATGGGTCAAGTGTGAGTTCCCATGAAAGTACCTCATTTAGGCAGGATCTAATTGTAAGCCAAAAGCATTGCAACACCGTGAAACTCCAAACTGTATGCAAGAACATCCGGTCCTCTTGTTCACACTGCAGACATGCAGGGGACTGGATAACTCCCGGGCCTCCAGAGGACTTATCAGGTTTCAGACGGAAGTTTCCCATTTGTTATCCACAGAGCAGCTTTACTAAGACTGGTTCTAAAAAAAATAAATACAGAATCATCTTGTATCTGGAGAAATACCACGTTTCTATAATATTCTCAAAGCAGCAAGTACGACCAAGGACCTAAACTAAGTTTTAAAGAGACCACTATATTTTGGTCTCCACCTTGTGACTGGTGATATAAGTTAGCCTGTGACCGCCTCTCAAGTCAAGAAAACGCCCTGAATAAGAGTTCAGGCTATACATATATATAAACTTTAAGATACTACTAGACAATTGAGGCCTTATGAATACCGCTTTATATAACACCGGTCACATCCATCGGGAGGTCAGCTTTAATTATAACAAGCCCTGAAGAAGTCCCCTGCGTGGGACGAAACGCGTCGGCTGTGTGGTACTCCATTTTTGCTGAATAAAGATTGAAAATCCATAAAATGAAAATCATTGTTTGCAACTTATTGTAATATTCATTTGTACATTATTGCTTGTGGTGCACCTTAGCTGTTGTTGAAACCAAGTTTGAATTCCTTAGGGAATAGGCACCGGGACGGTGGGTGCTACTCAGTGTGCACACGATTCCCTCTCTTTATATTAGGGACAAACTACAAATCTAAAAGGGTGATTGGAGATTAGGTGCTTCAAGAGGTAGGGACCAGTTAGACTGGATAACTCCCATCTGCCAGAGTCTGGTAAGCATGGGCGGAAAATCCGTTCCGCTCGTGGATTTTGCGGATTTTCGGTAAATTCGCAATCCGCGAACCCCCGCGAATTTATCGAAAATCCGCAAATCCGCGAGCGGCGGATTTTTCCGGGGGCAAAAGTTCAAAACTTGCAGCCTGGCCTGTTGTAACTATTTTAGGATGGCGCCGGCAAGCTGCCAGCCCCATCCTAAAATAGTTACTAAGTTAGCTTCAACAGGAAGCTCTAATAGATAAAATAAAGCAGGTGCTCGATTTTATCTATTAGAGCTTCCTGTTGAAGCTAACGTAGTAACTATTTTAGGGTGGCGCTGGCAGCTTGCCGGCGCCATCCTAAAATAGTTACAACAGGCCAGGCTGAACTGATCTTTCTCTGACCTTTTATGCACACAAGAGGCATGTGAACTCGCATGGAAGCCCCGCACGTTTGGCCCCGCGCACACACTCGCGGTTTGCACCGTCTTCCCGCCATTCACCCACTATGATGGACAGCTCATTCAAGGGACCCCTGCGTCCTTCGGGGCGATTGCATAGTGAAGGACTGGGTTATTTAAGACCCAGCGGTGCCAGGGGACAACACCTGAAACCTTCGTGGGTAACCTGCTCCGGCGTACAAATGACAGAGACACGGGACACTTCCTTCGGCGTCAAAGATTCGAGCTTTATTTACTGCAGGGAACACAGAAGTCACGGCAAGTACAACGCGTGCTACTTGTGGAGACTGCTTCAAATTGGTTCTGTGGATCGCTCCTTTTATACATAATTCACCCATAGGTTTACATGGTACACAAAGGTTTATGGCTCGGTTCCCATGATTATCCCCCAGAGGGGTCGCTTTGGTCACTTTGATACATTCAAGGTCCGGAACATAAGTGCGGAAACATTTGGCGGTCCCCAACTGCAAAACCCATCTTCCCACCATTAGTACATTCCATTCAGCAATAAAACAGATCGAAGAAGGAACAAGGACAGGTGCGGAGGAAGATGGAGACAGTGGGGAATGGGAAAAGGGTGTAAAAGGGGAGGTATCGGGAAACACGAGCTACAGGCATCAAAGGGACGTGCCTAATGAGATGCACGGCTGAGACAATAAACCGGCACGGCAAGATGAGCCTCGTGCGGGGCCATTTGCCTTACAGTATCATCCCCCTCGTCATAAAGACATTTTCAAAGGACATGTGTTTTCCGTACATGCCTTGGGAATCCCAGGGTCGCGAAGCGGACAACGTCCGTTCGCTGGCTACTTGAGGGCAAGAAACAAAATGGATGCCATATCTAAGATGGAACCCGTGGGTACAGATAGAATAACCCACGTAACAGACAAACGGTTTAGTTTAGCACAGCGAAACTGCATACACCCACTAAACTCGTCATTTGCGGTTCATAGATACCAGACTCGACCATATTTGTGCGAGTCGAAAACATCACTTACAATTGTCACGGAACCTCAGACGCTCCTTTTGCCCTCATGTAGGCAAGCACTAGTCAGAATCATACTCGATATTCATCAGACCATCTAGATGTTGCTGTAACATAGCTCTGTCCAATCGAGCTTCTTCGGTAACAGGTGGCTGTCTTATACACGCTGTAGCACAGAGGCCACATAAGGCAGGACCACACTGCACGCAAAGGCAGCACGTGAACAGGAACGCCACAACAACTCCGATAATCATCAGAATCTTCCAACCCCATGTCGACATCAGGCCCCAAAACCACCCAAGTAGCGTCCAACCCCCTACGTCCACGTGTATGGACTCAGAGATTTTATGCAACTTTGAGATGGCTTGATAAACAGTCGGAGCATTATCAGGAATGAAAATACAGCAGCTCGAATGGATCACCTTACATACCCCACCTCGATCTGCTAAGATCACGTCTAAAACCATACGGTTTTGTAACGTCATAAGTCTATCCGCCTGAAGTTCTGTGGTGATATTACCAAGGGCACTGGCAGTAATATTAGCTGTCGATTCTACCACTCGAGTCAATTGTCTCAGGTTCCTACTATTAACCATAGGCCCCCAAAACGGGAGGAAACCCTTGAAAAAGTCTCCTGCCTCTTGACCGGCAGTATCCTCTTCGCTAATTACGCCTCTCACAACTCTAGTCTTGTGATAGTCTGCATCTACAGTGAACGTCGGAGGCAACAAATTTGCGATAAAACATGAGCCCACAAAGTCGAAGGGCAACCATGCATACGCACGATCATGGCAGATAAAGTATGTACCCTTGGCAGCCAGAAACACAGGGGACGAGACCATCGGCAAAATGTAATTTTCAGTGCAAGCACTCTCTCCAAGTCGGGCTTTCGATCTTCGGCCACGACCTATTAAACAAAAATTACCAATGTGGGGTACGACCCATATCGGAGGCGAGCTTTTAAGCTGTTTCTCACTAGTGAACACACTATACTCGCCTCTACTCAGGACCCTATAGGCTTGTACCTCTTCTTCGGGAATAAGCGAGGGATCATAGATATCGCTATCTAAATCCTCTATCGCTATAGACAAAGGCTTTTGATACGAGCCAGGGCCAGAGTAGGGAGAACGTGGTTCTCGAATGGGGTGGAAACCTAGTGCGCTTCGAAACATTGTTTGAAATGCTCGAGCAGAACCCTGGGAACTGTACGGCAAAACCAAATATGGGATTCCCTTATCTGTGGTATGTGGCATCAACCCACACACCCAACAATTAGTAGTGTTAACCACTAACTGGTGCTGGTGAAGGAGCTGAATAAAGGAATTATTGCGAAATTCTGCACGTCTAGCCTGCTCGTGTTCGGGTAAGATATGGAAAGAATGAGGAGATGCAATGGAGGTAAGTTTAGAGTCAGAAGTAGGAATAGGAGTAGGTATGGCAGAAGGCAAAAAGTAAGACATCGTGTAATACACCCCACCCGCCAATAATGCAGAAACAGTCAACAGCAACATGAATATTTGAAACATAAAACATTTGGTACGACTAAGTTGTTGTAACTTGAACCTTTGCGCCTGAGCTTCTTCCAAATCCATCAGCTTTGAAAACGCCATCCCCTATGACCGTCCGCAACGTTTCTTGACGCACTTCGTTCTGTATAGCAATAGTCAATCCCTAGGAGTTCCCAGGAACCGACGGTCTTTAACCTAGCGTCAAGACCTACTAACCAGAAAGAAGTACGCGCGCGGCCCTACGGCCTTTATTTATAATATATATATGCAATGTCTCTCAGCTGTGGAAGCAAAAATACGTAGGGAAAAAACTTCAATATGTACAAGAATAATTACAATGATACAGGTGTTCAGACTGATCGTGGAAAACGGGATAATGCAGTTGTCAAGGGGCAAAACAGAATTTTATTTGTCCTTAGTGCTGGATCGCAAAAAGTATCGAGTTTTCCCAGGACGTGTCTGTTCGTCGAACAAAGGATCCGTTGAAGAAACAGAGTTCTGTTGGTCAGTCGAATGTTCTGGTCTCGAATCTTTTGATGACAAATGTTCAACAGTGTCTTTCTGCTGCACTGGGGATTCTCCGACAGGTTGTGCATCGCTGAAAGGTACAAACGCCGGCAATCCTTCGGACTCAGCTGAAGCAATGCCCCTCCTCACCCACGAGTCTGCCGGTAACGGAATAGGAACTTTCTTCGTATGGGTGGCATGCACCCAGTTTTTCCGACCCTCTAGACGAACAGCAGTTCTCGTGGCAAGGAGGACCTGGTAGGGTCCGGTGAACCTGGGCTCCAAGTTCTTCTTCCGAGCAAAATTTCTGGTGACCACCCAGTCTCCAGGCTGGAGCTGGTGGCCTGGACCCTCCGTCTGCGTCGGCAATGCTTCGTAAACCTGTTGGTGAATTAACCTCAGTTTAGCAGTCAGATCATGAAGATAATCAATCAACATTGGGTACTCAAGATCACGGAACACACCCGGTCTAGGGACCCCCCAAACATTCGCAGGACGACCGAACACTATTTCATAGGGACTAAGCCCCACTCGGGAGTGTACGGTTGCCCTTGTTGATAGTAAGGCTAAGGGTAAAGCGTCAGGCCACGAAAGACCAGTCGTAGCCTGAATCTTCGCTAGTTTTAGTTTAAGGGTGCCATTATACCCTTCAACCAAACCAGCTGACTGGGGATGATTGGCGCTATGGAATTTTTGATTAATTTCAAGGCCTTTGCACACACTCTTCATCACACTCCCCACAAACTCACTTCCGTTATCAGACCACACAACCCGAGGCATTCCGTACCGAGGAAAGTATTCCTTCAGTAGGATTTTTGCCGTTGACAAAGCAGTGTTGTCCTTGAGAGGATAGGCTTCAATCCATCGGGAGAACGCGCAAACCACAACCAAAACGTATTTCAAGTTATTGCATCGCTCCATATGGATGAAGTCTAATTGAATCACCTCAAAGGGACACAAAGGGGGAGCAAAACTACCAGGAGGAGTTGGGGTTCCCTTACCAGGATTGTACAACATACATACCATACAGTTCTTAACCAATCGTTCAGCACATTTCGTGATACCATCATTCTTCCACACAGGGGACAGCAACTTACAAATACCTTTCACGCTAATATGTGCTAACCCATGTGCCATTGTCACAACAGCCAGCACATATGCGTCCGGCAACATCCATCTTTTCTGTTCCGACAAATCAATCCAACAATCATTCGCATCCAACCTTCCCGTACTTTCTTTCCACTTCGTCTTTTCAGTTTCGGTGGCTTCATTCTGAATTGCTTTCACACTCTCGATAGTGTCTTCACACATACTCGACTCTGTAGGCCACCTAACCGAACTCGTCACATACATTCGAGTGCTAAGGTTCCGGGCAGTCTCCTTAGCAGTCTCATCCGCAAACGCATTACCACGACCAACATCATCCGTCACCTTACGATGTGCACTACATTTAACAATCGCTACCTGCTTAGGCAACGTAAGTGCATCCAAAAGATCATTCACAAGCTGACCATGCTGAATCTTCGTACCATGCGATGTCAGAAAACCTCTCTCTCTCCACAATCGTCCAAAGCTATGAGCGACGCCAAATGCATACTGACTGTCAGTATACACATTCACACGTTTATCTTTTGCTAACACACACGCTCTAGTTAAGGCAATCAGCTCTGCAGCCTGGGCAGAATTCTGATTCAATCTCGCAGCTTCCACAACAGTACTCAAAGTTACAACGGCATACGCAGTGGTCACATCACCATACGGCAATTTAAAACACGAGCCATCTACATACAATGTTCCATCTGGATCTTCTAAAGGAGTGTTTTTAAGGTCCACTCGACCTTTTGTTTCCTCCTCTGTTCGCAAATAGCAGTCATGGGCTGCTATTTCATCTGACTCTGTACTAATGGGTAACAAAGTTGCCGGATTCAGAACATTGCAACGTTTTATCTGGATATGACTTGCCAGAAGCGTCAACTCGTATCCGGACAACCTCGCACTTGTCAAGTGCTGAGTTTTCGTACGATTCAAAAGAGTATCAACTGCATGCGGAACCATCACCGTAAGCATATTATCCATGACCAATCCTGCTGATTGTCGGATGGACACCGCGGCTGCCGCTGTTGCTCTCAAACAACTCGGCAATGCTCTAGCTACCGGGTCCAAGGTCGAGGAAAAATATGCACATGGACGTTGCTTACCACCAAAAGGTTGCGTTAAGACACTCAAAGCACAACCTTCCCTCTCGTGAACATATAATGTGAACGGCTTACTGTAGTCCGGAGTACCTAACACAGGAGCCGAACACAATGAATCACGCAATTCAGAAAAACTCTTCTGACATTCTTCCGTCCATGGTAAAGGAGTTGAAACATCCTTGCACGTAAGAGCCACCAATGGTTTCGCTAGCAATGAAAAATTTGGAATCCATTGCCTGCAATACGACGTGATACCTAGAAAGGCACGCACATCTCTTTGTGTTGTTGGCACAGCCATTCGCGCAATTGCTGCAATTCTCTCTGGGGTCAACCGCCTTCCCTCCTTTGACAATAAGTGACCTAGATAGGTTACTTCTTGACAACAATATTGGAGTTTAGAAGGTGACACCTTGTGATGTAAGTCACAGAGATGTTGCAGCAACGACACCGTAGCAATTTTGCAAATGTCCTGAGTATCCGCAGCTACCAATAAGTCATCGACATATTGGATTAAGACCGCACCGGCCGGCAACGTAAACGCATCCAGTTGACCCTTCAAGGCTTGACTGTAAATCGATGGACTCTCACAGTAACCTTGAGGAGCGCGTTTAAACCGGAAGCTGCGCCCACCAAGAGAGAAACCGAAAAGGTCTCTGCTCTCTTCAGCAATCGGAATACTGAAGAACGCATTCTTCAGATCAATCACCGAAAACCAAGATGCAGAGGCTGGAATTAGAGTCAGTAGCGCCGTGATGTCAGGCACAATAGGGAACTGAGGAATCACAATTTTATTGACCTCCCGTAAATCGATAACAAAACGATAAACAGGTGGCTTCGAAGGATCAGTTCGTTTTAAAATAGGCAGTACAGGGCTGTTGCACACGTTTCCCCGAGTCTCTTCAATAACGTCTTTGTCGATCAAATCATAGATGATCGCTAACAGTGCTCGTTCACCATCAAGAGAGATACGATACTGGGGAATGCGTGGCAATCGCACATTAGATTTCAACTGAACGACATAAGGGGAGATGTCAAGCAGGCCCACATCATTGGGACCTGTTGCCCATAGAGATGCAGGAAGAGAACTCAATTCCGGTGGAAGCTTATCGAGAGACAAGTACATGGGAGAGACAACCCTCTCTCCTAACGTAAGCTTTACACCCGCAGGGGAACAATACAGAGTTGCGTACAAGCGTTTTAGCAAATCCAGACCCAAGAGATTTTCACCACAACCAGTAGTCAAAATCAACGGAGCTTCAAGCTCACGTGGTCCAATTGTAAGAGGCAAAGGGCGTGAAACTGGATTGCTAACGGGGGCGCCAGAAAATCCAACGGAAACATTTGTTAAGCCAGACAAAGGTGCGCCAGGGAGTTTCGAATGCATAATGGAACTTTTCGCTGCACCAGTGTCTAACAGAAAAGGCTCAACGACGCCCGATGTAGCAACTGCGACGTAAGGCCCTCTCTGATCAACCGGAACTGATACCACTCCCTCTCCTTGTCTATGGCTATCCTAGTAATTACTGTCGTCAGTTCCCTGATCGACGTAATAATCGTCTACATTGTACTGCGCAGATCGTCCTTGCGATGATCCACGTTGATCGAAACAGTTATTAGAATTTGATTGGTTATCTGATCGGTCGTTTGGAGCACCACGACCTCTACCACGTGATGTCTGCTGAGAACCACCACGACCTCCTCTAGATGAGTTACCACTATTACGATCGTTCAAAACAGGACAATTGAATTTTATATGACCCTCCTGTCTACAATAGGCACACTGATTGTACCCTAACGAAGATCTTTGAGAAGAGGAGTCATTTCGAGATTGTGATCGATTAGATTGCAACTGTGATCTATTTTGCTGTGAAGCATTCTGATTCGAACGCGGAGGATACGCTTGCTGTAACAACACTTTAGTTTTAAGTTCTTTCGTCTTTTTATCAGCGCGGTCGTTCTCCTCTTTCTCTCTAATCTCATAATACTGTGCTGTAGCCAATATTTGAGCCGAGGTAGAAACGGCCCACGCACTTTCAGAGTTTTTCAACTTACTGCCCAAATCAGGCAATAAGTTAGAGACAAATTTATCCACGAACAACCGTTGACCACCCTCAGTACCCATATCCTGACCACTATGGTCGATGAATGCCTCCTCGAATCTCGCAAAGAAGTCGGAGACACTCTCGTCCTTTTTCTGCTTACAAGCTGACAATTTGTCCCAATTCACCCTCATAGCTGGCATAAGAGTTTTCATTAATGCAACTATTCTCTGAGGGAGAGCGGTAATCAACTGTTCGGGTTTAGCACCACCAGTTTGCAACCCATCCGCCGCTATAATGGCAGCCCAATCACCGCCTAATTCGTTAGGATGGTTTTCCTGACGAATCTTAGCCCAGACCGGTTGCGGTACTACATTGCCAAACAGCATATCAATATCGGCAAGATTCATTATCGTAGCATCTACGAGCTGCGATAACTCTTTATAATACCCTGCAGGATTTTTGCGAGGGTCAGGCAAAGATTGCTTCACCTGCAACACTTCCGATCGTTTCCATGGGAGATGTATCCACACTCTCTGGAAATAGGGTGGAACAATGGGATTAGCATTAGGATCGCCTGGCATCCACACTGGTGGAACTTCCCGCATAGGAAACTGACCAGAGGCATCAAACTGCCTCTCAACGTCCTCAACAAACAGGGCTTGAGGTATAGGAGTGGGACGGAAAGATAACAACCGCTCAACAGCACGTCGAACGTTGATATCCACTATCAGTCCGTTCGAGAACTGAAGTTGTAGATCAGACAAAGCGGTCAACACCTCGTCAGGTGCATCAGCCGATATCTGATCGCGCAAAACTTTGCACATTTCTTCGAAAACAAATCTTTGTGTCGGTACATTGAATTGACAGAACGTATCAAGTACAATACGTGGAGGATTTCTAAGAGGATGCGTCATCCCACCCATCGCCATGTTATATAGCGAAGCGCGTTCCCTACCACCGGGAAGCTGACTACGTCTCTGAGGACCATCTGAACCGGCGGACCCAAGAACAGATCCAAGAGAATGAAAGAAGTTAGCCGCAACAGGAGAAGTACGACTACGAGTAGCTGAAGAAGTATAGCACAAGGGACTAACAAGAGAAGGGGTAGAAACAGAAGCAACAGCAGGAGTTAGTAGAGCAGGAACAGTAGCGGGAGCAGGAGTATGCGGAAGTGGAGGAGCAGTGGGAATAGCAGTAGGCAAAGGAGCAGGAACAGTCGGAAGAACGGGTGCAGGTTGAGGAACAGGCTGAGGAATAGGTGGAGGAACAGGTACAGGGGGAACCACTGGAGCGGCGGTACCCTGTACATACGGAGGTGGCGACTTCAGAAGATAAGACATTAGAGGATCCTCAACTGGTTCTTCCTTCTTATCCGACTCCGTAGGCAAAACAGGATAGCATTTATCTATGGACATATGCTGTAGTCTGTCAAACACTTCCTTTTCCTTATCCTCCTTATCACGCTGAAACTGCTCTGCTTTCTTTACAATGGTAGCAACACCATCTCTCTGATTACGTTTAGTCTGTCTGATCTCTTTCTGTCGGGCTTCTTTACGCCACAACCGAAAGGCATCAAACATGGCCGGCCTTGACTTCTTCGCAAATAATTTAGCCTCTAGATTATCTAAGATTGGAGTCTCAAAGCTACCATGAGGTGGCCAACTAAGGACACCATCCTTCTTAGTATACCGAATCCAATAGTCATTAAAAGTAATCGGGCCTAGCCCATGCTTACTGTAGAGCTCATAAGTGGGAGTTCCAACCGGAGGTATCGGACACGAGTCCTCCAGTCGGGAATCCGTACCACAACGTCTGAAACAACTAAACAAAGTACAGCGACCAGGCATCTTGCACACTAGCCGTGTTTCACAAACTTCAAGGGTTACGGGATTTACCAAGTCCCAGCAAAGAGCAAAAACCCTCGGTTTTTGGCGTTTGCAGTCGTCAAATATCACAACAAAGTACCAAGAACCACAAATGCAATGGAACCATGCAACAACTAAGTAACCACAACCAAGAACTCTGGGAGCGACCCACAAATACTTAACTCAAAGATCGATGGCGTCACCAGGAAGGCCCGTCAATCGTCTCGCTATACCAAGGTCTACGCCAGGCGCCAAAACAGGTCTACAGTCAGGGCAGCAGTCCGTCGCAGCCGTCAGGAGGCGGGAATCTTCGCGGGAAAAGTCTTCGGGCCACTTATTTCGACAACAGGATCGATGAAGCGGAGTGCACCTTCCCTCGGAGATTTCACACGAAGTTCCTCACGATCGTCGGGCTTGGACCGGTACCACTGATGCAGCCCCACGTTGGGCGCCAACTGAAGGACTGGGTTATTTAAGACCCAGCGGTGCCAGGGGACAACACCTGAAACCTTCGTGGGTAACCTGCTCCGGCGTACAAATGACAGAGACACGGGACACTTCCTTCGGCGTCAAAGATTCGAGCTTTATTTACTGCAGGGAACACAGAAGTCACGGCAAGTACAACGCGTGCTACTTGTGGAGACTGCTTCAAATTGGTTCTGTGGATCGCTCCTTTTATACATAATTCACCCATAGGTTTACATGGTACACAAAGGTTTATGGCTCGGTTCCCATGATTATCCCCCAGAAGGGTCGCTTTGGTCACTTTGATACATTCAAGGTCCGGAACATAAGTGCGGAAACATTTGGCGGTCCCCAACTGCAAAACCCATCTTCCCACCATTAGTACATTCCATTCAGCAATAAAACAGATCGAAGAAGGAACAAGGACAGGTGCGGAGGAAGATGGAGACAGTGGGGAATGGGAAAAGGGTGTAAAAGGGGAGGTATCAGGAAACACGAGCTACAGGCATCAAAGGGACGTGCCTAATGAGATGCACGGCTGAGACAATAAACCGGCACGGCAAGATGAGCCTCGTGCGGGGCCATTTGCCTTACAGTATCATCCCCCTCGTCATAAAGACATTTTCAAAGGACATGTGTTTTCCGTACATGCCTTGGGAATCCCAGGGTCGCGAAGCGGACAACGTCCGTTCGCTGGCTACCTGAGGGCAAGAAACAAAATGGATGCCATATCTAAGATGGAACCCGTGGGTACAGATAGAATAACCCACGTAACAGACGAACGGTTTAGTTTAGCACAGCGAAACTGCATACACCCACTAAACTCGTCATTTGCGGTTCATAGATACCAGACTCGACCATATTCGTGCGAGTCGAAAACATCACTTACATTTGTCACGGAACCTCAATAGTAACACACACATGGGCGCTCGAACTAGTTGATGCTCAAATTCAGTGACTCATTCATTAGCCCAAAAACAATCATGAGCGTCTTCGAGGCTGGACAGGTGTGCCTCTTCCCAAATCTACCGTGGAAAATCAGCTGTGATGCTGGGTAGAGGGTGGCCTTTGCATGGTCGCTCAAACTAGTTGATGCTCAAAATCAGTGACTCATTCATTAGCCCAAAAACAATCATGAGCGTCTTCGAGGCTGGACAGGTGTGCCTCTTCCCAAATCTACCGTGGAAATTCAGCTGTGATGCTGGGTAGAGGCCTTTGCATCCTTGACTTTCATGAGCGCAATCCCCGTGCTGTTCCTGTGACCAGGAGCTTTTTTCTCTTCATATTATTGTGTTCGCACGGGTTGCTGCAAGTTCGCACGCGTTTTGTACAATTTCGCAATTTGCAAAATTGTACAAAACCCTCGCGAACTTGCAGAAACCCGTGCGAACATAAAAAAAAATCTGCAAATTCGCGGATTTTGCGGATTGCGAGTTCGCAAATCCGCAAAATCCGCGAACGCGAGATCCGCAAAATTCACCCATGCTTAGAGTCTGGTCCGTGTATAGTACGCCCAGTGAAGATATTTTAAACTGTATCAGGAGGTATCGTGTAGAGACCGCTGCGCCCCGTGGGCTAGAAATAGCTTCAGCCCAGTCGTTGTACCTCAAATCAGGAATGTCAGCTTGCCACGCCAGCCATGTCTTATCGAGCGTTGTCTGTGTGTGGGTCGTCAGTGTCACGATCGACTCCTCCTCGGGATCAGGGTGATGCTGAAAGGGGTCCACCTCCTGATTTCCCCACACTCTGACTATAACATAAACACAGAGCGTAGAGGTAATCAAGCGAGGGATAAGTCAGGGAAGGGTAAGGGAAGGAACAGTAACGGATGGGATAGCTGAAACGACAAAAAGAAAGGCAAGAATTAAAACATCAAGTCTGACTACTCTCATTCAATTCTCGCTAATGAACCTATACATACCCCAATAATCAGGAGGTAACCTCTGCCTCTCTATCTCATAGATAAATCTCTATACATTTAGCTTCCTGTAAGAAAACCAGAGGTTAATGTTTGTTCACTCAATACTCTAGGTGAAATTCAAGGACCTGTATATAAACACACGTACCCTTATCTCACTTCCCCTAAATTATAATCACTCTCTCCAGTAACCCAGCACTGGAATCTTCATCCAATTTTATAATCAATCCTTGGCAGAAGGTTATATTGATTTGGAGTAGACAAACAAAGAAACAATATCAGTTCTTCCAAAGTTAGAACAAAAAAAATCCAATAGTATTCCTAGCTGGGCCCAACTAAAGGGAACACAAAAAAAACGTTCAAAAGTAATCCAACCTCCTTCGAGGCTTACCAGTTCGAACCAAAACACTCTGTGTATAACTCCAGAGCACAAAACCCTTCCTCGCGGCAGCCGCACGCAAGAAGGGCAAAGGAATTAATTTCGGGACAGGCGTCCTCTATTTACAGTTCCAAACAAACGTTTTTTCATCTCCGTGTAGACGCCACAGCACAGAACCCTTCCTCGCAGCAGCCGCACGCAAGAAGGACAAAGGAATTTGTTTCGGGACGGGCTTCCTCTATTTACAGTTCAAAACAAACGTGTCTCATCTCCGTGTAGACACCGCAGCACAGAACCCTTCCTCGCGGCAGCCGCACGCGAGAAGGGCAGAAAGGAAGGCAAGCTCGTATCCTGCGTCTCTTCCCAGAGGTATTCTGAAACAGGAACGCCTTCCTCTTTTCCAAGTTGTTTTTTCCCTACAATCTGAACAAAAGTCCCACAACACGGAACTCTCAACCACTCCAACAAGGTTCAGACGTGTAATCTCTTACAACGCGCCCCGGAGGACGCTGGGAATATTAAGGTTAAACTCCACCTTAACTTTGGCATTCTGGGAATCGTAGTTCCGTAGGCACAATCAGGCAATTCATGACAATATGTCCTCCCTCCTAGCGCCTCCTAGCACCAGGCTTCCCCGGATTCCGGGCATGAAACTTTCTTACCGCACGAGGAGCATGCACTCCAGTACTCGGCTCCCAAGAATCATCCTCCGATGTGTACCCTTTCCATGATATAAGGTACCACAACTGCCTTCTCCGAAACCTTGAATCCAAAACACTCCGCACCTCAAACTCCAGCTGACCGTCTCTCATCACAGGAGGAACTTCTTTACGACGACCGGCCCGTGCCGGTTTCAACAAACTACAATGGAAGATCGGATGTATTCTCAAGGAGGCAGGTAATTTCAGCTTGTACGCCACTGGATTCACAACCTTGAGAATCTCATACGGCCCGATGAAATGAGGGTGAAAGATACTGCGGTAACGGAAACGGATGTTTTTTGTCGAAAGCCACACTTTGTCACCCACATGATATACCGGGCCTTCCTGACGGTGCCTATCTTCCCACTTCTTGTAAGAGGTTTTCGCACTTTCCAAGTGCACCTGCACTCGACGATGGATTTTCAACAAGGCCTTCATCTGGGCCGCTACTGTGGGGTTATTTTGCACATCACTAGGAACGGTGACTGGTAATGTATCCGCATGATATCTTGTGTTGGCTCTAAACGGGGACTCTCCGGTAGAACAATGCCAAGCATTGTTGTACGATAGTTCAGCCAACCACAACAATGACACCCATGATACTCCTGCCTCTTCAGCATAGCATCGCAGATACTTTTTGAGGGTCTGGTTCAGTCTCTCCGTTTGGCCATTGGATTGAGGATGAAAACTAGTCGACAGCGCATCCTTCATGTGTAACGCCTTGCACCACATATGCCAGAACCTGGCGACAAATTGCGGGTCTCGATCAGAAATGATAACCTTGGGTATTCCATGTAACCGTACCACCTGTGTTAACAACAACTGCGCAGTTTGTGCAGCTGTAGGAAGATTCCGGCATGGAATAAAATGTCCCATTTTAGTCATACTGTCCACCACTACCAGGATGGCGTCACAACCTTTATCCAAGGGTAATCCTAGTACAAAATCCATGCTTATCACCTGCCAAGGTCTTGAGGGGGTAGGAAGTGGCATTGGCAATCCCTTGCTCCTTGTTTGTTCGTTTTTTGCTCTAGCACATATCTCACACTGGTCTATCCAGACCTTCACATCTTTAGACATTCCTTCCCACCAGAATTGTCTTTGCAGAGCATGGATGGTCTTCTGATGGCCCGGATGACCAGCAACCATAGCATTATGACACCAATTAAATGCCATCAATCGCAGTTCATGCGTGGGAAGAAACAGTGTGTTGTCGCGCATGGGCAAGCCATGTTTCAATGTACGTTGTTTTTCTTTTCCAGCCCACTTCTGCCATTGCGTTAATGAGTTGATTCGGTACCACCTCAAGGAAGTGCTCGATGGTTGTGGAGCATAACACCATCTCCGGCGATAGAATTGACAAAGGTTCTCCCTTTGCCGATGCTTCAGAATCCATTTGGCGTGATAGCGAATCAGCTTTTTTGTTTTCCGTACCTGGACGAAAGGTGATTGTAAATTCGTACTCAGCGAAAAACAACATCCAGCGCATTTGCCTCTGTGAGAGGTGCCTGGCCGTCTTCATATATTGAAGGTTTCGATGGTCCGAATATACTGTGACAGGATGCTGACCCCCCCAAAGATATGGCCTCCACTCTTGAAACGCCCTCTTAACAGCCAGTAGCTCCTTCTCCGCCACTGTATAGTTCACTTCCGCTGGATTCAACTTTTTAGACAAAAAGGCAATAGGGTGCAGTTGACCGGTGTGTTTGTCTCTTTGCGACAGTCCTGCCCCAATGGCCACATCCGAAGCATCAGCTTCCACCTCGAACGGTACATCGGCTTGTGGATGCCTCAGTATGGGTGCAGTACAAAAGGCCTTTTTCATCTGGTCAAATGCTTCCCCTGCTTCAGGGGTCCAACAAAAGGTAATTCCCTTCCTCAACAACCGGGTTACTGGAGAGGCTAGCTGCGAAAAATGAGAAATGAATCTCCGATAATAATTGGAGAAACCTAGAAAGCATTGCACATCTTTCACACTTCTAGGAGTCGGCCACTCCTGAACAGCTTTCACCTTTCTGTCAGCCATCCTGAAACCCCGAGGACTCAACACCACACCCAAAAACTCCACTTCTGTAACCCCAAACTCGCACTTACTGAGTTTGCAAAACAGACTATGTTCCTGCAACCTTTGAAGGATTAAACAAACCTGACTAACATGTTGAGCTGGAGTGTCTGAATAGATCAATATATCATCGATGTAGATGACAACGAAATGATCGATGTATTCTTTAATAATATCGTTGAGAAAGTATTGGAATGCCGCAGGGGCATTACAAAGCCCGAACGGCATCACCAAATACTCAAACAAACCAAAACGGGTTTTAAACGCCGCCTTCCACTCATCTCCAGCCCGGATATGCACCAAATGATATGCCCCATGCAAGTCTAACCGGGTGTAAATGTTGGCCTCCTTTACCTGATCCAACAGGACAGGAATGAGTGGAAGAGGGTAGCGATTTTTGATGGTGACTTTATTCAATTGTCTGAAGTCGATGCAAGCACGCAACTCACCATTGGCCTTAGAAATAAAGAAAAGAGGCGAGGCTGCTGGAGAACGAGATGGACGAATGAAACCCAACGAACAAAGATGTTCCAAATACTGTTTCAAATGTTTCGTTTCAGAATCAGACAACGCATACACACGTTATGTGGGAATCTTTGCATCCTCCACTAAATCAATACGACAATCATAGTCGCGATGAGGTGGGAGCCTCTCAGCTTCCACTTCACTGAACACTGCCTTATATCGTTGGTATTCGGAAGGCAATACCACCTCTTTCTCTTCTGCTGTGGCCACTTGAAACACCTGCGCTAAGGATAGAGCGTGCGCTACATTGTCTCTTTTTAAACACTGGGACACACAGAACTCTGATTGGAACTGGATGGTTTTTAACTTCCAATCCATAGTGGGAATATGTTGCCACAACCAAGGCATACCTAAAATGATCTCATATTGCGGTGCCTCTATCATGTTCAAGACAATGGTTTCCACATGATCCCAAGGCTGTCCACAAAGAGACAGTTCTAACGATTCTGTATGCTCCACAATGGGACCAGATTTCAAAGGGGTTCCATCCACTGCCAGTACTATCTCCGGTTTATGAGTGGGCACTTTATTAAGACCCAACCTCTCCACCAACCCATAATCAATGAAATTCCCGGTAGCACCAGAATCTACCATTGTGCTTACCGGATGCTGTTGTTGTCCGTTACCCAGGAACATAGTGTGAGAAGTTGGCCTGATATATAATGTTCATTATTCTAGTGAGCACTTTGTATCAGTCCAAAAAACCCTTATGGTGATTGGTTGTAAGTCAACCTTATAGACCAGCTATCCTAGGAGCGTGGATACGAGCAGTCTTCGGGCTAAACTCTAGAGGGCGTGTTAAGCCAGCTGTTATACCATCGCATATACCCCTTGAACACCAAGTGAAAGGACACCACACAAGTGTTATGAAAATAAACAGTGTATTTATTTAGATCACAAAGCCCTGTACTCTTTATGAGGACAGGGTACTAAGCACACAACAAAACTCTTACGAAAATACTTCAAGTTGCACAATTTACACAAATGCCCGAGAGGGCACGAAAAACCATATACTCTGAAAGTGGAATGCGAAATTACTAGCAGGTAAGTACTATACTAATAGGCTTTGGAATCGCTAGGACTACGTTACTGAACCTTCAGATTACTAGTAGGAGGCCTAGGGGACTCGGGTGCAGAGTGTGCACTCTCACGCGGGATGCGGGACAAAGTCTATGGTAGCTAGATTTCACAAAGTTAGTATTCTCGGGCGAACCCGACTAGGTAGATCGAAAACGACAGTGGATCCTGCCCCTTGGATAGTGAGGCTATGCTGGGGCACCGAAATGCCGACGTTACCTAGCCCAGGGGCTGCAGCTGCATAGGTCTCAAAAGACGTCGGGAATACTCGTAGACGAGCCAGGAGCCTGAAGAAAGAAGTTGCTGGCAGGCGACCAGTGAAGATTGTTCGAGTGATCCAAGCCTGGATCGAAGATGGATGACACCTGAAAGCAGAGGGGACCAAGTTCGTGACCACTAGCCAGTAGTCAGATGGCACCAGGAGGGCACCGGATGGTAGTCACCTCGACTAGGTGAGTGGGCGACGCTGGGCTCTGCAGTCTCACGGACCAGGAGGTTTTGTCGGCGACCAGGATGGAGGTGCGAGCTGTCCCACGATGGATGAAGCTGTCGACGTCGTGGACCCAGGATTGGGGCAACAAGTCTTGGCAAATTCAAGCCCATGCGGTGGACTCAAAATGGTGTCTGGAGTGGACCAGGAGGGTCCGGGGTGCTCCTCTTTTGGAAGGGAGCAAGGGCCAGTCTGGAGCAACCAGACCAGCAGCAGTGATGTCGTCAGGCGTCGTTCAGAAGGCCACAAGCCAGCAGGCTAGTAGCCAAACAACGCGGTGAGCAGCAAAAAGCAGAAGGGCCCCACGCAGATCGTGGAGATGCTGGGAGGCTGGACTTCGGTGCTGGAGCTGCTCAGGGTCGGGGCTTCTCGGACCCCAAAGCACTCACCAGAGGATCCCTCGGCGGTCGTGCTGGATAGAAGTCGTGCAGTTCTGATGATGGCCGGTCCCTCGAGGTCTCGTCGCACCTACGGTTCTCAGCTTAGCTGTAGAGGTAGGTAGAGGTCAGAGGTGCCAGGGAACCCGGGTCTCGTCATGCTGGTCGGTCGGATTCCTGAGGAAGGACGTGCAGCAAACCGCAGAGTTCTTAGATGGTGCCTGCGGGTGCAGGGTGACTACTCCTTAGCCACAAGGGAGAAATCTTGAGAAGAAGTCGAGAGTTCCTTTCGTAGAAAGTAGTTTCTTGATTCAAAGATGATCTAATTTGGAAGGGTCCCCGCTCCTGCCTTTATCCTAAAGAAAGGGGTGGGTACGTGACTAGGTCCTGCCCTAGGGGTGGGACCAGGAAGGGGGGAGTGGTTACAACCCTCTCCCATGTCGGACTTTCCCCAGGCCAGGGGCTGGTGTGCCCCTGGAACTGGTTCTAGCCGGCAGATGCGTAGTGAGCACCAGGGTGCCACTTGCAGTCACCTTCCTGTAAAGCCCTGCCTACCCAGGGTACACAAAACCCTGTCTGGGATGGTGCTAGCACCGCCCCTGACAGGAAACCCTTTGTCCAAGCTCTCCTTGCTGGAAGGACTCCCAGCAGCAGGAGGTCAGACTCGTGTCTGTGGTGGCAGCATCCATTTTGTGGAGCTGAGGCTTCAGTTAACTTTAACCGGGGTTCACAGTTACATACATGTCGTGTCCCTCTAGAAGGGTGGAATGCTAACCCCGTTGCCAGAATTGGCGAGGGGTTAGTATTCCAATTCGTATGACACCTTACTCAACATGTTTTGATAAAGCAATACCAGAGATAGCATTTAACCGCGAGGATTATAATGCACTTAAGAGTATATGGTATGCGTTATCATGGAACAGCTATTAGGACTTGGTTCCGCAAGCTGCAAACGGGCTCAGCTCATGCCAGAGCACCATTTCACACGATTCCAAGCACTCTGCCTTCAGGATTGTCAAGGCCTGCCATAAGAGTGACTGATAGGAATCTGTGTGTCCATTTTTAGTGGTTAGATATAGGTATACTATATCTAAAGCAAAGGGTGATTACACCACCTTGCCCCAGATGTCGTGCAGCCAGTTGTGTCAGATTTAGATGGCCATCCAGGGGTGGCATAATACATGCTTCAGCCCCTGGTAGCCCTGGGTACACCTATGCCCTGAGTTACAGGGTCTGATAAGGTGGCCCAGTACCAATTGGATAATGCACCTAAGGTACACATGTCAATTTAGTGAGAGAACAGCTAGGCTGTGGGTCTGATTGGCAGGCCCACAGCCAGAGAAAGTTGTAAACCAGTGAAACAAAAGCAAAAAATCTGGGTGATCATAGGATTGCAGAGCCTACTCTCCTACACATAGACAATACAACATGGGACTCTGCATCCGCACTCCCAGCCTCCCCTAAAGAAGGTATTCTCCATTCTGTAGCAGGTATTTGCACACTCTCTGAGCTCCCCTTTACTTCCTGTCTCTCAAAATCACTTTCGGCTACCACAGCTGCCACCTTTTTGGCCGAAAAATAGGGACTCCTCTTCTGAGGTTTCATTGTGCAGTCACGTACGTAGTGTCCTTTTCTACCGCAGTACATACATAAGCCTTGGGCCCGTCTGCTTTCTCTTTCTGCTTTAGTCAATGGAGGACGGACAGCCCCGACTTCCATTGGTTCTGGTCCTGATTCTTTCTTGCTGGGGGGGCAAGCCACTTCATACCCACCCCCTGTTCTGTCCCCCTTTCTACGCTCGCCTCCCCTTTCAGAAAGGAGATGATCCAACCTCAAGGTAAGATTAATCAAACCTATACAACTAGTGGGCTGGGGGTCAATTTGCGCCAACACGTCTTTCATATCTTCATTCAACCCCTGATAATATAGCGCCATTCTCTTCTCCTCCGGCCAAGCAGTTTCCCCTACTAGCCTATTGAAGGTGGTCATATAGGACACCAGATCTTTTCTCCCTTGACGTAACCCCAACAGATCACGATCGGCACTGAGTGTGGTCGCTCTTCTATCAAACACCCTTTCGAATTCCCTTCGGAAGGCCACCCAATCTGTTAACAAGGGATCATCTTTGCGTACTAAGGGGACCGCCCAATTTGCTGCGTCACCCGTTAAATAAGAGATAGCAAAAGCCACTCTAGAGTGGTTAGTGGGAAAGGAAGCTGGCCTACATGAGAAATGCAAGGTTATCTGGGTTAAAAACATTTGTATCTTGAGAGGGTCCCCCGCATATCGTTCTGGACTGGCCAACGGTATGGGGGGAGGCACGGTAACTCGTATCTGTGGAGCCCCCACTGAAGCATCGAAAGGGTTTCGGGTTTGCCTATCCAATCTTTCCTTAAGGGCCGCTGTTTCGGCACAAGAATTAACTAACTCCTGCTGCACAACCAACAGTGCCTGCATCACATCTTCTAAAGTGGTCATCTTTCAGCACCCCCTGACCGGGAGGGGTATTTTTCTTGGGTAAGGGATTCTGTCACGATCGGCTCCTCCTCGGGATCAGGATGATGCTGAAAGGGGTCCACCTCCTGATTTCCCCACACTCTGACTATAACATAAACACAGAGCGTAGAGGTAATCAAGCGAGGGATAAGTCAGGGAAGGGTAAGGGAAGGAACAGCAACGGATGGGATAGCTGAAACGACAAAAAGAAAGGCAAGAATTAAAACATCAAGTCTGACTACTCTCATTCAATTCTCGCTAATGAACCTATACATACCCCAATAATCAGGAGGTGACCTCTGCCTCTCTATCTCATAGATAAATCTCTATAAATTTAGCTCCCTGTAAGAAAACCAGAGGTTAATGTTTGTTCACTCAATACTCTAGATGAAATTCAAGGACCTGTATATAAACACACGTACCCTTATCTCACTTCCCCTAAATTATAATCACTCTCTCCAGTAACCCAGCGCTGGAATCTTCATCCAATTTTATAATCAATCCTTGGCAGAAGGTTATATTGATTTGGAGTAGACAAACAAAGAAACAATATCAATTCAAATTCAATTCAATTCAAAAATACTTTATTCGGATTTCAACAAATCCATAAAAGCAACACATTTAAAAATACATTAAAAAGAATTACAAGGGGGCGTGGCCAAGATGGCGGGCTGAGCGGTCGCACTTGCCGAGGGCTCCCGGACCCCTGAATTCCTGCACCGCTCAGAACCGCTGATTCCCCCCCGGATCACGCGGCCACCGAGCCTGGTGCTTGCGGTGGAGGTGTGGAGAGCCTGCTGAGCCTGGTTTGCGCCGTCGGGGACGAGATTTTGGCCGGTGGAGCCCAGGTCGGACCCCGCTGTACGACCCGAGTGAGAGCTGGAAGCCGCGAGTCACCCGACCCTCGGTGCGCGACGAGGCGATCGGCCTCTGAGGTGTGAAGCCCGCTGTGGTGCATGTGCTGTTGGAGTGGGATTCGGCGACGGCTCCGCGTGCAGCCTGGAGCTGTCCAGCAGCGGCTGTACGGAGCGGAGCGGAGCGGAGGTGCAGAGCGGTGGCGGAGTCGGTGCCACCTCGCTACGCCAGCCCGTGGCTTGACGAGGCCTGCTGGAGGAGGTCGCCTCGGCTGGTTATCTGTGCGGATCTGGGGACCGAGTCTCCCGAGGCTGATCTCTCCCTGAAGCAGCGGACCCCGGTGGCTGTTGCATTGTGACCTAGCCCCCTGGCCGGATTTCTGGTTCTTGGATCGGAGAAGGAGAGAGGGTCTCCATCTTGGGCGTTGTCCCCACGACACTACTGAGCGGCCATTTTGTGGAGTCCGGCCGGGCAGCTCATCCCTCCTGGCGCTCTTTACGACCACTCCCGGCTGGCATATAGCCGCTTTCTCTGCTGTTCAGCGAGCCTCAGTGCCCGTTCTCGCTCTATAATGTCGAATGCCAGGGGACAGCGAAGAGGCGACCGGACCTTGCCGGAGATGCTGGGACGGGGCGCCCTGCGCAGCGGAGGTGCTCAACCGGCCGCGACCTCCCCGGCACCTACCAGGGGGGCAGAAGGTGGAGAGCCCCCGGTGACGAGGTCCTTTCTCGAGTCCCTGTTTAGCTCCCTCAGGGAAGACTTCCAAGCACTCAAGAATGAAGTGGCCGGGGAGGTCCGCGAAGTGAGGAGAGAGATGGACTCCCTGGGGGATCGGGTGAACACGGTGGAGGAAGCGGGCCACTCCAGGGATGAGGAGATCACCCATCTGCAGCAGGAGGTCCTACGGCTCCGGGAGCAACAGATTGAGCTACAGGCCCACGCCGAGGACCTTGAAAATCGGTCCAGGCGGAACAACATACGGGTCCGCGGAGTGCCGTCTGGTGAGGAGGGTGAAGACGTGACGGCATATCTGGTGGCCCTCTTCCGAGCGATCCTGGGAGAGCCGGAGGACTTTCGGATTCGCATTGACCGGGCACACCGGGTGGGTCGCCCCCGCAGAGCCACGGCGCCCGCCCCGGACATTTTGGCCTTCCTCCCGAACTTTCCTTTGAAGGAGCGGATCCTCCGTGAGGCACGAGTGCAGCAGCCTTTTCGATTCCGGGACCATCCTGTGACACTGTTTCAGGACTTATCCACAGTCACGTTACAGAAGAGGAAATCCTTCAAGATCGCTACGGACTTCCTTCGGGAGCATGAAACACAGTACTCCTGGGGGCACCCCTTCCGCCTGATCTTCAGGTGGAACGGTGTCCTACATCAACTTCGGTCCCTTCAAGATGTTTGCGCGGTGCTGGGCCTCACTGCAACGGACACGGATACCCCGGCCCCGCGACGGAGGCGCAGCACTCGTAACGGCTGGCAACGAGCTGAGGGGGGGGCCTCTCCCCCGGCGGAGCGCCCGGGCTCGCCTGCAATCCGGGCTGAAATGGCGGCTGCCATCCAGGAGGCCTCCAGAGTGGCGGCGAATGGCGAAGTGGCCTTGACGGCCTGAACTCACTCCGGGGGGAGTCTACTTTAGCTCATTCTTATTGCAGGTGCGGGGTTTCGGGGGGTGGCACGGGAGGGAGGGCGAGTGCTGAAGGTGGTGGCTGGACGTCCACTAGGTTGACTTTCCACGGCCTTGCCCGTTTTGGGCCGGACTGGGACAATGTCTTTTTTGAAAAGTTTGAGAAGCGGGGGAAGGGGTTGGGACGGACGGGCAGCTGTTTTGATTTTGGGACCTAGAGGGGGGGCCAGTAGCGGGGGGTGGTGTGGATTTGCTGGTGTAGGGGCGGGGGGGGGGGGTTTTGGTCGTGGGGTGTTGGGGTTCGGGGACTGTACTGTGCCAATGGTTGATTCAACGTTGCTCTGTTTTGAGGTCTCGAAGGGTGCCTTCTGTGTTTGCTGACGGGGCTTTGCCTTTTGATATGTGCTCCCTGAACTCTCTCTTTGATGGCTCTTAGGTGCTTACTCTCAATGTGAAAGGGCTGAATAATCCGGTTAAGCGGCGGGCAGTGTTATCCCTGTTGGAAAACTCACAAGCGGATATCTGCCTGTTGCAGGAGACCCACTTGCTGGCTAAGGACTGCTCGCGGATGCGAACCCCCAAGTTCCCCACACAGCTATTCTCCTCTAGCACTTCCAAGACGGCAGGGGTGGCCATTTTGTTTTCTAGAAGGTTCAGGGGCGAGGTTGTGAGCAAGGTGGCGGAGCAGAAAGGAAGACTCCTGGTATATAGAATCAAGGTGGGGGGCTTAGCACTGACTGTAGGCTCCGTTTATTGCCCCAATGATCATCAGGATCAATTCTTACACAGGGCCTTGGACGACGTTGCATCCACCTCTGATAGGCACATAGTGTTGGGGGGTGATCTGAATCTGGTTTTTGATGCGGCGCTGGATAGGTCTGTGCAGCGGCGTCAGCAGTTGGGTGAGCTTTCGGGCTCGATTCGAACTCGACTTGCGGAGCTGGACCTGCATGACATGTGGCGCTGCCTCCACCCCACCACCCGCGCATACTCTTATTTTTCGCACGCCCATAGATCTTATGCGCGCTTGGACCACCTCCTAGTGTCAGGCCCGCTGCTCCTTTTGGCTTCAAATGCAGACATGGGGGTCGTTTCCCTTTCTGATCACGCCCCAGTTGAGGGCGCTTTCACTCTTCCGCCGGGGGCTCGGTCGAGGGGGGTTTGGAGGCTCCGAGATACGCTTTTGCATAGGCGGTCGGTGGTGGATCAGATCAGGGCGGCCATCTTGGCTTTTCAGACCGTGAATGACAATGGGGATACCTCCCGAGCGACACAGTGGGCGGCCCTTAAGGCCGTGCTCCGAGGCGAATTTATCGCGATTTCCGCTGCCGAGAATAGGGACCGGCAACTTAAGAGAGATGAGCTCACCCGGCAGGTGAGGGAGCTGGAACAGGTTCATCACAGGACAGGGGCCCCCAGGGTGTGGAGGCAGCTGAAGGCGGCGCGGAAGCTCCTGGCAGCCCTAGACACGGATCGGGCGGAGTACGCAGTGCTCCGCCTGAAGCACAAATATTACACAGGGGGCGATCGGTGTGGGCGGCTCCTGGCTAACAAACTCAGGGTGCAGCACCAGCAGCACCGAGTGAAGGAACTGCTGGACCCGGCCGGAGGCAGAGTCACGACCGATGAACACATAGCGGATGTCTTCCGAGGCTTTTATGCGGACCTCTACTCCGGGGAGCCCCCTTCGGCCCAGGCTGAGGGGGACTACCTGGACTCGGTTCCGCTCCCGTCGCTGACTCAGGATCAGGCTCAGTATCTGGAGCGTGACATACGCATTGAGGAGGTGGTCACGGCGATATCCCGGCTCAAACTGGGCAAGGCCCCGGGTCCGGATGGCTTCATCCCGCTGTTTTACAAAACCTTCTGTCAGGAGCTGGCGCCTCTGCTGACTCGCCTTTTTAACTCCTTCGCAGAGCCGGGAGCCATCCCCTCCGAATTTCTCCAGGCCACGGTCTCAGTGATCCCTAAGCCGGGCAAGGACAGGACCGCCTGTGGGTCCTATCGTCCCATTTCGCTGCTGAACACCGATTTGAAGGTGTTCACCAGTATCTTAGCGGCACGCCTGGCGTTGCATCTCCCCGGCATGGTTGACTCGGACCAAGCGGGCTTCGTGCCCGGTAGGCAAACGGTAGATAATACGAAGAGGGTGACGCACATTCTCGAGAAGGCTTCTAGGATCCCTGGAGAGAGGATGCTCCTGTCCATTGACGCGGAGAAAGCTTTTGACAGGGTGCACTGGCCCTACCTTGAGAAAGTCCTGAGCAAATTTGGGATAGGGGAGAAGTTTCGTCACCTGATCTTTAACTGCTACCGGTTTCCATCTGCGGTGGTCCGGGTGAACGGCGGCAGCTCTCGACCCTTCCCCATTGAACGGGGCACGAGACAGGGATGCCCGCTCTCCCCTTTGCTCTTTGCCTTGTACATGGAGCCATTTGCCCAGAGGGTTAGGCAGAACCCTGACATTATCGGGGTCCAGATGGGCGGGTTTCGCCACGCGATTAGCCTGTACGCGGACGATGTCATTCTGACACTGGATGACCCGCGGAGGTCGCTACCGGCCTGCGTGGAGGAACTGAACTTATTCGCTGACGTGGCGGGCTTTAAGGTGAACCTGGGTAAGTCGGCCGCCCTGGACATCTCGCTATCTGCTGCCACTAGAGTGGAACTGCAGAGGCTTTACCCTCTGAGCTGGTCCAAGGACCAGATCCCGTACTTGGGGATCCTGCTGGCGCCCTCCCTCCCGGAGATGGTTAAGGCCAATTACGCAGCTCTAGGCACTAAAATCAAGGAGGAATTGGGCCGGTGGGATAAAGGCACGCTGTCGCTACTGGGTAGGGTGGCCGCAGTGAAGATGACCCTTCTGCCTCAGGTGCTTTACCTCTTCAGAGCATTACCGCTCCACCCTCCTGCGGGGTGGCTCGCGGAGACTCAGACCGCCATTGCGCGATTCGTGTGGCAGGGCCGTAGGCCGAGGATCAAGAGGGGCATCGCTATGCTCTCGCCGGAATCCGGAGGGCTGGGGATACCGGATTTACGGAAATATTTTCAGGCCGCTCAGCTCCGATACCTCGTGGAATGGAGCCGGTGGGAATCTGATAAACACTGGTTGTTCCAAGATCAGGCGGTGGCGGGTAGGACGCTGCAGGAAGTACCATTCTTGAGGCGAGCCCATCGGCCCCCCAATCTTTACGCGTCCTTGGTGACGCGGGTCCCGCTCCAGACGTGGGACTCGGTGGCTGCCAGATGCGAGTTGACTACCTTCCCCTCTCCCTTCACGCCGCTCATTGGCAACCCGGACTTCGGCCCGGGGTTGGAACAGGGAGCCTATGAACGCTGGCGGGTGGCCCGCTGCTGCACTCTGTACCACTTGTACTCCCCCGAGGGAGTTGTCTCCTTCCAGGACTTGCAGAGGGATTATGGCCTCCCTGAGACGGAACGCATGCGATACATGCAGGCGCGCCACTGGGCATTACAACCCCAAGTGCGCGACGCGGCACACAGGGAAATCACGGAGTATGAGCGTTGGTTAATTACTCGCACGTCGGACGCCAAACTGATCTCGGACCTGTATAGAATGCTGCAGCCCCCCTCATTTCATATTCACAACCCTGGTCGGGAACGATGGGAGCGAGAGCTTGGGCGCGAGCTGAGTCATAAGGAATGGGACCACATCTCCTACCGCGCGCGCCACTCGGCCTACCACACGGGTCTTACAGAGACCTTTACTAAAATCTCGACCTACTGGTACCGCACTCCGGAGAAACTGCACGAGATGGACAGGGCGATACCAGGGACGTGCTGGCGCAACTGTGGCAACACTGGTACACTGACACACATACTGTGGGATTGCCCCCTGCTGGCTCCGTACTGGGAAGAGGTCCTGAGCGAGGTGGACAAATGCTTTGGGATAGAACTGCCTAGGTTCCCGGCCTATGTCCTGTTGGGGTTGCCGAATGGGTTGATGTATCCCCTTAGGTCCAAGAGGGGTAGACAGATCGCAATTGCGCTGGGGTCAGCGGTGCAGAATATTCTCATATACTGGCGCACTACAACACTTCCCTCTGTAGTTGGTTGGCTGCACAGACTGTGGCATGTTCTTGGAATGGAAAAGATGTCCTTAGTGGCCCTGGGGGATACTGATACCTTTGAGGAATTGTGGGAGCCCTTTCACAGCCTGTTATGTTCCGAGTTTCGAGAGATTACCTGCCCTAGATATTTGCGGCTGTTGAGGCTGACGCCGCCGCCGGACCCGCCTGCCTGAGTGGGTGGGGTTGGTGTTGCATAGTAGAGATTCATGGAGAAGTTCACAGTGGCGGAGACTGTAGATGCTGGCACAGTACAGGGGGTGGGTCGGGGTATGGCAGTTGGGGGTTCAGTTTGGTTAGGTAGGTTTTTTGGAGCGGGGTTGTTTCTCCTCCCTTCACCCCCCCCCCCCCTTTTATTTTTCTTTTTCCTTCCCCATTCGTTCTTTCTTTTGTTCCTTCCCCCCTGATTTTTTTTTTTTTTTTTCCTTTCCTCATTATCCCTCCCCTCCCCTCCCCTTCCCCCCCCCCCCCCCCTCCCCTCCCCTCGTTGTCTGTCCATGCCCACAGGTGCTGAAGCTATGCTCCCGAGTCGGACGGAGCCTCTTACAAATTGTAACTGTATTATTGTATTGGCTGTATGATGCGCACTGGTGCGCGGATCTTGTGGGTCACCTGTTTCTTACCCCTCTGTGTCCTATCCCACCCTGCTTCAATAAAATACTTTAAACCTAAAAAGAATTACAAAACTTTCACAAGTAATTAAAAGACTACAAGAAAGAACATGCAAGCATTGATGTAAACAATCAGTGTAATCCAATTACTAGAGTGCAATCCAATTACTAAAGTGCAAAGGCATTGGGAGCTGTGCAGCTTATAAACGTTTCAGGGAGATTCCATCGATTTGCGTGTAAAAGAAATAACTTTCAGAAATGAACTTACACGGAAAATCAATTCATCGTTTTCTAGTTTTAAAAGCATAGAGTAGGATTGAGTCAGGGACACTGGTCTGTGTTTTTTAAAATATGGGGCTAAAAACCATTTAATATATTTCATATAAAATTTACAGTTAAAAAAGAAATGTAAATCATTTTGTCTACTGAATCCATCGCAGGGACAGGGGCATGGCATATTTCCAGAGTTCATCATACTATGGCCCATAGGAAAGCAAAGTGAATATTTTATAGTACCAGCTCTCAAGCGAAATAATAACGATCTTTCCCAATTAGTCAATGGAAGTCTTAAGTATAAAGGAATTTGTTGTCGAGTTGGGTCATTGTTTACGTTATTCACATATGACTTAACAGTTTGTTTTTGCAATTCTTCCTCCAACCTCTTTTCCCTAAAAAGGGCGTAGAGTTCAAATTGTACATCCTTTTTATCCGTACTCTTGATCTGAGAGGGTCGTTAAAAAGATGGATTTTGCCTATGCTGTTTAGGCTTTCCTTTGTCGCCCGAAGCCACGGGATACTCATACCTTTATTGCAGGCTAGACACTCAGTCACAATTTCCTGTGTTAAGGTAGCGCGATCATTGGCCCAAATGGCCAGCCAGAATAATGCAGGCCGTGTGGCGATGAAATCAGTTATATAGGGCAAGTTGAGTTCAGCATGGCAGATGTACCCGGATGAGGAGATTGGGGCTCCCAGTAGTTTCCTGCATAACCGATTCTCTTCTGTCTGCAGGCTGGGTGTTTTCACTATCCCCCAAATCTCGGCGCCATAGGTTGCTACCGGGGCACACTGCAGTCTGTATATCTTCAAAATTGCATTAGTTGTTTTAGTCCTCTTTGGCCGTGGAAGGGAAAGGATTGAGTTTATGGCCTTTGAAAACTTGCCTGTGGCGTGGGCGAGATGCCCGCTCCACAGGCCGTTCGCAGCAAAGATCTGTAGGAGGGGGCGTGGGACTGGTACTAATTACGGTGTCAGGTAGAGGCGGTACACCAGAGTAACGTTTCAAACTAGGTTTTATTTTTATGGTTCTCTTGGTTCTATAAGTAAGTCTTTCTTTTGCGAACTCCAGGTTGTTCGTGGTGGCGGTGTAGTCGGCGGGAAGGGGTCCACGTGGTCTTGACCGGCGTCGGTATCTTCGGTGTCGCCTCTCCGGGCCGGATTACCGAGGAGAAAAGGAGACCAACAAAGGGAGCCGTTAGTTTTGCTAACTGGGTACTTCCGACCGTTCAGGGGCCAAAGTGACGTGAGGAACACCAGTGTCTCTCGCTACCTTAACAACTATGTGCAGAGTGATGGAGGGATAATCAGTGAGGAAACCAGACGGGTACCAGGGGGGGAACGGGACTCAGGTAACACACAGGGAAAGGTACGCACAAGCCTATATACAAATTTACACGGGGGCGTTCTTCTTCCCCACCCAAGCCGCCAAACGTCTCCGTACCTGAGTGAGCCACACTCCTCCCTCGGGAGCGTGGCACGGCGGTGCACAGGGTCGTTGGCCTCCTGGCTCTCCCTCACTTCCGTGGTACTCGTTCTCCTTCTCTCCGCCCAGGTTCCGCGTTGTCTCCTCTTCTCCGTCCTCGCTCTTCCTCGCTCGCTCTCTTCCTCCGCTCTCGTCCTCCGGGGTGTAAACACACCCACCGTACAGGATATCCTGCCCTTTGTCCAGTCCAGGTCCTCTGACGTCAGAGAGGGGCGGAGTCTCGTCCCGCTCCAGGAAGTTCCAATTAAAGGCGCCGCAGTCTCGATGTTCCTCCTGGTCAGAAACGCTGTCCCATTCCGCTTTTGGGGCGTCCGTCTGTATGAAACGAGGAGAAGGAGGAACAGGCAACCACCAGTTAGAGTGTTCATCCCGCTTGACCATGCTACAAGATCATACCTAAATAAGGAAATAATTTTGTAGAGTACAACTTATCTTGTCCTATAGAAATGGAATTGAGATGTTTAGCCTCTGGCAAAAAAGGTCATAATAAACGATTTTTTAAAGTTCACTTTAAGATCCAGATTCCCCATATAATGTGCAAAATTCTTGACCAGGACACGTAGGGCCTTTGGTGTTAAGCCCATAATCACTGCATCGTCGGCGTACAGAAGTGCGGGTAACGATCTCCCTTGGATTCTCGGGGCATCAGTGGTCGTCTTTTTCAGAGAGTCGCTCAGTCCGTTTATATAAATGATGAACAGCAGGGGTGCTAAAAGGCACCCCTGTCGGACGCCTCTTTCAACCTTGATTGCCCCTGAGATCTCACCTTCCATACCAATCCGTACCTGTGCTTTAGTGTCTGCAAGTAGATAAGCCAGGAAATGCACCAAAGGTTCGTCTAGGCCATAGGAGAGGAGAGTCGCCCACAGTTTTGACCTGTTCACTAAGTCGAATGCGGACGACAAGTCCATAAATGCTTGGTAAATAGGTGAAACCCTAGCTATGGTGTATTTGCCAATTATGAGGTTGAGGTTCAGGCATTGTTCAGTTGTCCCAACCTTGCTTCTAAAGCCCATTTGGCATCTGTCCATCACTACTACTTCCTCGGCCCAATCATTCACTCTGTTATACAACACCCGGCCCAAGATTTTCAAGGTGTTGTCTAAGAGCGAGATGGGCCTGTAATTTGCAGGGTCAGACCTTTCGCCTTTTTTGTAGATAGGGACTATTATGCTTGTTGACCAGGTGTCAGGAATAGGGACCAACGGCAAGCAATTGAAAACATTAACCAGAATGGGTCCCCAAAATTCCGGCTTGTATTTAATTAGGTCGATTGGAAAGCCATCCGGCCCAGGTGCCTTGTTCCCGAGGCTTTGGTTAATAGCCACGATGACCTCCCCCTGGGTTATGTCTAGTGATTTCAGTTTGCCAGGGCTATAATCATCTGTAGAGGCGACAGGGTTGGCGTATATTTTGGAGAAATGTTGTTCCCATTGCTGGCTTGAAATGGTACAGCTTATTGGTGATAACTGCTTTCCCATGTCCCGCATCTTCCTTACAGCAGGCCAAAAGGTAGCGCTATTTCCCACGGCAGCGGAAACAGTTAATTCCTTCCAATGTTCTTCCACTATAGCAGCCTTCCTTATCCCTATAGTTGTTTTATAGGTTTGTCTAGCGGTCCGTACTTCTATTTGGCTTCTGGGTTTGGAATTTAGAGCCCTACGAAGAGCCTTATTTGCCGCTGAGCAGCGACTGTCGAACCACCTAGGCTCGTAATTGTGGTTTTTGTTGGGAACAGTTAGGAGAGTCTTTATAACATTACAGAGATTTACAAAGTCTTTGACTATCCTTTGGTGATTCCCATTGGTAAGTGAACACGAATCAACTATTGGTTGGTGGTTATTTATAATTGTGTTCATAATGCAACCACTGTCCACCCCTTTCCACTTCAGCCTTAAGTTGTTAGTTGAAGGCATGATGTCCCTGGCTCCGAGAATGCAAGCAGGTGCTTGGGACGGTCCTAGTCTTATGGTGACTTCCAATGCATTATGGTCACCAAAGGCTGTTTCTAGAACTCTAGCCTGGGTGACTCTGTCTAATAGTTCTACAGACATAAAAATATAGTCCACCGTGCTAGAAAAGTCTCTGCCTCTAAAGGTTGGAATATATGCAGATTCACTAGTTTTACATGTGTCCATAATATCCATTAAGGTATGCGCATTTATGAAACTTTCTAGTTCCTTTCCACGTTTAGTGGCCCTGTCTGATTGAGTGACACCTTCTTTAGTTTTGGCCAGTTTAGCATTAAAATCCCCAGCTAAGATAATCCTGTTGTTCACACAGTTGTTAAGGGATTCAGTTACTTTCGCTAGGTTCCTGAATAGTTCTATGTAATTCTTGTTGGGAATCGAATGAAAGTCATTATTATAGAAGCTAATCAGGTATAGCGGGAACCTGCGTGTGAACTCAATTATTTGAATGTTTGGGCTTTTGGTGGGTATTAATTTAATAGCCCCCCCTAAAGTTATCCTGAATCCAATCAAGAGACCTCCCATAGGGCGTCCAAAAACTGGCTTCTGTGCATTAATGCTGTGACATTCAAAGCCTTCTATAGCTATTGCAGAGGTAGCCCATGTCTCTTGTAACATTATTATGTCTTTATCGAATATAAATTTTAACCATTCCAGGTCCAACACCCGCTGTTGGAGTCCAGCAACGTTCCAGCTAATGATCCTTAGTTCGTTGTTAGATTGTTTATTCGGGTATTGTTTCCAGTGGATCATATGCGTATCAGAGGCTTTTTGGGGGCTGCGGGGATCTCGGAGTTCAAATGTTACGGGCCCATTAGTATTACCACCTGCTTGCTCTTCTCTTATCGGTGACATCCTCAGACTAATTTGAGCTAAGTGTGTACTGGGGATCTCCTTATCATGCACCTCTTTAATTTTTATGATCTCAATGGGGCAGCCCTGTCTAGCTCCCTCCAGTTCAGTGTTCAGCGGCCGGGATGGTGATAGGAGTCAGTCAACCATCTCTAGGCTGCTGAATCTATTGAAAACTGGAATTCCCCAGTAGGCATCCCTACTTGTTATATTTCTCTGAGGGTATCTGTGGTTGTCTCGCCCCCACTCACCCCAGTTATTCCCCGCGTCCCTTTGCCCCACCCGACACCAGCCTCCATCAAAGGCCTGGTCGTGATGGTCAAACCTATCATGATTCCTGGATGGATAGAAAAAAGAGAGGTGCCTTGTCTCTATGCCTTCGCTATACCCCTCACTTCTCCAGGAACAGATGTATTCTACCGTGCGTGGGTCCTCGAAATTAATAATCACACAATTGCCATGTGTTTTCTTTGTCTCGTGGCCCACCCACGGTACTCTCCTGACTGTTAGAATTTTACTCCTGCAGTATGGGGGTAGAGATCTGTTGTTCTTTAACCAATAGCTGACTTTATTTAATAAGGACCAAGTGGGTTCATCAGTGTTGTCTAGTATCTCGGGAACTCCCGTCATCACCACTACATATGGGCTTGATCCAGGGGGCAGGTTAGCGGCAAATCTTTCTTGATTTCCTTTGTTCCTGTCCTTGTGGTTGATAGTACTTCCCCCCTTTGGTTGTGACGGGTTAGATTGTTTCCCTTGCGGGTTTGTATTTATAGTGGGCGGGGTCAGTTTTTTCGCAACACCCTTAGAGGGTGAAGTTAGTTTGGGTGTGTTGTTAGAAGCTGCAACGGGTTTTTTCGCGGGTTGGCCCAGGGGTTGTTGGATGTGCGGTTTGGCTGCCACTAGAGTGGATGTTCCTTTTATGGGTGGAGTTTTGACTAGGGTACTTAGTTCATTTAGTTGTTTTTCTATGTTCCCTAGTCTCTTGTCTATGGTTGCTAGACGGGCACTTATAAGTTCCTCGACCTTCGTTATAAGTTGGTTGGTCGAGGGACAGTCTTTACATAATGACTCCATAATGGACGAGTCCCCTTTATGATCCAGCCCTGTATTAGATTTCTTATTGCCCTTTTTTGAGATGTTAGATGGGCCTTTCCCCTGCTTTCTCTGAGGTAGAGGATTCCCCTTAGGTATGGATGTGTTTAAGCCTTGAGGCTGTTTCTGTATGGCTCCCTCCCTTAAACCTAGCAATGCTCTTGAATTAGGAGTTGAGTCCTCCAAGGTGTGTGTAGTGACCAATTCTGGGGGGGTATAGGTTAGTGGCCATCAAGTCAGAATCTATAATCAGGATCGAGTCAGTAGCAGGAGCAAGTGTGGTGTCTATTGTCGGAATAGAGGGTAACTGGGACTCCATGATAGGCGTTGTGACCAAGTTCTCAGCAAAACTCGCAACTGGGATGGAGTTGGTAACAAAATCTAATTGTGTGTTGAAATTATCGGTTACATCTAGGTTTGGGGATTTTTCCAGACTCCGTACTGAATCTGATAGTAGTAGTGTTGGTGATAGGTCCACAGTGTTAGGCATAGTGTGGATCTCTGCTCTAACTCTAACTACGGGGATGCCGTCAGTAGGATTATCCCTGTTTGGGGTGTTAGCTGAGGCGAGTAGTCCCAAAGAAGAGCGTTTGGCTTGTGCCAATTCCAAGGAGACTCTGCGCTCTAAGAGTGATATTCCGTGGTCAATTGCTTCATTGGCCCTAGAGATGAAATTGTCGATTGGGCCAGTGACCTTACCTGCTCCTGCTGCAGTCTTGCTGCGACTGCCCCTTGTGGACATGGCAGTAAATGTAAGGAATAGTCGCCTAGTGGAGGCGAGGCGTAAATGAGTGAGTCGTGTGTGAAGATCTTACTTAAATTTTCGGATATCATGGAGATAAGTGGGGTGGCCCGTCCCGTCCTCAGTCGTCCTCGGACGGCCTCAGACGGCCCGCCCTTTGCCCGGGCTTAGCTCCGGGCGTCCCGCTCGCGTCCCGCGGAGCTGAGGGCGTGCTTGATTTATCGCCCCTCCTGGTGCCTTCAACTCGCGTCAGGGAACGCGCCTCCGCCGCTAAGGCTGCCGGGATTTGGAGTCCCGGAGCGGCGGTGGCGTGCCTGGTGGTGGTGGTCTCTGGCGGTGTTTTGCCCGTTAAACTCCTCTTGTGGCTCTGTCCTTGACCTTAAATCTCCGTGGCAGGTACTGTGGCAACTGCAACTTTGCTTGTGCTCCCCCCGCTCCACCGAGGGCGTGCTCGATTTATCGCCCCTCCTGGCGCCTTCAACTCGCGTCAGGGAACGCGCCTCCGCCACTAAGGCTGCCGGGATTTGGAGTCCCGGAGCGGCGGTGGCGTGCCTGGTGGTGGTGGTCTCTGGCGGTGTTTTGCCCGTTAAACTCCTCTTGTGGCTCTGTCCTTGACCTTAAATCTCCGTGGCAGTGACTGTGGCAACTGCAACTTTGCTTGTGCTCCCCCCGCTCCACCGAGGGCGGGCTCGATTTATCGCCCCTCCTGGCGCCTTCAACTCGCGTCAGGGAACGCGCCTCCGCCGCTAAGGCTGCCGGGATTTGGAGTCCCGGAGCGGCGGTGGCGTGCCTGGTGGTGGTGGTCTCTGGCGGTGTTTTGCCCGTTAAACTCCTCTTGTGGCTCTGTCCTTGACCTTAAATCTCCGTGGCAGTGACTGTGGCAACTGCAACTTTGCTTGTGCTCCCCCCGCTCCACCGAGGGCGTGCTCGATTTATCGCCCCTCCTGGCGCCTTCAACTCGCGTCAGGGAACGCGCCTCCGCCGCTAAGGCTGCCGGGATTTGGAGTCCCGGAGCGGCGGTGGCGTGCCTGGTGGTGGTGATCTCTGGCGGTGTTTTGCCCGTTAAACTCCTCTTGTGGCTCTGTCCTTGACCTTAAATCTCCGTGGCAGGTACTGTGGCAACTGCAACTTTGCTTGTGCTCCCCCCGCTCCACCGAGGGCGTGCTCGATTTATCGCCCCTCCTGGCGCCTTCAACTCGCGTCAGGGAACGCGCCTCCGCCGCTAAGGCTGCCGGGATTTGGAGTCCCGGAGCGGCGGTGGTGTGCCTGGTGGTGGTGGTCTCTGGCGGTGTTTTGCCCGTTAAACTCCTCTTGTGGCTCTGTCCTTGACCTTAAATCTCCGTGGCAGGTACTGTGGCAACTGCAACTTTGCTTGTGCTCCCCCCGCTCCACCGAGGGCGTGCTCGATTTATCGCCCCTCCTGGCGCCTTCAACTCGCGTCAGGGAACGCGCCTCCGCCGCTAAGGCTGCCGGGATTTGGAGTCCCGGAGCGGCGGTGGCGTGCCTGGTGGTGGTGGTCTCTGGCGGTGTTTTGCCCGTTAAACTCCTCTTGTGGCTCTGTCCTTGACCTTAAATCTCCGTGGCAGGTACTGTGGCAACTGCAACTTTGCTTGTGCTCCCCCCGCTCCACCGAGGGCGTGCTCGATTTATCGCCCCTCCTGGCGCCTTCAACTCGCGTCAGGGAACGCGCCTCCGCCGCTAAGGCTGCCGGGATTTGGAGTCCCGGAGCTTCGGTGGCGTGCCTGGTGGTGGTGATCTCTGGCGGTGTTTTGCCCGTTAAACTCCTCTTGTGGCTCTGTCCTTGACCTTAAATCTCCGTGGCAGGTACTGTGGCAACTGCAACTTTGCTTGTTCTCCCCCCGCTCCACCGAGGGCGTGCTCAATTTATCGCCCCTCCTGGCGCCTTCAACTCGCGTCAGGGAACGCGCCTCCGCCCCTAAGGCTGCCGGGATTTGGAGTCCCGGAGCGGCGGTGGCGTGCCTGGTGGTGGTGGTCTCTGGCGGTGTTTTGCCCATTAAACTCCTCTTGTGGCTCTGTCCTTGACCTTAAATCTCCGTGGCAGTGACTGTGGCAACTGCAACTTTGCTTGTGCTCCCCCCGCTCCACCGAGGGCGTGCTCGATTTATCGCCCCTCCTGGCGCCTTCAACTCGCGTCAGGGAACGCGCCTCCGCCGCTAAGGCTGCCGGGATTTGGAGTCCCGGAGCTGTGGTGGCGTGCCTGGTGGTGGTGGTCTCTGGCGGTGTTTTGCCCGTTAAACTCCTCTTGTGGCTCTGTCCTTGACCTTAAATCTCCGTGGCAGGTACTGTGGCAACTGCAACTTTGCTTGTGCTCCCCCCGCTCCACCGAGGGCGTGCTCGATTTATCGCCCCTCCTGGCGCCTTCAACTCGCGTCAGGGAACGCGCCTCCGCCGCTAAGGCTGCCGGGATTTGGAGTCCCGGAGCGGCGGTGGCGTGCCTGGTGGTGGTGGTCTCTGGCGGTGTTTTGCCCGTTAAACTCCTCTTGTGGCTCTGTCCTTGACCTTAAATCTCCGTGGCAGGTACTGTGGCAACTGCAACTTTGCTTGTGCTCCCCCCGCTCCACCGAGGGCGTGCTCGATTTATCGCCCCTCCTGGCGCCTTCAACTCGCGTCAGGGAACGCGCCTCCGCCGCTAAGGCTGCCGGGATTTGGAGTCCCGGAGCGGCGGTGGCGTGCCTGGTGGTGGTGGTCTCTGGCGGTGTTTTGCCCGTTAAACTCCTCTTGTGGCTCTGTCCTTGACCTTAAATCTCCGTGGCAGGTACTGTGGCAACTGCAACTTTGCTTGTTCTCCCCCCGCTCCACCGAGGGCGTGCTCAATTTATCTCCCCTCCTGGCGCCTTCAACTCGCGTCAGGGAACGCGCCTCCGCCGCTAAGGCTGCCGGGATTTGGAGTCCCGGAGCGGCGGTGGCGTGCCTGGTGGTGGTGGTCTCTGGCGGTGTTTTGCCCATTAAACTCCTCTTGTGGCTCTGTCCTTGACCTTAAATCTCCGTGGCAGTGACTGTGGCAACTGCAACTTTGCTTGTGCTCCCCCCGCTCCACCGAGGGCGTGCTCGATTTATCGCCCCTCCTGGCGCCTTCAACTCGCGTCAGGGAACGCGCCTCCGCCGCTAAGGCTGCCGGGATTTGGAGTCCCGGAGCTGCGGTGGCGTGCCTGGTGGTGGTGGTCTCTGGCGGTGTTTTGCCCGTTAAACTCCTCTTGTGGCTCTGTCCTTGACCTTAAATCTCCGTGGCAGGTACTGTGGCAACTGCAACTTTGCTTGTGCTCCCCCCGCTCCACCGAGGGCGTGCTCGATTTATCGCCCCTCCTGGCGCCTTCAACTCGCGTCAGGGAACGCGCCTCCGCCGCTAAGGCTGCCGGGATTTGGAGTCCCGGAGCGGCGGTGGCGTGCCTGGTGGTGGTGGTCTCTGGCGGTGTTTTGCCCGTTAAACTCCTCTTGTGGCTCTGTCCTTGACCTTAAATCTCCGTGGCAGGTACTGTGGCAACTGCAACTTTGCTTGTGCTCCCCGATATCAGTTCTTCCAAAGTTAGAACAAAAAGAATCCAATAGTATTCCTAGCTGGGCCCAACTAAAAGGAACACAAAAAAAACGTTCAAAAGTAATCCAACCTCCTTCGAGGCTTACCAGTTCGAACCAAAACACCCCGTGTATAACTCCAGAGCACAAAGCCCTTCCTCGCGGCAGCCGCACGCAAGAAGGGCAAAGGAATTAATTTCGGGACAGGCGTCCTCTATTTACAGTTCCAAACAAACGTTTTTTCATCTCCGTGTAGACGCCACAGCACAGAACCCTTCCTCGCGGCAGCCGCACGCAAGAAGGGCAAAGGAATTAGTTTCGGGACGGGCTTCCTCTATTTACAGTTCAAAACAAACGTGTCTCATCTCCGTGTAGACACCGCAGCACAGAACCCTTCCTCGCGGCAGCCGCACGCGAGAAGGGCAGAAAGGAAGGCAAGCTCATATCCCGCGTCTCTTCTCAGAGGTATTCTGAAACAGGAACGCCTTCCTCTTTTCCAAGTTCTTTTTTCCCTACAATCTGAACAAAAGTCCCACAACACGGAACTCTCAACCACTCCAACAAGGTTCAGACGTGTTATCTCTTACAACGCGCCCCGGAGGACGCTGGGAATATAAAGGTTAAACTCCACCTTAACTTTGCCATTCTGGGAATTGTAGTTCCGTAGGCGCAATCAGGCAATTCATGACAGTCAGGGTCTGATATATTTGCTTGATCTTGTGCAGGCCCAGATCTCCAGTCAGCGGACGGCCCTCTAATGGGTGGAATTCTGGAAGGGTCTCAAGCGTGTGGCTCAGGGGAGTCAGTGCATGACGGAGTTGGAAGTATTTGTGGAATTGTGTTTTGGAAGGATTTCACTGTAGTACCCCGCATCACAACACCGAGGTTCGATATCCCCACTAGATCCCACCACTGGAACCCCCCCAAGGCGGCCACTGGGCAAAGGTATGTACCTTGCCACAGTGGGGTTGTCTGGGTTAGCGTCCCGCTCCAATCCATCTGTAGGACTTTAGTACGCAACAGCTGTATCACAAATTTACCTGCTGGAGGTGAAAAATCCAGGCGTGTGGTACTATATAGGAGTTGAAGGAGGGGATTCCTTTCCATTGCCACATGCTCAATTGCATAAGCTGGGTCTGTGGGTGAGTTATTCCACCATACGTTTACCACAAGTATATGAGACGCCACATAATATGAATAGATGTCCGCTGCTGCCATCCCTCACAGTATGTGGATTGTACACATGTGTGAAGTGCGACCCTGATCACCCCACCATTCCAGATAAATTTGTTTTGTGTGGCATTGCCCTGTGCAAACCAGGAGAATTTTGGTGGTTCTTGCCCAAAAATCAATTTGTTCAGGTAAATTACAGGGCATAATTCCATTGTTAAATACAGGAAGGTTTACAGCCTAAACCTAAAAGAGTGTAAAACAAACGATTGATGGATAGAATGCAGAACAATGTCATACATTCACCCCAGTACAGAGATCTGGGCCTAAATCCATCGTTTTGTGCTCCCCATGCCATTCTGGTTTGAACCCAGCCATATGCAAATCAGTCTTGACCCTTCGCCTAATGGGAACACTTCAGCCTGAACTGCCAGGCCAGGTCTCCATGGACTGGAAACAAACATCCTAGGACCGGTTTTGGGGTTTCACCCCTCATCAGCAAGTATAGATTGACTCCAGTGGCATGGAGAGAAGAGGCCCCACACCTGGGTATACCCGCCCCACTTGGGGTGACAAATGCAAAAAGAACAATTGCTGGAGAGAATGCAGAACAATGTCATACAGTCACCCAGTACAAAAGAATGATGGATTTAACCCAGATCTCTTGACTGTGGGTTAATGTTTTGATTTGTTCTGCATTCCATCCGTCAATTGTGTATCTTTTGCTTTCTCCACCCTAAGTGGGCCGGGTATGCCCAGGCGTGGGTCCCGGGCTCACTGTGCCACTGGATTCAAGCTATCCTGGCTGATGAGGGGTAAAACCCCAAAACCGGTCCTAGGATGCTTGTTTCCGGTCCAGGGAGGACCTGGCTTGGCAGTTCGGGCTAGACTGTTCCCATGAGGCACAGGGCCAAGACTGATTTGCATATGGCCAGGTCTAAACTGGGGTGGCATGAAGAGCAAAAGTAAGTGGGATTTATCCCAGATCTCTTGACTGGGGGTGAATGTTTTGATTTCTTCTGCATTCCGTCCATCAATTGTGCGTCTTTTGCTTTCTCGCCCTAAGTGCACTGGGAATGCCCAGAAGTAGGTCCTGGGATCACTGTGCCAGTGGATTCAAGCTATCCTGGCTGATGAGGGGTGAAATCCCAATACCAGTCCTAGGATGCTTCTTTACGGTCCTGAGAGGACCTGGCTTGGCAGTTCAGCTGGACTGTTCTCATGAGGCGCAGGGTGAAGACTGATTTGCATATGGCCAGGTCTAAACTGGGGTGACATGGAGATCAAAAGAATGATGGATTTAACCCAGATCTCTTGCCTGGGGGTGAATGTTTTGATTTCTTATGCATTCCGTCCATCAATTGTGTGTCTTTTGTAAATCTAAAAGGGTGTTCAAGATTTAAACTACTCAAAAATTAACAGCTGTGAAAACGTCTGCATAATATATCTGTCCTTTCACTTCAGCAACTGGGTTCTGGACTACTGGATGCACCATTTGTTTTTGCAGTAAATTCAAAGTACACATCTAAATGAAGGCTTTAGTCTCAAGGGATGTTTTGTTCTTAAGCAATCATTACATTACGAATTGAGAGGCGAAAACAATTAAACATTGAAGGTAGACAGAGACCTACACTTCCTATATATGCTAGTACTGCTGACTCAAACTACTGTAAGAAATGCAGCCCACAGATGACTTTGCAGATTAGCAGGCTATTAAAATACTTATTGTATTGTATTGTAATTGCATTTACATAGTGCTTACTGCCCCTGACGAGGTGTTGAAGTGCTTTTTCTGCGAGTAGCATGCTACTCCGGGACCCATTAAGGATTAGTGTTGAATTAGTATAGTGAAATATGAATGGGTAGGTTAGTCAGTTATTTGGATTCAGAAGGATAGTGGAAGGATAGAAGAGGAAAAAAGATGCGTATTTATATAGCACTTGTTACCTCTGTGTTGAATCACCTTTTATTTTGGGCAGTAGCACGCTACTCTGGAAACCCATAAAGGATTAGTGGTGAATTAGTATAGTAAAATATGAAAGTAATTTGAGTGGTGGATATTAGTCAGTTATTTGGAATAAGAAGGATAGTGGAGGGAGAAAGGTTTGCATTCATATAACGCTGGTTACCCCTGAAGGGGTGTTGAAGCGCTTTTCTGGCGAGTAGCACTCTACTCCGGAACCCATAAAAGGATTAGCATTGAAAAATAGTATCGTGAAATATGAAGTCATTTGAGTGGTGGATATGTTATTCAGTTATTTGGATATAGAAGGGTAGTGGCAGGATAGAAGAGGGAAATGTCACAATTTACTACCTGTGCTCTCGTTCCCACCACCAGGGGGCCAAATGATGGGGTTTTTCAGTAGTCTAATATGCTTCTAGAAACTCCCCTGTATGCATATCCTGACACCTCATGAGCATGAGTACTGTGAACTCTTTTAAGCCCCAGCTTCCTTCAGCCCAGTGTTGGTCATTGTAGCTGTTTACGGGTGATCCTTATTTACAGTGCTCCCTGAGATTTTGCTGTCATTGTTTCCAGAGTTCCTGTGCTGCAGCAGTTTCCCTTGTCCTTGAAATAGCACTGCCGGCAGTGCTACCTTGACTCTTGAGCTTTAGCTCAATTCTAGTTCTTGCTCCTGAGTTAGTATTTCTTGTTCCTGAGCTGCAGCATATTTCCCTTGTCCATGAATTAGCACTGCCTGCAGTGCTACCTTGACTCCTGAGGCTTTAGTAATTCCCTGTTCCTGAACTAGCACTACCTGCAGTGCTACCTTGACTCTGAAGCTTTAGTACTTCCCTGTTCCTGAACCAGCACTGCCTGCAGTGCTACCTTGACTCCTGAGCCTTAGCTCAATTCTTGTTCCTGCCCCAGCACTGCCTTCTATGCTACTTTGTTTTCTTGATTCCTTAACCTGCACTATTCCAGTATACCCTTGTGGCCTCCCCTTCTGTATATCCTGTTCCAGTCCCTGCCTTTGTTCCCATTTCCTTGGTTCCAGTTCCTAGTTTGCCATCTTTCTATTCTGCTGTCTTGCTTCTGTTGCCTTGTATGTTTGTTACCTGTTTTCCGCCAAGTGTGCCCTGTGATTTACTTCCTTTCCTGTTCAGCACTCCTCCTTGCAAGCTCCTTGTCTATTGTCTATTTTTTTTACAGAGTTTTACCCAAATCGGGTATCAGAGCGCTTTACATAGCACCAGTTGCATTACATGAGGACACATTAATTTTTTTGTTAGGCACAGGGAGATTAAATGATTTGCCCAGAATCACAGGTTGTTCAGCGTCATTGCGGAGACTCGAACCCAGCTCCCCAGATTTGAGGTTGACCACCCTAGCCGTTATGCCAACTACTCTGGTTGTTCCTGTTTGATCGCCAGGATCCGTGGGCACAGCCGACTACCTAGGTGGTGTTTCTTGTTCACTGTGAGTATTGTCTTTAAGTTACATTCATAACATCACCATTGGTATAACTCCACAGACCCTGACTTTGCATGCATATCCTATATGTGGGTATTTGCAATATAGTATCTGTAAGAGCAATTGTGGGTGAGAAACTTACTGAGCTTCAGTCTTACAGTGTGGAGCTCATGAGTACTTTACCCAACACTCCCCTTTATTGTTAATGTTGTTTCATATATATGTCTTGCACATTTGTCCTGGGTGTAGGTATTCTGAATGCTAAATTGCCTTGTGAGTGTCCTTCCTTTCTGAGTCTTACCCATCTTGTTCACTTATACAGCCTTCCCCTTTAGATCCCTTTTTCTCCTCTGACTCCCTGTGTGATCCTGGGCAGCGCTGTATTATTCTTTCAGTGCACTGTACTTTTTCTATCCAGTTCCCATTCCTTGCCCAAGTCCCTGACTGTGTTCCTAACATAGTCCCGGACAGTCCCTGACAGGAAAGAGGTTTGCATTTATATAGCGCTTGCTACCCCTGATGGGGTTTGAAGTGCTTTTTTGGTGAGTAGCACGCTACTCTTTAACCCATAAGGATTAGTGTGGAATTAATAAAGTGAAATATGAAAGTAATTTGAGTGGTGGATATGTTATTCAGTTATTTGGATTGAGAAGGGTTGGGGAGGCTTAGAAAAGGGAAAAGGTTTTCATTTATAACCCTGATGGGGTGTTGAACCACTTTTTAGGCAAGTAGCATGCTATTCTGGGACCCATAAAGGATTAGTGGTGAATTAGTATAGTGGAATATAAAAACTGAGGAGTGAACATGTTAGTCTGTTATTTTGATTGAAAAGAATAGGAGGCATAGGAGAGTGAAGGATTTTGATTATTTGTTTTGGAGGTCATAACAGTAGGAGGAGGCTTTTGGATGAGGAAAAAGGGGTTGTGGAGGGGAAGAGTCAGAGGGACGAGTTTAGAAAGGTTTGTTTTGGGGATTGGTATAGTAAAAGAGGTGTCAGATGATGCAAGGGGGATAGAGTAAGGGAGAGTCTAGAAAGGGTTATTTTGGGGATCATAGTAGTGGTATGGGGTTTGGGATAAATGAGAGACTGGGAGTAGAGGATATATTGATAGATGTATAGAGTGAGAAATAGGGTAGTGCATTGGAAAGCATAGTAAAAAGAAGTTTGGGATGAGTCAGAAAGTTGGGTTAGAACATATATTGAGAGAAGTATAGGGTGAGAAATAGGGTAGTGCATTGGATATGCTTAATTATAAGAAAGTGATAAATATATAGATCTAAAAGTACATTGAAAGTAGTTCAAGTTCAAGTTCCAAAATTTGTATAGCGCACTACTCACCCAGAGGGTCTCAAGGCGCTTGAGGTAGGGTGGTGATTTACTTATCGAATATCCAGGTTTTTAGTTGCTTTCTGAAAGAGAGGTGTTTCTGAGTGAGGCGGAGGTGGGTGGGGAGAGAATTCCAGGTTTTAGCCGCTAAGTAGGAGAAGGATCTTCCCCCCATGGTGGATCTGTGGATGCGCGGAATTGCGGCGAGGGCTTGATTGGACGATCGTAGTTGGCGGGAGGGGGTGTAGAAGGATAGACGCGTGTTGAGGCATTCGGGTCCCAGGTCGTAGAGGGCTTTGTGTGCGTGGGTGAGGAGACGGAACGTTATTCTCTTGTTGACAGGGAGCCAATGGAGGTCTTTCAGGTGGTCGGAAATGTGAGCTTGCCGAGGGATGTCTGAAATGAGTCTGGCAGAAGCGTTTTGGATGCGTTGGAGTTTTTTCTGTAGTTTGGCTGTGGTTCCGGCGTAAAGGGTGTTGCTGTAATCCAATCGGCTTGTGACCAGTGCGTGGGTGACTGTCTTTCTTGTTTCAGTGGGGATCCAACTGAAGATTTTTTTGAGCATTCGTAGGATGTTGAAGCAGGATGATGAAACGGCGTTGACTTGTCTGGTCATCGAGAGGGAGGAGTCCAGGATGAAGCCCAGGTTACGTGCGTGGTCCGTAGGTGTGGGTGCGGTTCCGAGGGCCGGTGGCCACCATGAGTCGTCCCAGGCAGAGGGGGATGATCCTAAGATGAGGACTTCTGTTTTGTCCGAGTTTAGTTTTAAACGGCTGTTCTTCATCCACTCGGCTACTTCTTTCATTCCTTTGTGTAAGTTGGTTTTGGCGGTGTTTGGGTCTTTGGTGAGGGAGAGGATCAGCTGGGTGTCATCTGCGTAGGAGATGATGTTGAGGTTGTGTTGGCGCGCGATGGATGCGAGGGGACTCATGTATATGTTGAAGAGGGTGGGGCTGAGTGATGATCCTTGTGGTACGCCGCAGATTACTTCGGTGGCCTCTGATTTGAAAGGGGGGAGGCGGACTCTCTGGGTTCTTCCGGTGAGGAACGATATGATCCAGTCCAATGCCTTTCCTTGTACACCGATGTTGCTGAGGCGTTGTATGAGGGTGCTATGACAGACTGTGTTGAAGGCTGCGGAGAGGTCAAGTAAGATGAGAGCAACTGTTTCTCCGTTGTCCAGTAGTGTTCGGATGTCATCTGTAGCTGCGATGAGGGCGGTTTCGGTGCTGTGTTTGGCTCGGAAGCCTGATTGAGAGGAGTCGAGAGATTTGTTGGATTCGAGGAAGGTGGCGAGCTGACTGTTGACGGCTTTCTCGATGACTTTGGCGGGGAATGGGAGGAGCGAGATGGGGCGGTAGTTCTTAAGTTCGGTTGGGTCAGCCGTGGGTTTCTTCAGAAGGGCGCTGAGTTCGGCATGTTTCCAGTTTTCCGGGAAGGTGGCGGAGTTGAGGGAGCAGTTGATGACGTCTCGGAGATGGGGTGCGATGATGGAGTCTGCTTTGTTGAAGATGTGGTGGGGACAAGGGTCGGGTGGCGATCCTGAGTGGATGGAATTCATCAGGTGGATGGTGTCTTCAGTGGTGATTGGGTTCCAGGCGCAAAGGTTGTTATAGGGGAGTTTTGGTTCGGAGGTGGGTGGAGTGGGCTGGTCTTCGGACTGATTTTGAAAGCTGTTATGTATTTCGGCGATTTTGGAAGAATGATGATAGAGAGACGCAGAGATCTTGGGAGGGGGTGATGTCGTTAGTGCCTGCGGAGGGGTTAGTGAATTCTTTGACGATGTTGAATAGTTCCTTGCTGTTTTGGGCATTGTTGTCAAGTCGATCCTTAAATGCTGATTTCTTGGTGGATCGGATAAGTTGGTGGTGTTTGCAAGTGGCGTTCTTGAAGGAGGCCGGGTTGTCAGTGGAAGGGTTTTTTCTCCAGGTTTTCTCGAGAGTCCGACAGAGCTTCTTGGATTTCTTAAGGTCATCGTTGAACCGGGGGCTTTTTTGTTACCTTGCTTGATTAGATGTTTTTTCAAGGGTGCTAGTTCGTCTGCGCTGTGGGTGACCCATTGTGTGAGGTTGGCGGCTGCTTGGTTAGGGTCCGATGAATTGGCAGGGGGGTTTTGTTGAAGCGACGAGAAGAGCTGGTCGGTGGCGATTTTGTTCCAGTTTCTTCAGGGAATTGGTTTTGGGGGGTTATGGGTCGTGGATTTTTTGTAGTGGAAGTGAACGCAGCTGTGGTCCGTCCAATGGAGAGCTGTGGTGTGATCGAAGGAGATGTGCTTGCTGGAGCTGAACATCGGGTCAAGCGTGTGTCCGGCAGAGTGGGTGGGGGTGTCAACGAGTTGTTTGAGTCCGAGATTGGCCAGGTTGTCCAGAAGGGTGGTGGTGTTGTTGTCGTTTTTCTTGTCCAGGTGGAAGTTGAGGTCTCCCAGTAGAATGTAGTTTTCGGATGGGAGGGCATGTGGGCTGATGAAGTCAGCGATGTCTTCACTGAATTGTGAGCGTGGTCCTGGGGGTCTGTAGATAAGGATGCCTCTGAGTGTGGTTTTGGGGTCGGTGTGAATCTGGAAGTGAAGGTGTTCGGCGGTAGTGAGGTTATCGTCGGAGCTGGTCGTGATGCGGATGGTGTTCTTATGGACGATGGCGATGCCTCCTCCTGTTTGATTGATGCGGTCCTTTCGGATGATCTTGTAGGTGTCCGGGATGGCTATGGCGATGTCGGGGGCTGATGAGGCGTTCATCCATGTTTCTGTAAGGAAGGCGACGTCCGGCGATGTAGTGTCGAGTAGGTTCCAGAGTTCAATGGAGTGTCTGTGGACTGAGCGGGTGTTGAGCAGTAAGCACTTTAGGTGGTTAGTGTCCGAGCTCTGTTTGGAGTTTGTGGATTTGGTGTGGCTCCTGATGCAGTCGAACTTGCAGGAGTGGCAGGTGAAGGGTCCATGGGTGTGTCCTGGAGTGGCTTGGTAGCAGTTTGGGAGTGGGCCAGGGTTAAGGGCTGAGAGCGTTGCGGCGTCGTATATTATGCGGGTGGAATGGGATTTGCGTGGACCAGGGGGTCTGGCGCTGGGCGCGGTCCAGGCGCGGACGGGCGTAGGCGGGCTTACCTTTGGCGCACCTTCGGCGCGCATGGGGCGCGACCGCTGCGCGTGGACGCTGCACGCGTAGACATCTGTCATAAGTGGATAGTGGGAGGGGAGGGGCGAGGGAGGATCAGCTGGGAGGCGGGAGCGGGGTGGAGATCAGGGCAGGGAGGCACAACAACAACAACCAAAATGGCAGCAAGCAATTTCGAAACAGGATTGGGGCACACTCGTGAATAGTGCGATGCAAACGGCAGTGGTGCCGGCACAATCAGGCATAAATGAGTCTGCAGGCAGCACAGCACAAATACAAATTATCGTGAAAGCGCACCTTGGCAATCAAGCGCTACGATCTAATTTACATCAGCAATTAAATTAATAATAAACAGGAGGGGCAATCTAGCGCTACGCACTCAAATAAATAATTAATCAGGCTAAAGCGAGCAAGGCGAGATGAGCACTCAGCAGTCTGGCGGTAAGCGCTTCGATACCAGGTGAAGCAGGGAGCAGCGTGTGGAGCGCCGCTTCTGCTGGGAGCAGGACGGTCACAGCGCTACCACGGCAGAGCGGGGTAAACAGTATCAGTGGGAGGGAGGATCAGCTGGGAGGCGGGAGCGGGGTGGCAATCAGGGCAGGGAGGCACAACAACAACAACCAAAATGGCAGCAAGCAATATCGAAACAGGATTGGGGCACACTCGTGAATAGCGCGATGCAAACGGCAGTGGTGCCAGCACAATCAGGCACAAATGAGTCTGCAGGCAGCACAGCACAAATACAAATTATCGTGAAAGCGCACCTTGGCAATCAAGCGCTATGATCTAATTTACATCAGCAATTAAATTAATAATAAACAGGCGGGGCAATCTAGCGCTACGCACTCAAATAAATAATTAATCAGGCTAAAGCGAGCAAGGCGAGATGAGCACTCAGCAGTCTGGCGGTAAGCGCTTCGATACCAGGTGAAGCAGGGAGCAGCGTGTGGAGCGACTGCTTCTGCTGGGAGCAGGACGGTCACAGCGCTACCACGGCAGAGCGGGGTAAACAGTATCAGTGGGAGGGAGGATCAGCTGGGAGGCGGGAGCGGGGTGGAGATCAGGTATATAGATGCATAAAGGAGGTAGGCATAGGTAGATTCAAGATAGCGATAGAGGTACAGGATGAGAAATAGGGTAGTGCATTGGATATGCTTTTCAGGAGGAAAGTAACAAACACACAGATCCAAGTATATGGAAGGTACATAGATACACAATGGAAGAAGTACATGTTGACCAATGATGCACCAGATAAACTCCGGTTTTCAAGTGTTATTGTACCTAAAAAAATTTAACATAATTATTCTACATGTTTGCGTATGGTGCTTATGTGGGGAAGAGCCAATTCTTGAGCAGTTTTCTGAAGATAAGGTGGCTGTCCATGGATATGTGGGGAAGTAAAAAGTTCCATAATTTAGCTGCTTGAACAGAGAGGGATGTGCCACCTATGTTTCTTTTCCTTTTATCTTGGGATTTTGAGGCGAGGTGCCATTTTAAAGTGGAGGTTCCTTTGTTGAATGTGTTTGGTAACTTTATTCCTGATGAAGAGTGGTCCCATTCCAAGTATTGCTTTGTGGGTGATACAAAGCAGCTTGAACTTGGATCTTCTGGCAACCGGTAACCAATGCAGGGCTTTCAAGGCAGGTGAGTTGTGGTTTGATATGCAAGAGTAGTCTGGTAGCTGAGTTCTGCTCAACTAGTGTGAACCTTTGAAGCCAACTGCACGATAATCCAATCTTGTTTAATGCTTTTACACTGTGATATAACATTGAAAAACCTTTTAATACACATATTTGAAAAGAAAATACGTATGCTCCCAAATGGTTGTAGTTAAAAAAACAAGAAATGTGGCAAATAGGAAAGAACAGATCAAAACACTTTCAGATGCAGAGTGGTTATACGAAAAAGGCAACATGAATGTGAGAGATTTTCCTAACTGGTTAACATTCTCCAATGTTTACTTTACATAAATTGGGCTCTACGAGCAAACCATTTAAAATAACTCCAAAATGCATGCTGCTGACATTATGGTTTGTAAATGAAACAAGATAAAAATGACAAACATGGCACTGTAATTTTAAAAGGCATGCTAGCTACTATTTATTTTTTATCTGCTTTTATCCTGACCTTTCACTTTGTTCTTCCTGGTTTCCTACACAGATGAAGCCCAGCCCTAAAATCTGCACACTGCAATTCAATAAAAAAACAGCTCTCAGAGCTGAAGGCAGACGCAGACTAAAACATTATATATGTCACAAATAAAAGAGGAAACCAGAAAAGGTTTCTAATGAATTGGATTGCACCATCTTCAGTGTTCATTTAAAAAATCTTCTTTCTGACATATGCAACTGAAAACAGAAAGGTTTCTGGATGAACTGTATAACCCTTTCTCCAACTGTTGATTTATGACACAATCATGTCTTCTCCATACCAATGGAGCTTTCTGCAGATGCCCAAGCAAACAAAAATGCACTTACTTAAATAAATTAAATGCTGTACAGCCTTGAATTCACTGGAAACAAACATGCAGCATTTCTATAACTCCACCGTCTTCATCCAGCACATGCATTAAGAAGTTTTTTTTTTCAGTGGGTAGACCAGTAGAATGCAGTCCTCTCTCTTAAATCTGATTGTCTGTTGTCAACCAATCAGTGTGAAGGTGTGTTTCACAACACTGAAAAGAAAATGTGTTGATATGACTGAGGGATGAGGAATGAGGAGGAGGAGGGATTATGGATGATAAGTAGGCATAACGGATAATGGATGAGGAATGAGGAGTAGGGATGGATGAGGAGTAGGGGTGACAAATCGGGAGTAGAGATGATGCATGAGGAGTAGGGATGATGGATGTGGAGTAGGGATGATGAATGATGGATGATGAATGAGGAGTAGGGATGATGAATATTGGATCAGGAGTAGGTATGATGGATGAGGAGTAGGTATGATGGGTGAGAAGTAGGGATGATGGATGAGATAAAGGGATGAGAAGTATGTTTGATGGGAGAGAATTAGGGATGATGGATGAGAAATAGGGATGAGAAGTAGGGATGAGGGGTGATGAATGAGGATGTCCTAAACTGAATGCTGTACAAAATAAAAACAATTAATCCCGCCAATGGGTTCTGTATATTTTAAATTCTTTACAAAACTATTTAAGACCTCAAAGCGGCACAGGAAATCTGGAAATGGAAAAAGCGGTCTTTCTTTCTGAGACCCACTGGAGAGTTTTAAATAGTTTTGTAAAGAATTGAAAATATACAGAACACATTGGAGGGATTAATTGTCTAGACACAGACTGCAAGCCCCAGAACACATTTGGAATTTACTCACCACGAGAAACCACTGGAGGTCATAAAGACGAAATTAAAAGTGTGTCAATGCTCTGTGGTTTTCAAGTACTGCCTTTGAGGAAGGAGTGTGTTTGCCCTGAAACGTGTTCGGCAAAGCAAATCATTGGAATGTAAATGCTGGTTTTTAATGAAAGGATTCGGAGAATCATTTCCAGATTAATGCATTCTTACCTCAGGGCAAAGTTTGGATATACATATATCCTCAGTTTTTCCTGACTGGACGGCACAGAATGAAGGGAGCGCACTCTCAGGCAAGTTTCTTCACTATTTTATTTCCATTCAGGCATATGAGTATAAATTAACGACCCAACACATTTCGATCTGCCCTCAGACCTTGATCATGGGTTGTGCTGTCCCCCTCATTGTCAGTGCATTTATTTCCCCTTCCCAACCACTTTTTCTCATTTCTTGTTATAAATGCAAAGGCTTCTGGTTATGTTAGTTCACTTTGAATAAAACTTTAAATAGAGAAAACAAGTTTAATTTGTGGTAATGCGCAAATCATGCCTGTTAAAGTGCTTAAGTGATTGTGCAAAGACTGCTTATAATTCGATTTTAGACATGTAACATTCATTACAATTTGGGAGGAATTAATTACAATAGCTTTCAGACAATTCTTTTGTGCAAACATATTTTTCAAGATTTCTTAGTTCATTGTGTGTCCATTTCGGATCAGAGCATCTTGATTTGTGGCCGCTGGTGGGCAACCTTCATTGATTTTATGTGTCTTCATCTCATATCGACAGAAGTTGATTTTAATTGTCTTCTTTATTTCTATGTATGTATTCCATTAATGATTGTCAATGACTGTTTATGACATCTGCTGATGCATTCTCATTTTTCTTTCCAGTTATTTTTGTTTATGATTTCCCCCAGTGGAGACACTTTTGTGGATGCATGTTGTTTTTTCCTCAACATTGTTTGCTCTGATACATTGATGTTTTCTTCACCATTATTTCAATCATTTTCATTGTTACGATTTTTTGCATATATTGTTTGATCTACAGGTGTTTCTTTCAGTCTTTTATTCTCAATGTTTTTCCTAATTTCTAAGGTGCACATACAGTCCTTCATTTTGGTTCAGACCCATCGGGTTGAGCATTTTTAATGTTAAGATCTGTCACCCCCTCTCTCCGACATGGGGATTTGTTCAATTGCATAGTATTGTAATTTTTCCCAATTGCTTTCATGCTTCTCTTCCATGTGTTTTGCCACTGCATTGCTCCGGTCTTTATTGCACGTGGCCCTGATGTGTTCAAGAATGCGCTTTTTTAATTCACATGTTGTACTCCCCACGTATTTTTTACAATATATATATTTAACCATAAGTAATATGTAAATTTGTTAAGCAGATCTGAAGAATATCTATATATTTACAAAACAAAATTATTATACATATTTATATAAAGAAATACACATATCTAGATATATACTTATAATCACATTAAATGTTTATATACACAGGGTTATGCTGTACATTTGTGTTTGAGAATGGTGGTAATGTATGAAAGAGCCAACTTTTGAGTAGTCTTCTGAAGATAAGATAGTTAGCTGTGGATCTTATGTTTGGGGGTAATGCATTCCATATTTTGGTTGCTTGAACAGATCAAGATATGTCACCTATGAGTGGTGAACTCATTGCAATAGCTGCAGCAGAGGCCAAAGACCGTAAGGCGAAGAGAGACGGCCTTACCGCTCAGGTTTCTGAACTGGAGAGGGTCCACAGCAGCACCTGCGCTCCACGTGTTTGGAGACAGCTGAAGGCAGCTAGGGCCCAATTGGCCAGCCTGGACACTGATAGGGCAGAATTCGCCATACATATTATGTTGGAGGTAACAAAACTGGCCGTTTACTTGCCAGTGCTTTGAAAGCTAGGACTCAGCGCTCCAAGATCTCCGGCCTCACAGACGAAACTGGCGTCGTCCTTACAGAGGAGACTCAGATAGCGGAGGCGTTTCGGTCCTATTACGCCTCACTGTACGGGGCCGAGGCGGTATCCCTTGAGGAGGTTGATGCATATTTGGATACGGCGGCGATTTCCGAACTCTCTCAGGCAAATGCAGATGCTTTGGATGCCCCCATCCGCCTGGAGGAGGTGCTGGCCGCTATATCCTGCCTCCACCCACTTAAATCTCCGGGGCCGGACGGCTTCTCGGCTGGTTTTAACAAAACCTTTAGCCAACTGCTAGCTCCTGTCCTCACCCGGCTCTTCAACTCGTTTGAGGGCCCAAGTTCCATTCCCCCGGATATGTTAGCAGCCGAAGTGGTGGTGCTGCCTAAACCGGGTAAGAAACCCACGCATTGCTCTGCGTTCCGCCCTATTTCGTTGCTAAACCTCGACCTAAAACTCTTCACCGGAATTTTAGCTGCGTGTCTTGGTCCATGCCTGCCCGGGATCTTGGAGCCTGACCAATCGGGCTTTGTACCTAACCGTCAATGCAGCGATAACACCAAACGGGTACTCCATCTGATAGACAAGGTCCATTTCTAGGACTCGGATTCCGCACTGTTAGCAATCGACGCTGAAAAGGCGTGCGATCGTGTCGATTGGACTTACTTACAACGAGTCCTGACACGTTTTTGGCTGGGAGACCGCTTTCAGCCTTGGATCGCCTGCTGTTACCATCGCCCCCAAGCTCGGGTCCGCATGGGGCCGCATGGGTGGCCACATATGGGAGCGATCTTCAGGTCACCACACAACTCCCTTATTTGGGAGTCACCCTCACTCCCGCGACAGAGTCGACGATAGCACTTAACTACAAGACCCTCGCTGCCCAGATCCGGACGGATCTCGCGCGATGGTCAAAGCAACCCCTCTCCCTACTAGGGAGAGTCGCGGCGGTGAAGATGTCGGTCTTACCTAAAATCTTATATCTCTTTCAGACCCTCCCGGTCGCGCCCCCCATAGGCGTTCTCGCGGACCTGCTGGCCGCCCTCCACCACTTCATCTGGGAGGGTAAACGTGCACGCTTACATAAACAACTAGCATACAGAAGCATAGATGAAGGGGGTCTTGGAGTCCCCGATCTACTGCAACATTTCCAAGCCTCTCAGCTCCGCTATCTGGTGGAATGGTACAGACCGGAATCCGAGAAGAGATGGCTCTTCCAGGATAGGGCTATGGCTCAGACGCCTCTCTGGAAGGTTCCTTTCCTCGCCCGGCAGCATCGGCCGCGAGACATCTTGAACTCACCTATCACCCGTACCGTCATGCGGGTCTGGGACATGGTTGCGGTCAAGAAGGGTTTGACAACCTTTCCCTCTCCATTTACCCCCATCCTGGACAACCCGGATTTCCCGCCGGGCAATGCTCCTTGTGCCTTTTCGCAATGGCGGGGCACCGCCTGCGGTTCCGCCGGCGACCTTTTCGACCTACAGGGCTTTCTTCCCCTCTAAGACATCAAGCAAGGTTACGAGATAGCCCTCGCCTTTTCCAATACTTCCAACTCCGACATTGGCTCACCAACCCAGCCACCGTCACCCTGGTGGGACGGCCGATGACAGTTTTTGAGAAATGGCTGCTGACGAAGGACACTTACGCATACCACTGTTGCATTTCAAAAGGTTTGGCTTCCGTTGTAATGCCTCTGGTCCAAAGAATTCAATGAGATCATATGCCCCAGATATCTTCGCATTCTGCGCCTTACTGAAACTACGCATGAACCTCAGTGTTCTTCTGTATGATCGCATTATCCACTATTTGACTACTTCTGATGTTATTTTCGGCACATGGCACACTGGTTGGGGTGGGCGAGGGAGGGGTGGGTTGGGGGCGGGAGGGGAGTTCCGGGTTTTGTTATTTCCATTCTGTCCTATTGCACTGTTCATCATTTGCCTTCTTGGCATCACAACCCTGATCTGGCATATGTACCTCACCTTCCACTCAATTTCCAGAGAAGACGTGTTTGTCTGTCTCGTCCGCTTTATATGCCTAATGCCTTTCCACTGTATCGTGATGCCTTTTTCTGCTCTTAAAATCAATAAAATACATTTGAAATTAAAAGAGAAGGCTGATCTGGAAGCCGTAGAAAGGCGGAGATGGCCGAAAGATAACTTTTGATAGTGTCCAGAGCAGAGCCCTGCTGGGCCTAAGAAAGAAGGAACAGAAGGACTTCGGAAAGAGGGGCAGAAAGGGGATCCACAGACTTTGCTGTGCACCATGCCACAAACTTGTTCCACCTGCAGGCGTATACTGTTTTAGTGGAGGGACGCCTGACTGCAAGAATGACATCACAGACTTCGGGAGGAAGATCGAAAGCTGTCAACTGTTACCACTCAATCTCCACGGATGGAGGTGGAGGCTGGACAGGTTTGGGTGGAGAACCGTCCCCTGCTGCTGCGACTGAAGATCCTGCCGAAGAGGCAGTCAGATCAGGGGATCGATCGCCATGTTGAGTAAACTCGGGATACCAGTATCTTCGTGCCCAATCCGGAGCCACAAGAATGTCTTGGGCCCGGTCGCACCGAATCTTCTTCAGCACTCTGGGCAGAAGTGGTATAAGCGGAAAGGTGTACAATAGACCGCAACTCCACTCACGACGAAAAGCGTTGCAGAGCGAGTGCCGCCTTGGAAATTCCAAAGCGCAGAACTGATGACATTGCGCGTTCTCTTTGTGATGAATAGATCTAACCAAGGCTCTCCCCTCTGCTAAAAGAGACCTTTTGCCACGTCCGAGTTTAGACGCCATTCGTGATCCATCATGCACCGGCGGCTGAGTTTGTCCGCCCTGGCGTTCTGGGAACCTGCCAGGTGTTGAACTACCAAGGTAATGCCTTGATGTTCCAGCCATGTCCAGAGGCGCAGAGCCTCCTGACATAGGATCCAGGACCCCACCCGCCCTATTTGTTGCAATACCACATGGCGGTAGTGTCCGTGAACACCTGCACCACACTTCCCCGGACAGAGGGAAGTAATGCTTTCAGTGCATGTTGGATCGCCCGAAGATCTAAAAGGTTGATATGGAGCCGGGACTCCGCCAGAGACCAGAGGCCTCTGATCTCCGCCTCTCCCAAGTGGCCTCCCCATTCCAGGAGTGACGCATCCGTCACCACTGTGTGCTCCGGTTGGGGAAGGGAGAGGGATCTGCCATTGACCCAATCATGATTCGTGAGCCACCACTGCAATTGTTGTGCAGTGCCCTCCGAGATCTGGAAATGATCGGACAGGTTGCCCTGATGCTGTGCCCACTGGAACTTCAGGTCCCAAAGCAAAGCCCGCTTATGCCATCTGGCATGTTGCACTAGCAGGATGCAGGAGGCCTTAAGGCCCAGGAGCCGAAGGGTCATCCTGACTGAAACCCAGGATAGAGCCTGAAAGATCGAAATCATAGCCTGAATATCCCGGACTCGCTGCTAGGGAGGATAGAACCGAAACCGCGTCTAATCCAGAACCGCTCCGATGAAAGCGAGCTTCTGAGAGGGACTCAGGTGCGACTTCGGCATGTTGATGGAAAAACCCAGCAAATGCAGGAGGTCGGCCGTAGCCTGGAGGTGGGTGACAACTGCTTGGGGCGAGCCTGCCTTCAACAACCAGTCATCGAGGTAGGGGAAGACTGACACCGCAGACCTGCGCAGGTGAGCTGCGACCACCGCCATCACTTTCGTGAACACCCGAGGGGCACTGGTAAGGCCGAAGGGGAGCAGGGCAAACTGAAAATGCTCCTGGCCTACCCTGAGCCGCAGGTAACGTCGGTGGGCCGGCAGGATGGTGATGTGAAAATATGCGTCCTGCAGGTCTAACGCTACTATCCAGTCTCCAGGGTCGAGGGTAGCCAAGACCTGAGCCAGAGTCAACATCTTGAACTTCTCCTTCCGGAGGAAGCGATTGACTTCCCTTTGCCCTTCTTGGGGACCAGAAAGTAGTGGGAATAACAACCATGTCCTACTTCTGGCCAAGAGGGTCATGACTTCCTGCATGAATTGATCCCCCGACATGCGGTGGATCTGAGGTGGCATGGCTGGGGGGGTTGACTCGAAGGGGAGAGAGTAACCCCTCTGGACGAGTTGCAGCACCCACTTGTCGGAAGTGAAAGAACGCCAGCGGGGGAGGTGATGTCGAATCCTGCCGCTCACTGTCATGGGGTGCACCCCAAAGCTCGGACTAGGAAGGCTTTGAGGCGGATGCTGCGGGAGCGGAGGTGGACCAATCCGCACGCTGGCCCGCTGTGCTGCCACGGCGGCCTCCACGCCCACGGCCGTGCTGAGTTTGGTTCTGCGCAGGCTTCTGACTGAACGAGCAGGCAGGGGCGCCCCTTCCGTGGCCACGAAAGCAACTAAAGGAAGACGTGGCTGGGCGGGTGGTGGAAAGACCCAAGGATTTGGCCGTAGCCCGAGAGCCCTTGAAACGCTCCAGCGCACTATCAGCCTTATCGCCAAACAGACGAGTACCATCAAAAGGAATGTGTCAGGAACAGCTGGAAGGGCTACACGTTGGAGGACGATTCCTGGGAGCCTTGTGTCAACGTGCATGCACCGGCGGCTGTCCGTGCTTTCTTCCTCAGGTATCCCTCTAAGCCTGGATCTAGGAGGTGCTGAAGGGGGTGTCCTACTGTCAGGAACAGCTCCGGACTCCGTTCTGCGTTATGCGCCTGCCTAAGACTACAACTCCCAGATGGCAGCGGGAGATAATCAGGGGTTTTAACGGCGACGGTCGCGCACACTCGTGTGCGTAATTCTTGTTTTCGGTTTCTGCTTCTGTCCTGTCCGGAGGTTCCAGTATGAAGATCTCCTGTGAGGAACGTCCCGCTTAGCACCAAGGTGGGGTGAGTTTCAGAGATTCTAGCTACGGCTGGAGCTAAACCGTAAACTTGTGTTTATTCTTTTTATCGCTTCGTTTGGAGCGACTCCAGCGCGGATGCGCTTGGTGATTCGTAAATCACTTTTCTCGAAACTGCGGTTTGTCCGAAGAATAGGAGGTGGAGGTCGTGTGCAGCAAATCCTGGGCTCAGGGTTTTCATCTACCCCCTATTCTTGCCTGCGAACCGGGCCTCCTAGATACATTCATGTACTCGTTTATAAGTATCTGCTACATATCACCGGTATCCTGAAGTACAAGGAATCTGATATGTCTCACGACGGAAATTAATAGAGAAGGCGACGGTTGTGCTAATACCGTGGAAGCCTAGTTCTCTGGGATAGTGTTTTGGTGAAAAGAAATTCGTTAATTCAGCGGTGACGTAACCGCTGGGTTCATATCGTTTGGTGGCTGGTTTTTCAATTGGTCAGGACGGCTGTTATGCTAATACCGTGGAAGTCCATCCAATAAATACTTTAAACAATAAAGAAGCAACCACGGTAATATACAGCGGAAATACTGTGAAGCCCATAAACTTAATGGTGAACCATATTCTGCTGTGATCCTCTAGTAATGCTTTTCCCTTCCCATAGAACCGGTGAGTTGTCTGCATGTCATGTCTGATAACTTGTAAGGAAGTATTGTCTAGAGTCTCTACTTACTCTCTACTACTTTTTACATTAGATGGTATCGTTTGGAAGTGCTCTATTGAAAAAGGATGGTCCACATAGAGTATGCAGTTCCGGGTGATATCCAAGGTATGCAAGGGTTATTTAGCGAGACCTATTGAGGGTAGACTGTCGCATGTTCTATTGTCTGATCCGGTGCTTTTTTCTTCTTTTAGGTTCTCCTTCTCGCTGTCCTGGTCCTTTTTTTATTTTAGTTTATTATTTTTTCCCTCACCTGATAACCCTTCAGCTCTGTTGTAAATTATATTCAGAGTTCGGGGATATCTGGAGGTGGACCACTTATTGCATCATCCGGATCCTGAGGAGTGCAGATTCTGACAGAATTACGCACCCACGAATTGAACTCTTCCCAGTCTGGGTGATACAACTATTCATGGCTAATATGGATGATGTGGTGCAGCCTTTAGCCTTAGTACAACAGGAGCTGGCAGCTTCCCGGATAGAGGCCGCAGCTTTAAGAGACAGGGTGGATAAGCTGTCCAGAAACCCCTTTGATGTTAACGTCACTAGTAATCCACAAATTCAAGTGTCGGAACCGTCCCCTATACCTCTAGCTAGTCCAGAAAGATATGCAGGGGATCCCCATAAGATACAGGTGTTCTTGACACAGGTCTTGCTCCATTTTTCGTGTAAACCCTCGTCTTTTCCTAATCATCATTCTCGGGTGGCTTTCGCCATGTCTCATCTTACTGGTGAAGCAGCTAATTTGGTGGTTCCGTTAGTTAGGAATAATGACCCGATTTTGTCCGATTGGGACGCTTTCAGAACAGCTTTTGAAGGTGTTTTTGATAGACGAACCACTACCTTCCGGGCGGATAAGGAATTGTTAAGTCTGCGTCAGGGGAGGAATGATTTGGTGACTTACCTCCCGTCTATTAATCGATTGGTGGCCGAAGCCGAGTGGCCAGAGAAGAAGAAGATGTCTCTTTTCTATCAGGGGTTACGAGACAGACTAAAGGATGTCATAGCCCAAATCGATCCTCAGCCTACTACTTATTCTGGTCTTATCAGTCTTTCCCTTCGCCTTGATGGGAGAATGGCGGAACGTAGTGGAGATAGACCAAGGGGTGAGAAGGCATTCTATAACACAGACAAAAACCCAAGGAAGGAGTTCGTTTCTAGTGACTCCTCTAGCGAACCCATGGAAATAGGGGCCATCAGGCCACCTCTCTCGCGTACTAGAGAGAAAGCCGCCGCACACAAGAGTTGTGCATGTATTGTGGCAAGAAGGGGCACTTCGTCCGTGACTGCCCTTCCAAACCTAAGTCGCAAGGGTTTGCTTTTCGCAAAAAGACATCTGTTTCTGTTGCTGACACTGAGGCTGGATCCTCCTCAACGCTATCTACTGATAGTCAACAAGAGAGGGTGTGGAAAATACCATCTTTAGCGGGTAACACTATTAAGGACACTGAATCACACATTGTTCTAAAGGCAGGGCTGGAATGTCAACAACAGATACATCAGGTGTTGGCTATGTTGGATTCAGGCGCCACGGGAAACTTTATTGATAGTGGTTTGGTGACAAGATTAGCTATCGGACGCATACCTAGGGAGACCCCTGAAGAGGTCTTGGCGGTTGATCAAACGGAGACTCTGCAGTTGTCCATAAGTGAGGGTACTCGTCAACATATAGAAACCATTACCTTGAACATCATAGATGCCCCTCAATATGAGGTCATACTAGGAATGCCATGGTTTGGATATCACAATCCTACTATAGACTGGAGAACGAAGTCTGTCAGGTTTTTGTCCCAAGAGTGCAATGAAGGTTGTTGGCATGACACCGGATCCCCAGCCCTAGCGTTGAGTTGTCTTTTTCACATAGCCACCGCAGCAGAAAAAGATGTGATCCTACCCCTAGAATATTCTCAGTTTGCTGATGTATTCAGTAAGAAACAGGCAGAACAACTTCCACCCCACAGGATCTATGATTGCCAGATGGATCTAGTAGAAGGGCCTACTATTCCGGCTTGCCAGGTATACGCATTGTCAGAACCAGAAACCAGGCATCTCAGAGAGTACTTAGATCGTTTTTTGGCCCTGGGGTTTATTAGGCCTTCCCGCTCACCGGCTGCATCCCCTCTTTTTTGTAGCAAAAGCCAGTGGAGAATTGAGGGCTTGTTGTGATTATAGAACGCTGAACAAGAACACTGTCAGGAACCGATACCCCTTACCCCTGATTTCTGTCCTGCTGGATCAAGTACGAGAGGCTAGTGTGTACATTTGTTTAGATCTTAGAGGGGCATACCATCTGGTAAGGGTCAGAGAGGGGGACGAATGGAAGACGGCTTTTAAAACTAGGTATGGACTTTTCGAGTATACTGTTATGCCTTTCGGGCTATGTAATGCCCCAGCCGCCTTTCAATTCTTCCTGAACGATGTTCTGAAAGAGTATGTTGATCGCTCGGTGGTTGTCTATATTGATGACATCTTGGTGTATTCTAAGTCTACCCGGGAGCATACGAGTCATGTTGTTGAAGTGTTGACGAAACTGAGAGAATTCCACCTTTACTGCATACTGAGTAAATGTGAATTCGGAGTGAATGAAGTAGAATTTCTGGGCGTCAAGCACAGGCCTCCTGGGTGTCTTTGCTATGGATGGCAAAGTTGGCCTATAACAACGCCTGTCATTGTTCCACTGGGTTGTCTCCGTTCAAAACAAACTACGGCTACGATGCTAAGACATTGCCTATCACCATACCAGGGTGTCTGTCTGATCAACCTTCGGTATCGGCACATGTCAAAAGGCTGCAGGCTGTTCATAAAGCAGCCCGCAGATATTTGCTGGTCGCTAAACAGGAATACAAGAAATGGGAGGCCAAGCATTGGATATAAGGACCAACATACCGAGTGGGTGACAGTGTGTGGTTATCCACTAAGAATATCAAGTTCAAGATACGTAGCATCTTCCATCCCCGGTTTATTGGCCCATACAAAGTTGTGCGTCAGGTCAACCCTGTGGCATACAAACTGAAGTTACCTGGCATCCTGTATTTCACTGTAGTCTTTTGAAGCCTGCGTTGGTGATGCAATGTCGTCGACCCCCACCTGTGATATGCGATGGAGGGGCGGAATATGAAGTACGGAAGATCTTGGACTCGTGCTATCGACGCAGAAAACTCTAGTATCTGGTTTTCTGGAAGGGCTACACGTTGGAGGACGATTCCTGGGAGCCTTGTGTCAACGTGCATGCACCGGCGGCTGTCCGTGCTTTCTTCCTCAGGTATTATTATTATTATTATTATTATTATTATTATTTATTAATCTTATAGAGCGCGACAGCTACCCGTAAGGGTTTCCCGGCACTAATTGACAGTGACAACGAGATTGATCCTGAAAAGAAAGAATTATTGGGCGAACAGCCAAGTCTTTAAGGCTTTGCGAAAACGGAGATGGCACTGCTCCGTTCGCAAATCCATAGGAAGGGAGTTCCACAGTTTGGGTCCCAGTACAGCAAAGGAACGGCCTCCCACTCTGGAAAGCCTGAACCTAGGTACGCAGAACAAATGTTGGGAAGAAGAACGGAGTGAGCGTGTGGGTAAATAAGGCTTGACGAGTGCTCGAAGGTAGATGGGAGCAACATCAATTTTAATCTTATGCATAAAGCACAATGCCTTAAATTTTACACGATTTTCAACATTAAGCCAATGAAGTTGCTCAATACGTATCGTGATTGGATCATATTTCCGGCATCCACACAGGAGCCGGGCAGCAGCATTTTGAACCAGTTGGAGACGACGCAGGATAGCCTTGGTAACCCCCAGATAGAGCACATTACTATAATCTAATCTAGAGGTCACCAATGCCGTCACAACAGATCTCTGGGTGTCAGGTGGCAAGATCCAGAAGATCTTTCTCAGCCATCTGAGAATAGTAAAACAGGTGGCTGAGACTTTATTGACTTGGTCTTTCATCGTCAGAGGTATCCCTCTAAGCCTGGATCTAGGAGGTGCTGAAGGGGGTGTCCTACTGTCAGGAACAGCTCCGGACTCCGTTCTGCGTTATGCGCCTGCCTAAGACTACAACTCCCAGATGGCAGCGGGAGATAATCAGGGGTTTTAACGGCGACGGTCGCGCACACTCGTGTGCGTAATTCTTGTTTTCGGTTTCTGCTTCTGTCCTGTCCGGAGGTTCCAGTATGAAGATCTCCTGTGAGGAACGTCCCGCTTAGCACCAAGGTGGGGTGAGTTTCAGAGATTCTAGCTACGGCTGGAGCTAAGCCGTAAACTTGTGTTTATTCTTTTTATCGCTTCGTTTGGAGCGACTCCAGCGCGGATGCGCTTGGTGATTCGTAAATCACTTTTCTCGAAACTGCGGTTTGTCCGAAGAATAGGAGGTGGAGGTCGTGTGCAGCAAATCCTGGGCTCAGGGTTTTCATCTACCCCCTATTCTTGCCTGCGAACCGGGCCTCCTAGATACATTCATGTACTCGTTTATAAGTATCTGCTACATATCACCGGTTTCCTGAAGTACATGGAATCTGATATGTCTCACGACGGAAATCAATAGAGAAGGCGACGGTTGTGCTAATACCGTGGTAGCCTAGTTCTCTGGGATAGTGTTTTGGTGAAAAGAAATTCGTTAATTCAGCGGTGACGTAACCGCTGGGTTCATATCGTTTGGTGGCTGGTTTTTCAATTGGTCAGGACGGCTGTTATGCTAATACCGTGGAAGTCCATCCAATAAATACTTTGAACAATAAAGAAGCAACCACGGTAATATACAGCGGAAATACTGTGAAGCCCATAAACTTAATGGTGAACCATATTCTGCTGTGATCCTCTAGTAATGCTTTACACTTCCCATAGAACCGATGAGTTGTCTGCATGTCATGTCTGATAACTTGTAAGGAAGTATTGTCTAGAGTCTCTACTTACTCTCTACTACTTTTTACATTAGATGGTATCGTTTGGAAGTGCTCTATTGAAAAAGGATGGTCCACATAGAGCAGGGGTCTCCAAACCGGTCCTAGAGGGCCGGATCCATGCCAGATTTTTAAAATAACTACATGTATCTCAATGGGGATATCCGAAAAATCTGGCATGGATCCGGCCCTCCAGGACCGGTTTGGAGACCCCTGACATAGAGTATGCAGTTCCGGGTGATATCCAAGGTATGCAAGGGTTATTTAGCGAGACCTATTGAGAGTAGACTGTCGCATGTTCTATTGTCTGATCCGGTGCTTTTTTCTTCTTTCAGGTTCTCCTTCTCGCTGTCCTGGTCCTTTTTTTATTTTATTTTATTATTTATTTTTTCCCTCACCTGATAACCCTTCAGCTCTGTTGTAAATTATATTCAGAGTTCGGGGATATCTGGGGGTGGACCACTTATTGCATCATCCGGATCCTGAGGAGTGCAGATTCTGACAGAATGCCCATGAGGGAACTCTGGACATCCCCCGAAAACCCAGTGGACCACAGCCAGGCATGGCGACGTAGGGCCACTGTTGTGGAGATCACTCTCCCTAAGGAATCAGCGGTGACAAGGCCACACCGAATGGCAAACTTCGCAGCATCCGTTCCCTCCTCCACCGCCCGGGAAAGCACAGCCCGAACCTCTGCCTGTCACTGGGGCAGTGTCTGCACCATTGTGTCCCACACAGTATGAGAGTAGCGGCCCAAAAGGCAGGCGTTGTAGACTGACCGCATCCCCCAGCTGGCAGAGAAAAACAACCTCTTGCCAAACTGCTCCAGCTTTTTAGATTCCTTATCCGGCGTGGCTTTGAGAAGTGGAAGCCTGAATGACCAGGAACCCCAGTGGCTGGCCTAGACCAGGTGCCTATCAAAACATCTGTCAAGGCCTCATTAAACGGGAGCAGAGGTTCCATAGAACTTGCCGCCGGCTGAAGAACCTCAGTAAGGAGGTTGGTCTTGTGAGTGACAGTAGGCAGATCAAGATCAAAAGTCTCGGCTGCTCTACATAGCACCATGGTATACGTGGCGCCCTCCTCCATGTTGGCGGGAGGAGACATAAATCCAGGCTCGGAGGAGAGGTCAAGGCCACCTGCGTCCTCCGAGTCTTCCACCCACTCATTTTCAGACTTACACTGCCGCGCAAGAGGGTCTTCCGACCCCTCCCAGTCATCCCCCTCCTCCACAGCCCATGGTTCGGGCGGGAACGGCGGGGGAGGCACATGGAAAACAAGCGCTCCAACGGCGCAGGAAACGGCACCGGTCAGCGTCGATCCGGCTCCATGTCCCAATTAGGGTCCCAAGCCAAAGCAAAATTGCCCGGGAATTTGGGCAAGGGCGGAGGTGGAACAAACTGAACCCATGGAGGCACTGGGAAAGGAGCCACAGGGGGCGCCGGGGTCAGAGCCGCAGGGGGCGCCGGGCCAGAGCCGCCAGCGGAGGACCCAGAGGCGCCGGGGCCAAAGCAGCCAGCGGAGGACCTTGAGGTGCCGGAGGCGACGGCAGAGCCGGAGGCAAGCCAAGCAAGAGCCCTCAAAAGGGACCGCGGGGCCCGAAGGCACGACGGTGGGAGCCCTAGGCCTGAACAGGCAGTCCATGGCAGCAAGAAACTCTTGCACCTGGGCCGGGATCGCCGACGGACCTGGATAAGATGGGTAGGCCGCAGGATTCCCAGGCTCCAAAGGAGCCGCAGGGGAAGGACCCCTGGTCCCGTCGCCCACGTCCGAAGACTGACAGGGGGATGTCGGTGTCACAATTGCCGGCTCGGGAGGCAATCGAACTACAAATATGGCGGCCCCTGTTTGACGCGCATGTGCAGAGAGTGATCAGGGACGATAAAGCTGTGCCTCTCCCGTGGGAATGCGCTTTGTGTTTTCCTTCCGGATTCCTACCTGTTCACTTCCAGTGCGGCTTGGCACCTCACTTTCGCGTCGCGTCTCGCTTGATCTCCTTAGCCGAACTGTGCTTTCTCTGTCTCCAGGAATATCTGGTATACCTGGAATACCTGCAAGAAGAAATACAAAGAAAACTTTGTTTAAACTGCTGACCGTGGTTACGGTAAAAGAGCTCTGCGCTGCTGTTTAATTTATTATTTGTTTATTTTTCACTCTCTTACTTGAATTGGGACTCAAGACTGCCCCGAATTCTCTCTGCTCATTTCCCTGTTGGTCCTGCATGGGAATTAAGAGAGGGTAAGTAGAAGTGGCTCATTCAAGTACTTACCTTCATTATAAAGCAAAGTTTAGCTGTTTTAGTTTTTAGGTGGGCAAAACACTTCATTGCAATTCAGATACAACATTTACTGTATTCCTATCCTTTTTACATAAAACATTACTTTACAGCATTAACACATGTTGGTGTTTCATAACCCTTCTATATTTTCCTGACTTGAAGCGAGGGAAATTAGGTAAATAGAGACCTTGTGTGTATCCAAGTACAGCCAGTGTGTCATGTTTATTTTGCTGAATGTATGTTCCCTTTTTTCCTTTTAGCCTGACATATTTCTACAGTTCCTGGGGTGTGACGAGGAACAGTTTGGCTCCAATTCCTGGGTTGTGACGAGGGAATGTCTTGCCTCCTTTTCTTGTTTTGTTTCCCTTCTTCCCCAGATTACCTCTTGCTGCTTCTTCTTAAATAAGTGTAATTGATGGATCGGAGAAGTTGTGGACTGTTCTTCAGTTCCATGGCGTGCCTGTGGAAAAACAGGTGAGATCTTGACAGTCGGAGAGTGAACGCGCTTCTTTGACTTTTTCTTATGACGTCTCTTACCCGATTCCAAAGGTGAAGATTGGGACCCCGAGGAGTGATGATGCTGGCTCCACGGTTGGTCCCTCGAGCGACCCCCTGGACCTCCAATGGCACGGAGACGACTGTCTGACCTCCAGCAGCTTTCGGGACTGCCTTCAGAGCCATGGCCAGACAGTCTGAACATGACCGAGAGTCATGGTCTCACTTCAGACAGTGGAGACAGACGCCATGGGGGTCGGCAACCGACATCGTACGGCGACAGGCCCCGCATGATTTAAACCCAGGCACCCCTACATGGCACCAGGAGTCAAACACTCAAAAGAAGTAGAGACAAAAGTCTCAAAAAAGTTATTCAAAAAGTGACTAGGGTACGTGCTCTAACCGGATCTGCGCTTGCTGGCGCGGAAAAAGAAAGAACTGACTTCAGCACACATGGGTGGCGCCTAAGAAGTCTCCATGATGTCATCTCGCGCTTACGGCGCCAGCGATGAACGCGGAGCCGCACAACGCCACCTACTGACATGCAGGGATATTTCAGTGCTAATTGTGAAAGGAAAGGAGGGGATGTTTTCACCCCCCCCCCATGAAAAGACATCAGTTGTGTGATCCTCAATATCTTCAGCAAAGTATTTGTCTAATTCAAACAGGTTGCCTTTTTTTATCCCTCTTTTGTTTTTAAAGTAAATTCCAGATGTCAGATCCTGGCTTTTTCTGGCTGGTGGGGACCCATACTCGGAATCTTTTGTGAAAGACATTATTTTGGCCATCATCTGCTGAATTTCTTGTGCTAATTCTTGAACATGTATATCAGCTGCATATTGTTCTTGGAAACCATATGTTTTGAATCTAGGATCCAATATGGCTGCCTTACCAAAAATGCCATGCTTTTCAATGTTTTCAAACCAAACATATACAAGTTCTTTTATAGTTCCACAGTTTTAAAAATGCAGCTAATATAGAACCTCAAGCAAGTAAAGTTTCGTCTGCATTTACATTCTGAGATCAAATAACTTTAAATCCATATACATTTCATCCAACCAAATGCCATTACTATGTAGATTGCCTAGCCTAATATGTGTGGTGACCTGCAATGGTCTCTAAACAGTCACTTGTCCGTTTTAGCTTAAGGTATTTCAGTGTGATTTTTAATGTATACTAACTTCTCTGCTCGGTCCATAAATTTAATGAATCTGACACTAACTGTTGCAAAGTCACCCCTCATGCAAAAAAAAAATATTTCTTGTCAGCATTTGCTAATGCCAAATTGGATAAACACCGGGCAAAGCCAATATCTGCGTTAACTTAAAAGGGCAGTGCAGATGCATAGTAAATAGATTAGTGATTCTTTTTCAAACAAGAACAGTCTATGGGTGCTGACGGAGATTATGTCCACCCATTTTGGCAATAGGTCACAAGATGAAAACAACCCAAAGCGCAGTTGTAATAAATTTAACTTACATTAGCTTTTATAGCTTTCAGTGCGATAGCTCTGAGGTTGAAGACGTTTATATTGATTAATTGATACCCAAGCATGACTCCCTTTTCTGATTTTTCTTTATTATTAAAGAAAGAAAGACAATTTACTTGTTTATTCAGCAGTGTTTGGAAGCCATTGTACAATAGGTTTTGTTCCCACAGAGGACCCACCTGCAGATCGCGTTGGGCAGTGGTCACTGCTGAGACCATACATTCGTCTGCAGGGGTATCTTTTTCCTATAGTGCAGCTGCTTCTGGTGCTTCATGGAGGATAAATATTTGAGCAACAATGCTTTCTGGGCCAACTGTTGATCCATTAAGCCGAACTTCAGCCTTACCTGTGCTTGAGCAGTTTTTTAGGGAGCTGAAATAACAGGCAATAAGCTTACATTGCAATACGTTAAAAAAGGTCTCAAGTTTATCCGATTAAGCTACTATTGAATACTATTGAACTTAAAACTAGACTGAATGGAGGGTAATCTAAGGATAAATTGTAAGTATAGAGTTAAAGGGAGAGTAAAGTAAAGAGAGAGAGAGAAGAAATAGAGAAGAAAGACATAAGAAGAGGAGAAAACATTGGGCGTGGGGGAGGAGCCAAGACGGCGGCCAAAATGGCCGCATAGACGCCCGGCTCCGCAGCTCGCCCTCAGCTACGGCGATCTCCTGTTAAATATCCTGCACCCCGGCCACGGATTATTGCAGCGGAATCGTGGTCGATCCCGGCCGCGTTTCTCCGACGATCCTACCGCCTCGGATGGCCGCGCACTGCCGCCTGCAAGTTTCTGGCCTTCCCAGCTGGCCACGCCGGGACCTCGGGTAGCACGATAGCCGCCCAGCAAAGCGTCAACAACGGCCTCACCCGGCTGCCAGGTGTCGGTGCCCGTGAAGCGAAACCGAAACGGCTCCCGGCGACGCTCCCTGGATTCCTCGCTGCAGTGCGGCATCGACCGCCGTGATATGACACCCTGCTGGCGTCTGTGATCTGAAAGGGGCCCGGACGGAGGAATCGCTCGCCTCGGCAGACATCGCGCCGCAACTCGGCAAGAGAGTGCTGTGTCCCCCGGGCTCCGGTTCCTGCAGCGCGTTGCTTACTGCTGCTGAACAGCTGCTGTGACAGATTCCTCGCCGTGTGAGCCCCGGGGTCCGTAGGCGCTGGAAGTGTGATGATGGAGCCCACAATAAAGGAAATCTGGCTGGCTCTTCTGGATTTGCGCGCTGCAATGCAGGGTTTGCAGGCGGCTGCACCCATCTTACAGCAGCCCTCCCCCACTGCCGAAGCGCCACAGGACGCAGCAGAGTGCACTGTAGAATGGGACTCTGCCTTTGTTCCGATAGCTGCACGGGTCACCCCCCGCATGTGCTGGACACTTGGAGCTGGCGCCGCGGAGCGAGCTGATGCGAACTGTGACTGTGCTCCCGAGACTGCCTACCCGCCGGTGGGTGAATGGCCGTCCTACCCTCGCCTTGCCTCTTTGTGGAACTTGTACGTGCCCTGGGACATTGCTCCTGCAACTTCGCTTTGGTCTTTGTCTCGACCCGGGATGACCCAGCCTGTCACTGCCGTCTTGATGCTGCTACCTGGAAGCTGGTGGTACCGATCGCTACCCTTTCTTCCTACTGGCCAGGGCTGATTTCTGCTTACCTGGACTACCTTCCTGTGACTTTGGTGCCGAAGAGGATTGTCGTTCATACTGGTGACTGTTTATGGTTGGGGTGACCGTGGGTTGGGGCCCACGTTCCTTTCGAGTGGGCCTCCGCTTCTGGGCTGGGGGTGTACGAGGGGCTGGTGCTATGGCCCTCCTCCGCTTTCCCTCTTGTGGGCTTCTTTTCGGGGCGACAGGCATGCCTATTGGGGGGGGTGGGCCGTGGCCTTCCGCTGGTATGCAGGGTGGGTTTCGGGGATGGGAATGCTTTGGGTTACCTTAGTTCTATGGCCCTCTGTCTTTTTCTCCTCTCTCTTTTCTTCCTTCTTTAATATGTCTTCTTTAGTGGGAATGGGTCTAGTGTGATCGGGAAGTCTTACCCACTGTGCCTTAACGCGGACTGATAGTATTTTAACCTCCTGACTGTGGACTATTGTTTTTGAGTATCATTTGTGGTTCAATGTACCTCCTGATCCGTGCCCCTTCCATGACGGTTTCTAACTGCGGCTAGGTATGGTTCTGGCGATATTCTGCATAGTACTCTGATTAATCCTGTTTCATGAGGACGGAACCTATGTACTGTTTACTGATATCCTGTTGCAAATATCCTTCAGTCTCTTTCTTGCTTGTATTAGTGCGGAGTAGTACGACCTGATCTTAATTGTCGCGATGAAAACCTTAAAATTAACCTTCACCAATCCTGAGACATGGTAAAATGGTAACTACAGTGTAACCCATTTACTGCTTGCCTATAACGAAGATATTACTGTGTCGCCGTAAAGTTGCATTGATGCTCAACTGTTATCGTGGCCGGCCGGAAGGTTGTAGGCCCGTATTTGTTCTGATTTGAAGCAGAATAAAGGTTTTCAAAAAAAAAAAAAAAAAAAAAGAAGAGGAGAAAAACTGAAAACTTTGTAATACATTAAAAAAAACTTCCAAAAAAACATGTACTAACACATTATATCATAAAAAAGAACAATATAATCAATGGGGAAATAAGCATGACAATAGACTAGAATCAATGTATTGGAACACATTAGGTAATTAAGCTGTATTACTTGCATGCAAAGCCAAATATTGAGTTAGTGGTTCCCACAGTTCTCCATGTTTGGCCGATAAAGATGCAGACTGTAAATTATAGAAATTTAAATGATGGGTGTGACATACCAAGTTCCACCACTGTTGACGGGAAATTTTGTCTGTAAGTTTACAATTAGAGGTAATTACCTGGAAGCAAATCGCAATCAACAAATCGACTAATTTGTGACTCATTTTATTCTGAGGCCATAAATCACCTAACCCACCAAGAAACAAAACAGCAATGTAGAATTATTATTGCATTTATTGAGCGCACAGCTACCCGGAGGTTTCCCGGCGCTTGCCTTGGGAACCCGTCCTGGCTTTTCCCTGTGAGATAGCCTCTACAGGGCATCCCCAAGGTGAAAGCCAGGCATCCCGCCGCAGGGGGGCCGTTGTGGAGATTAAGCAAGCTTAATGCCCAGAGTTGCAGAGTGAGAACCCATGATTAGAGCAGGCACCGAAGCGAGAATTATCGAGTCCGTGGACATTTGAGCTCAAGACCCTGCCGCGTCGGGAATTGAACCCTGGTCCCGGGTCTGACCTCAGCTTCCGGGTCTGCCTGCTCTACACCGTGAGCAACACTTCTCCGCGAATGGAGTGTGAACATCAATGATGTCCCCTATTCCTGTCCATAACTCCTCACAAAAATTAGACAGCTTACGGTGGAGGATGAACATGGTAAGGTTGTTACCGGGATTGGTATTACTACACCAGCAGGTATCCTTTTTGAGCTATTTGAGTTTAAACAGATGTGATGGTGTGTGATAGAGTCTGTTATAAAAGTAATATAACGTTTGAGTGAGGTTAGCAGGACGTGCAGTAGAACGAATCTTCTCCCATATTTTCATAGACCAACCGAAGAGCAATTCAGATTCCCATCAAAGTTCCAGTTTGAATTTAGGTCTATCTGACGGTAGTGTTATCAGTGTTTTATATATTAGTGCCGCCTTGGAAGTAGGGATGATAGGACTATGGGAGGACTGCAGACTCGCCCCTAAATGGAAGAAGTAAAAAGAGAAACCAGTGTAGGAAAGAGCAAAGATTCCATATTCTGATATTGTTTGAGATAACTCGGGGAAAGGTTTAAGGAAGAGGAGCAAATTAAATAAGTGCACAGTTAAGGAGAAGTCATTGCGAGACTGTAAATAAACCCTTATTTAACCAATTAAGCCAGAAGAACAACTTGCTATTTGCTACAAGCTTTTTATTATACCAAATAGGACCATGAACACATTGCTCGTATAAAGAGAAATGTGCTACTACACTGTGGAACTATTGAAAATGTATAATGCGAAGTGCCAGACAGTAGCCCTGTACGGGGCTGGGGTTTGGGGGCACGTCGACGTTAACGCTCTACAGGTGGCAGAAAACTCCTTCTTAAGATTTCTTCTGATGACACCAAGGCGAATCTCCACTTATGCTTTTCACATTGAATTAAGCATACCCCACATTGAGGACCTGGCAAAAATCCAACCCTTGTTATTATGGCGGCGTAAAACCTGTTAACTAAAGGGATTGTGGCGGACTCAATGTCACTAGACCATTCGGGAAAAATAAAATGGCTCGCCTATATCAGAAACTTTTTCACGGATCTAGGCCTAGAGTACTATTACATAACGCCAGAAAAGATCAGTGAAATAACCAAGAAGGACTTGAAAGAAATGGCCCTGAGCCATCTTGAAGGACTAAGACTTACAAGCGAAATAAGGAAACTTTCGGTCCACCATGCAATCATGGTCCATTCTGTCCCTATAATTCAGCCTTACCTAACGCTTGAAATTGGCATTTTTTATAGTTTCTTATTAACCAGATTCAGATTAAATCTCTTCCATCGGTTAGTAGCCTTCCCCATGAGAAACACCTGGGAACAAACGTTAGACCATTGTCCTTGCGAAGATACATCTGTACAGACTACCATGCATACAGTATTGTTCTGCAAGTACTATCATGTCCATCGCAAAATTTGGTTGGCACCATTGCTGAAATTGTGGGACCTAAGACAGTGTCGCCCTGCAATGCTACGCCTTCAATTTCTGGACTCTGAAGCTACTTGCTACCATATGGTTAACTATTTAAAATGTGTTTTTAAACATAGAAATAACCTGTGAGGAAACTGTTCAAACAACGAATTTTATCAAATGTAAACAGAATTGAACTATTTTTAAGTGCCCTTTCTCAAAATTTTATTGTAAAACTTCAATTTTTAAAAGGTGTATTTTCCTTCTATTTTTAATGGTAAAATGTGTATAAAAATGCTTTTATGGATTTCTATCATGAAATACAGAATAAAGAAATTTAATAATACCAAGTAGGACCATGAACACATTGCTCGTATAAAGAGAAATGCGCTACTACATATGTATTAAAAAGAGATTTAGAGTGTGATATAACTGCGGGTATCCAATATTTTGGGGGATGGGACATATGTATGATATGGGTATGAGAGAATGGAGAGATAAGGGTGAGCTCCAACTGGTAGCACAATTTGGAGTACGAGTCTGTAGAGTTAAGGAAGCAACCAAAGTTTGCTAAATACCAAAGGCTTTGTGATTAAGAAAGAAGTCGGGAAAATGTACCCCTCTTAAATATTCGGGTAGTTTTAGGCATTATAAGGAAATACGACATGGTTTCCCATTCCATAAAAATCTAGATAAGAGCTTATCAATAGCTATGATGTATGTACCAGGGATTTTAATAGGTAGCATCATAAGATAGAAATTTATAATAGGAAATATCATCATTTTGATTGTGTTAAGGCGGCCCCACCATGACAAAAATAAAGGTGGCCAGCCTTGCGTTAGTGTCATGATTGTTGCAAGAAGAACATTCATATTACAATGAAGCGTGTCTCTGAGAGTGTTGCGATGCATGATCTCTATGCCTTTGATCTTACCGGGTTCTGGGAGAGGCCCATGTCAGCAAACGGAGGTTTTAAACAGAATGTATTCAAAGGCATCACTTTGGACTTTTCCATATTAAGTTTATAACCAGACACCTTCAAATATGGATTTAGCACTTCAAAGAAGTGAGGTAGAGATGATTTTGGTTTGGAAATATAAAAAGAACGTCATCCACTTTTGCCGTAAATGTAAGGTGTAAGTTATTTAGCTGAAAACCATAAAAGGCATCAGGATGCTTCAGCCTATTTAAAAAAGGCCCAGGTGCAAGAATAAACAGCAAGGACAAGAGAGGACAACCCTGCCACTTAACTCTGTAAAGAAGGAAGCATGAAGATTGTACTCCATCGACCAGGACAGAAGAACAAGGTGCAGAGTATTATAAAGAAATTAGATGAAGAGAACTTGTGTGCCATATTAAGTGAAAAAAGGTCTCATTAATCTTAAAATAATCATGATCAAACACCTAAAAAAGATGGGACCCGACTCGAATCACGCAATGGAACACAGTGAACAATAAAAGAAAATACATCAGAAATAGCCATTAGAGAGAGAAACACAGGAATGAGGAGACAGTATGATCTTAAACAATTTTTAGGATGGTAGAATACAAAAGGATAAATAGCGTTTCAATAAACTTACCAAGCACTACGAGTGGTAGGATGCAGTGAGAACAACACACACCATAATGGAGCGGAATGCACTAAGACAGGAGACAGACACCATATAATACTCTGGGGCTGAAAAAACAATGGGACAGAAAAACGTTATATAGAGTACATAATCCAAGAAAACACAGTACCTAAATAAAAGACAACATTTTGTAATCAAGGAAACAAACCAACAAGTCTAAAAAAAAACACGTCTAAAATAACAATCATGTTTTTGCTATGACATCAATTTCCATATCCTCAAGGCAATCCTGTCAAAGTAAGTGCTTAATTTAACTGGGTCCTCAAAAATGTATGAGTTCTGATGATTTAAAAAAAGCATGGATGAACAAACCCATATCTGATATTCATAGATTTTAGTTTTGGCCGAAGTTCAAGAAAATGTTTCCTCCTTGTGACAATTGCGTTAGAAACATCCTGCAATAGATCCTTTGAACAGCCCATTGGAGAGGCCCGGCTTGTTTAGCCGCTGAGAGGGTGTGCATTAAATCAGTGTACTGCAAGAAAAGGATAATACTGCCTGTAGGCCTATGATGAGAAGCAGTGGCAGATGGTTTAGGACTGAGGCGATGAGCTCTTTAAATATTAAGCTGGCTGTGGTCAGATATGTGTATGATAGAAGGGATGATCCTTTGCAAAAAGGAAATCATGTTGCTTCCCTCTGAGTTCTACAGAATGCCATAAAGACATACGTTATTGCACCCATTCCTTTTTTCCAGGTGTTCGGTGGTCTGTTTGAGAAGCTCTATTTCCTTTGTCAGCTAAGATAACACTAGGAGTGAATCTTACACTTCATTAATCTTCTGTTCCACAGCTGTGATGCATTGGTCATGAGGACCATTTCTCCTCGATGCGTGAAGCATTAGTGTCAGGCCTGTCTGGGACTGTCTGTCGGGTGCCACAGGGGGCAGTGCGCTTGCTCCATTTAAACTGGGCTACACAGAGGAAGCTGCTTGCCATTCTAGCTCTTCAGGCAAATAGCTTACTGCCGTTGCATCACTCACCTGTACTTCCGGAATTCCCCTCACATTTCTCAGCATCCTGTCGGCGGTTCCCTCATAGGGTTCACGCATTCCTAAGTCTCTGGTTACCGCATCAGCAGGGCATCCTGTTTTGCCAGTCTTCGACTTCCCGCAGAATTTCCTTGGCTCAGCAGGTATTAAAAGAAGAAGAAACAAAGGACAAGGATTAAAGCCATATTACTGCTCGGGTCACACGCTAGTCGCATGCTTTCATATTCTTTACTGACATTGCTGATACTTATCTGACCCGCCTCCTTCTGGGCAGTCAGCTGTAGATGCTTTTTGTTCTCTTCCCTTCCCATCTTCCCCATTGCTTGGATCTGACTTTGACGATGTGGGGTTATTCTAAGAATTGGGAGGTTGGACCCTTGAATCTTGTTTGCCTCTCTCTCCTGTAGAAAATCCAGGTGAGGATTCTGACACTTTCTTTCCTCAACGAAGGATTTTAAAGCTCTTAATTCTTCCATTGAAAGGAGTGAAAGAAGGGGGGTGACTTGGAAGAAGAATCTGAGTCTTTCTTGAGTCTCTTAACTGGAGCCGAAGGTTTCTTTGGCAATGCTCTGGATGCAGCGGTAGAAGACCCCATCCCCAGGTCATTGGAACACTCCATGAGGGCTGACAGGGACCTATGACCAAGGTTCTGCTGCTTTAAGGAACTACAAATAAAGGACAAAGGAATATTCCGAACTACTAATGAACCACGCGAAAGTTGGTGGAAGTGGAGGCAATTATTGGGATTAAGTCTCTGAGAAGGCCCAGTATACGGTTCAAATCCTGTGGTGTGTCTTAGTCGAAGTCAGATACTCGGATGACCAGAGTATTGTGCACCGTGCCCAGTGGAGAGGTAAATAAGTCAAAGAGTCAATTATGGCACTAGTTGCAGCAGAGAACACATCTTGGCTGATTGCAGTATTTAAGAGACAGCAGGTAAGGCCACTAAGAAAGAAGCACGGCCACTAAGAAAGAAGCACAACTGCAAAAGACATTATGAAAACAAAATGTTCCTTGAAACAAATCCAAGAACGTACCATTCTAGGACCAAAGTGTGCCTGTGAGGCTGCCAAAGTAGAGGGGATGAGGAGTATGTCTATAGCTCCAGCACTTGGCATAATCAAAAACACATGAAAGCCTCATATGGCAGACCCTCCTGACACTAGCAGCATGGCCAGCAATATGTTATGTTAAAGAAGTCCAAGGAAAAACGTAGCGCCCAATGGAAAAATAAATACAGTCTCTTACTATGACAGGAACATCGACGTGGCAGTAAGGAAAGTTGAAGGAATGGATGGATTTAGCCAACGTAGCACATTGGCGTCCTCTGAAGCGCACTATGCAACATGAGGAGTTCTGTACTAATGATGCTTCATAGTAGTGAATAAACTTCAGAAAATAAGATACCAGCCTACTGAAAACAAAATCCAGACCTCGAAGGAGGATTCGTCATGAAGAAGCTCTGTTGTCCAGGGTGTGTGCCAGAGCCGACTGGGAGGGCTAAAGTCCGGTGGCCATAATGTGTGGTGCTCGCGACATATTTTATAACATAGCATAACACAAACAGCAGCCACAAGTTTATGGCGAGCAAATGGGAGAAAGGTAGAGTAGGGAAGGGTGCACCTTGCTGGTGTGTGATGCTGCAGTGCTCTCCTCCTTCTGTATGAGGATTAATGGACAGTTCTGTAGAATTCAGAGCACCTTTACCTCACTCTTTGTCCCTCTTCACCTCACCTCCTCCCTTTCATTCCAAGTGCACCTTTGAGAGGTTTGTCTAACACATACATCAAGCAGCTGTGAATATGCTGGGGATGCTGGGGGAACCAATGGAGGGGCTGGCACATTATACCCTCTTTAAATGTTCTGCTGAACCAAATGCTCTGCAAAAGTGAACATTTTCTTAGTCTGGGATTTCCTTTAGGGGAATCTAATTGCCCTATTGAGGCCCATCACTGATAATTTTCACACTGCCCAAGTCTAAGAGGGTGGTGATAGAGTGGTAGTTGAAAATTCCAAGGGCCCCTGTATTGACACTCGCTTCCAAGGGTTTCCACGTTCTCCAAAATAAAAATACTGGCCATTTGTCAATTTGTAAAAGTCTGCAAAGACCCGGTTTTAAAGAGATTACTTAAAGATAACTTAATAAACATGCTATGGAAATGCAATAGGTCTCGCCTTTGTGTAAGTTAAAGCCATTTGCTTTGCTAACGGAATTGTATTTTAGCGATGTATTGTTGAGTGTATTTCTTTCCTAACTCTCGCAGTAGGTTTACCCCTTCCTCTTGTGTTTACTGGTCCTTAGTAACAAGACAGTTCTTTGTCAACGTTTACTTTTTGATTCCCGTACAATGCTTGATTTTATTCATGCGCCATATCACAGAGGTATATGTTATGTTATCTGCTAAGAGAACCTCCAGCGGTCCCAGAAGTCTTTCGCCGATATTGGGGTATGCATATTTGTTAATTGCTTTTAAACTTGCTTTTGGTTGATATTTGAATTTCGTCAGTTTGCTTCTAAAATTAAATGAACTACAGAAATAAGGTAAATAAAAAAATGTTTAAACTTGTAAGAAATGCGAAATATGGAAACTGAAATGTGCCAATTACATGCGTTAAGTAGGGTTTGGTGCACAATTTTGCCGCTTTGTGGAGCTGCATAAAAAAGTGCTCCTAATGTCCAGCTTTTTGGTACTTATTAGATGAGTCTTCCATTTGCCCTCCTTCTGCTCCCCACCCCCCCAATGAAATCTGTGCACAAGAGCATATTTCTATCACAGATGCATGGACCGACTGCACTATATTTCTCTGATGGGGACGGGACCCTAAACCATTTCTTAAAATCGTTAGAGTACGCCTATTTGTGATTTGTGTGTGCTCGCAGGTTTGTTCTCCCCGTGCCCATTTAAAAAAAATATTTTTATTAATAAAATTAAACAGTGGTGAAAAGGTTGAAAATGTGTCACAGTACCTGAGATGGGAGCCATTGGTGAGCTGTGTACACAGAGCTTGCGGGGGCTTGGCTTCTGAAATGCAGAAGGTTAGCTGTGCCAGTGTCGTCAGCCTTGCACACACATGGGCCATGTTTAAAATATAAATGCAATTCGCCCCACTGAGGTGCGTCGCACGGGTGCTGTGCATAATTTACAGGAATGTTTGAAATGTTATGTCTCCTATTTAAATGAAAACAAGGGCGCAGCTTTAAATCACTTCGGAATCTGTATCTGCACAACATAAATAAAAGGCATTGTCATTTACAATGCCAATAGCTTGAAGTAGCGTAAATGGGAGACCTATTGCATTACAAATGCTTTTTTTTGTAGTTTTATACAGCGCAAACTCGACCAGAGAGTTTGGGTGCGCTTTACATGAGCACGAGTAACATTACACATTGATTTTTTTGGCCCAGAATCACAGGATATTGAGCCAACCCCGAGACTCGAACGTGGTTAACTAGCCGCTTCAAATCACCAGCCCTAGCTGTCACATCCTCTATTCTTAAACCTTCTCTGCCTAAACAAGCATTTACAATGCAATGGTCTCGGCATCATTAAATGTAAATGTAAATGTAAAATGTAAATGTAAGGTGTTTTGTAGCGCGCTCAATTACTACCGGAGTATCCTGGCGCGAATGACCGCTGGGGAACCCGTCCTGGCTTTCCCTGTGAGATGGTCCCATGCTGGGTATCTCCAAGGTGAAGGAAACAAAAGGAAACAAAAGAGGTCGCTGTACTGTTCCTATGGGAAATGGGGGGAGTTCTACTCGAGCTCGGCGGTGAAGGGTAGGTCGATCAGCGCGGACACAGGAGGAACGAGCTTAAACCTTGGGCTCACCCTGAAGTCTAATCCCGCCGACCCCTCATGTGGCATGTAGTCCTCAACCTTTAGGCATAGGAGTACCCACAGAGGTAAACATAAGACATACATGACACTAGCATGTTTGACACTGCACATTTACACGGTCCTGATGAATCGCGGGTGACTAGACCCATAGCGTGAAACATGTCGACCTTCATCACTTTTAGCCTCATCTAGGGTCACCTGACCTAACTTGTTGACTCGTAGTGAGCCTAACCCCTCTTTTTAACTGCAGCCAGGGGACCCCCAGAATAAATTGAATTCCGGTACCCCTTGCTACATTTTAATACCCCACACATCACCACACCTAGCCCGGTCCACACACCCCCACCTCACCATAAGGCAGTTGGAAAAAGATCTCCGCCAAAGAGCCCCTCTTCGAGGTGAGCCCGTCGGGGATTGCACCGCCTCCCCGACGAGGAGCAACTGCCGATGATGAAGCATGACATCCTTCGGGGTGTGTGAGGCCATTATATCCAACAAAATGGATGCCCCAGGATGTTACTCTAACATCTGTGGTCATGCCAGCTAAACACTCCCCCCATTTCCCATAGGAACAGTACAGCGACCTCTTTTGTTTCCTTAGTGCAAAACACGGACACAAGCTGCAACTGGACCTTCCACCCACCCCCTTGGGTGGTAAACCGTGTCCGTTGATCGATTGATCTCCTTCTCTAATCTCCCTCCTTTTGATACAGATCTCCAAGGTGAAGCCAGGCATCCCCGGCGTCTGTGGGGGGCCGTTGTAGAGATGAGGCAAGCTTAATGCCCAGAGTTACCGAGTGTGATCACTGCCCAAAGTGGGCACCGAGGCGAGAATTATCAGTCCGCTGACCCTGGTCCTCGACCCTGCCGCGTCGGGAATCGAACCCTGGTCCCGGGCCGTTCTCAGCCTCCGGGTCTGCCGCCTCTAACCAGTGAGCCACACCTCTCTAAAGGTAGAGCTATTGGCATTGCTCAGGACATTTTTTTTTCTTTCAATCATAAATAAATGGCATTGTCATTTACATTGCCAATACACAGCACTCTGCACTCAACAGCACACACTACTCTGCACTCAACAGCACACACTACTCTGCACTCAACAGCACACACTACTCTGCACTCAACAGCACACACTACTCTGCACTCAACAGCACTACTCTGCACTCACTACTCTGCACTCAACAGCACTACTCTGCACTCACTACTCTGCACTCAACAGCACTACTCTGCACTCACTACTCACTACTCTGCACTCACTACTCACTACTCTGCACTCACTACTCACTACTCACTACTCTGCACTCACTACTCACTACTCTGCACTCACTACTCACTACTCTGCACTCACTACTCTGCACTCACTACTCACTACTCACTACTCTGCACCCACTACTCACTACTCACTACTCTGCACTCACTACTCACCACTCACTACTCTGCACTCACTACTCACTACTCACCACTCACTACTCTGCACTCACTACTCACTACTCACTACTCACTACTCTGCACTCACTACTCACTACTCTGCACTCACTACTCACTACTCACTACTCTGCACTCACTACTCTGCACTCACTACTCACTACTCACCACTCACTACTCACCACTCACTACTCACTACTCTGCACTCACTACTCACTACTCTGCACTCACTACTCACTACTCTGCACTCACTACTCACTACTCACTGCTCTGCACTCACTACTCTGCACTCACTACTCTGCACTCACTACTCTGCACTCACTACTCACTACTCTGCACTCACTACTCACTACTCTGCACACTCACTACTCACTACTCACTACTCTGCACTCACTACTCACTACTCTGCACTCACTACTCTACACTCACTACTCTGCACTCACTACTCACTACTCACTACTCACTACTCACTACTCTGCACTCACTACTCACTACTCACTACTCTGCACTCACTACTCTGCACTCACTACTCACTACTCCGCACTCACTACTCACTGCTCTGCACTCACTACTCACTACTCTGCACTCACTACTCACTACTCACTACTCTGCACTCACTACTCTGCACTCACTACTCTGCACTCACTACTCTGCACTCACTACTCACTACTCTGCACTCACTACTCACTACTCACTACTCTGCACTCACTACTCTGCACTCACTACTCTGCACTCTGCACTCACTACTCACTACTCTGCACTCACTACTCTGCACTCACTACTCACTACTCTGCACTCACTACTCTGCACTCACTACTCACTACTCTGCACTCACTACTCACTACTCTGCACTCACTACTCACTACTCTGCACTCACTACTCACTACTCACCACTCACTACTCACTACTCTGCACTCACTACTCTGCACTCACTACTCACTACTCTGCACTCACTACTCACTACTCTGCACTCACTATTCACTACTCACCACTCACTACTCACTACTCTGCACTCACTACTCACTACTCACCACTCACTTCTCACTACTCACCACTCACTACTCACTACTCTGCACTCACTACTCACTACTCACTACTCTGCACTCACTACTCTGCTCTCACTACTCTGCACTCTGCACTCACTACTCACTACTCTGCACTCACTACTCTGCACTCACTACTCACTACTCACTACTCTGCACTCACTACTCTGCACTCACTACTCTGCACTCACTACTCTGCACTCACTACTCACTACTCTGCACTCACTACTCACTACTCACTACTCTGCACTCACTACTCCGCACTCACTACTCTGCACTCACTACTCTGCACTCACTACTCACTACTCTGCACTCACTACTCTGCACTCTGCACTCACTACTCTGCACTCACTGCTCACTACTCACTACTCTGCACTCACTACTCTGCACTCACTACTCACTACTCTGCACTCACTACTCACTACTCACTACTCTGCACTCACTACTCACTACTCACCACTCACTACTCACCACTCACTACTCACTACTCACTACTCTGCACTCACTACTCTGCACTCTGCACTCACTACTCTGCACTCACTACTCTGCACTCACTACTCTGCACTCACTACTCACTACTCACTACTCCCTACTCTGCACTCACTACTCACTACTCTGCACTCTGCACTCACTACTCTGCACTCTGCACTCACTACTCTGCACTCACTACTCTGCACTCTGCACTCACACTATGCACACTCACTCTGCACTCACTACTTCACACTCTGCGCACTCTGCACTCGCACTCACCTTCTACCTCACAGAGGGATGAAGTGAGCGCCGTTCTACTGGGCAGACCTGGGGTCGGGTGTGAGATTCTATAGCAAAGTGTTTAGAAATGAGGAAACACACGATTTAAAGCGTAGTTAATAAAATGGGGAATCAAATGCAGAGGAGCAGGCAAAATGGCAGTATTATTCACCTGTGCCCGACCTGGTGGGAGAAGAGAGTAAATGTCCTCCTGGGCGATCAGTTGCAGACTTGGTTGGAATGCACCCGGCCCTCCTGAATGCTCGATTCCAGGCATAGCAGCTTTCATCCAGACTCTCACAACATGACCGCGCGGGAGATTCTGTCACAAGTGTAGACCAAACCTGCTGCCGCAGCAGGAGCACAGCAGTGGCCTTTTATTTCGGTTTTAAACGTCTGAGGTTCTCACAGCAGCAGTCCTGTAACTCCCGAACCGAAAACCTCCTCCCTCGCAAACATCAAAGAGCATAATCACAAGCTAAGGATCAACGGGCGCGAAACAGCGTGGTGGGCGCGCACGAGACGCAGCGTGGGCGTGCACATCAGCTGAAGATCGCCGGAGAAGACACCGAGTCTGCCTGCTGCCATGAGTGACCCGCTGCGAGGGAAAGAGCCCGGTGAGTGGGGGTAGAGGGGGGGCGGCAGAGAGGGAGTGGGCAGAGAGGGAGGGTGTGTGAGTGTGTGTGTGTGTGTGCGTGCGTGCGTGCGTGAGTGTGTGCTTCCGTGAGTGTGAATGTGGAGCAAGAGATGTGCACGGCTCCAGGAGGCTCGGCGTGCGCGTTCACGATGGGCAATCGGCGCTCGTCCCCCAGTCTACGTCCCTTCAGACCCATCTTGGCAGCAATAGGTCTCGAAGCCGAGACCTAAAAACATAATACGACCTTAGGTAATGTAACTGGTGCTCCTATAAAGCACTCACATACCTTTGGGTCGAAATCGCGCTACATAAAACTGCAAAAATATCCTTTTGAACACATACTTACATTAACTAAACTCAGGGACAGAGAAATAGACTCAGACATTTAGATATTCAAGGAGATGCCTCAGGAGCCTGCCCTGCTCGCGCTAGGTCGGCGCTTGTAAGCCACAGGGCGTGCACCCAGAGACTTTACATTGCTTTTGGGGCATTCCACTGGCTCCGGGAAGAGGGGAATTTCACACGACGGCAAGAAGGTACATGTAGGGACCGTGGGCTATGGGGTAACATTACTGGACATGCCTGAGGCCGGAAGAGCAGCGGATACGCAGGACTATCAACGCTCTTTTTGTCCTGATCCCCGTCTGGACTTGCTCAGAGAGGAATGGCAAACAGGTCTGCAAGCAGCCGAGGTCACAGCAGCTGAAATATGTTGATTCATTTGTTCAGAGAAGGCAGGTAGAGCTACAATATAAAATATATGATAGAAGTTCAATATAATATAAAAACAATTCTCAAACTCCACAGCATGCATATCGGTTTGGGGATTTTGTAAGGCGCAGGATTAAGAAAGTGCTATGCACATAACACATTACAAATTATATGAAAAAAAGTGGAGTGGAACTGAAGCAATTCTATGAATCCAGGATGAATTGCACAGAGTTATTTATGTTTTGTTTGGTATCTTTACTAAGGTAATTCCATGTACTTCTCATCCACATAGAAGGACGTTTTCTCCTGATCAAGTCTCTTAATGGGTGGGAGGACTGAAACATCTAGACATCACTCTTTCTAACTCTTTCCGAGCTGTAAACCTTTGAACCTGGCAACATTTTTAGGAGGGAAATTATCTGGTTTGAGTGGTCCAGGGCAGTTATTTGTGGCCACAAACATGCATCGCTGCTGCCCTCTTTACCTCTTGCTCGATACCACATTCCATTCGAATTTCACACTTCGGTGTCCAGGGGCGGGGCTCCCTCACAGAGCCCCACTCAGTCCTTCCTGCAAACCCCTCTTATTAAACATCTCCATGGGGCAAATGTTGTCCCTACACCTCACATTTCCTACATGAAGAACCCCTTCCCACTTTGAAAATGGCACACTGCTCCCGTTCCAGGAGTTAATAGAACGCTTCGGCATCCCGAGAGGGGGATTTCTGCTGCATGCAGCAGTAACCAGGGCGATGCAGGCCCACTGGGGCACGGGACTTGAGGAACCCGGGACGGCAGCGGCGTGCCAGTACACCATGATGGCGGCGGGCACGATCAAGGCGGTTACGTGCCTATATAATCGGATGATTAGGGAGAATATCCCTCCTCTCACATCCCTAAAAACCAAATGGGAGGCGGATCTGAGTAGGGACATACCTGAAACGACGTGGGCACAACTTGTCCGTAGGGCTCGCAACAGCACGAGAAACGCCAGGTTCCAGCTGATCCACTACTATGTTTTGCATAGGGCGTACATGACCCCAGGTAGAATCAGGCGGTATTTTGGCGATGGAACGGCAACCTGCCCCCGGTGCCCGGAAGAGGGGGCTGAGTTAGTGCACATGCTGTGGGCATGCCCGGCCCTGCGGGATTATTGGCAAGACGTTGGGGAGGTGCTGAATGAGGTGACTGAAAGATCTATAGAATACGGACCGGCGGAATGTCTTTTGCACTGGTTCCCCCATACCCCCAAAAATAAACTCACGAGTAAGTTTATCGACATGGGACTGATGGTGGCTAAGAGGGAGATCACCAGGAACTGGAAGGCGAGGATGGGGCCAACTCCACGGAGGTGGCGGCAGGAGTTTCTAAAATGGGCTACGGCTGACAGCACACATAGATACCAACTTGCGCGCAGGACCCCAAGCCAGACAGCAGCTGACACTGCGACCGCATGGGAAGTAATGGTGCAGGCACTCAGGGATAGCGAGGCTGATGCAGAGGAGGAGATTCCCGGGGTAGAGGGGACGGAGGAGGCGAGTTGAGGCCCTAGGAGCAGCAGGAATGTAGGGAGACTGAAGCAGCGTGGCCTTAGGCGGGTGGTGGTGTGCGGGATGGGATGGGGGGGGGGAGTTTTTGGGTTGGTGCAGGGAAGGGGAGTTGGAGATTAGCGCGTAGTTCAGTAGGGCTATAAAAGTAGTCATACACTTAATCCGGACACTAACCACTCCTCTGTACTGAACGTCAGGCATGGAAGAGCAGAGACTTCATCGCCGCCCAACCCCCGGGTTGTGGGCCGGACGGCTGTGTACTGATTGACGAAGTATATTATATATCTGCTAAATTCAATGATGCTACTTCTATGTGTAATGGCCTGTACAGGTATGACTACAATAAAAATTATTAAAAAAAAAAAAAAAAATGAAGAACCCCTTTCCCTCATCAGACTACCCTCACCTCTTTCCTGGCTTGTGCAATTCAAGAAGCTATAAGTAGCGCTCACTACAAACTGAACTGCCCTTGGCACTTAAAAAGTGGGCGCAGTGGCGTAACGAAACTTGAGGGGCCCCCTGCGAAGCTCATGTAGGAGGCCCCCCCCGGCAGCCTGGCCCACCACCTACAGTATATCATCTCAACATCTCAGTCCAGCAATTCCTCAGGTTAAACTCACAAGTGGTAGAAGTGCTGTGTTTATCACAGATAGGTATATATACACATTGCTGCTCGTAGAAGGCTCTGAGGCATTTGATAAAGGAAGCTCTAAGTTTTGGAGGGTGAATGGCCAAACTGCCGGAATGTCTTCCAGGAATAACTAATACATGACTGAGACATACGTGAGAAATGAGAGCACAGCAAACATTATATCATCCAAACTTAAAGCCACATTAAAGACTTTAGAATGTCACTAATGATGTAAAATAGCATTTAGTACGACAATGATCAACTAAAGTAGATAAACAAATTAAAGCGGTAAGTGAATTAAGGAAACATTGCCTATTACAGGGATCATGATGTTCATCAATATATACTGACTCCGTTATAGCCCTGACGTGAGATTAGACAACCACTAGTAGAAATACTAAAATCTAGATATAGTTTGGAAAGGCTTTCCTTTTGCTTGTAGATTGATCTGTTGATTTTATAGTATATGTTGGCGAATTTCCTTCAGGTGTAAGACCGGCATGAGATGGAGAGTGGGTGAAGTATGTACCGCCCTACAATATGTTTTACTTTTATTGCCGGCCGGGCCACAGCCGCCCCACCATGATGCCCTCCCTGTTTCCAAATTATCCAATTATCACCCACTGAAACTCCGATGGCCCTTAGGGGTGGGACAAGGTGGATGATCCCTCATGGTCAAGGGCCCATGCTGACCGAGCGCTTACCAGAGCAAATCCAGGACTGGATTCAAAAGCGGAACCCACTGAGGAAACGTGTAGGACCGAGGTGACTGCACACATTTTTGATATAGCTCGCACATGCCATGGAAGATGTCGCAAGACACTTAACATCTGCTCCCCTTTTTGAGAAGAGGGAAGCGTAATGCAATGGGGGACATTTAAATCCCACCAGCCCACATGCTACTCGAATATAGAGGGCTGGCACTAGAAGCTTAATGGGGAATGGCCCAATACTATTTCTTTGGTAAAGGACTTGTGTAAAAACCACACACTTGCAGACACAATTGCACTGGCAACGATCATAAATGGATATGGGTGAGCAACAGCCAACGAGAGCAATATGGCCGCATTATGAGGATGCTCACAATTATGAAGGCGAGGGCGGGAGCATTTTTAATCACGCTGTCATTGCTGTGCCAATATCGGACACTTTTGTGTGACCATTTTAGAGTCAAATGCTACCAACTAAACAACCCAAATGACCCATCCACCCACCCACTTATCCAACCCCATCTATTCATCCATCGAAACCCTTTATCCATCAAACTAGCAAAACCCATCCATCTATTCACCCTCCCAGCCATTCAGCTAACCCAACACATTAACCCAACCATTCATTCATTCCCACCCATCCATCCTCTTGCATCGAAACACATATCAGACCAAGACCATATTACCATCCATTTATTCACTCATCTACCAACCCATCTCTCTAGATACAATCTGAGAGCAAAAGATAAGCCTTTCACAGGCACAATAGAAAACTGAAAGCCTAGTTTGTATTCTACCCCATGCCTGATTCTTCCACTACACACTCCCACCCTGCCTCTTAGCTCACAGCTGGAATTATTTTCATTCCGAGTCCTGCTTTTATCACTGCTGCAGTCGTATCCTTCTCTTCCTGCTTCTTTCTCCGTTGTCTGCCTTTCTCTCTATTGCACTAGGTCAATCTTTGGAAATGAAAAATAATTCTGGATACCCAAATATTGAAAGCTGAGTCTACTACATGCATCCACTGGGCAGTACAAACAGATCCCTGAGCATTCCACAGGGCAGTAGCACTATGAGGCAGTAAAAACGGATTACTGACAGAATTTCGACCTCATAAATATCGACCTACAAGAATATCGAGTCAATAATATCGAGGGCAAAAATATCGACATCCTATCTACAACATGGTAAGTACAAAAATATCGAAAAAATAATATAGATGTAACAAATATCGATGTTAAAAATATCGATTTTTTTTCTTTTAATATATAAATGTAAAATTAAGTATATAACACTAATAAATAAAATGTACATATTTAAAAGTATCTAATAATGTTTAAAATTAATAAATAATACATATATATTAATAAAACATTAATTAAATATATACACTAAATATATAATATATATGTACTGAACAATAAGTATTAATAATTATTTTACTAATTTATAAATTAATAAAATATATTCTAATTTACTAATACATTTACAAACATAAAACAATACCATAAATAAAATGTAAGTAATATAAAAAATAAAATAAACATTTAATTTTTCTACAATTAATTATATAAAACGTTGGATCGCGGAAGGGTAAAAATTACTATTCCTACTCCAGAGAGTGCAACAGTAGGGAAAGCGTTTGATAGCATAGGGGTAAAATTACTATTCCCACTCCAGAGAGTGCAACAGTAGGGAAAGCGTTGGATAGCGTAGGGGTAAAAATTACTATTCCCACTCCAGAGAGTGCAACAGTAGGGAAAGCGTTGGATTGCGTAAGGGTACAAATTACTATTCCCACTCCAGAGAGTGCAACAGTAGGGAAAGCGTTGGATAGCGTACGGGTAAAAATTACTATTCCTACTCCAGAGAGTGCAACAGTAGGGAAAGCGTTTGATAGCGTAGGGGTAAAATTACTATTCCCACTCCAGAGAGTGCAACAGTAGGGAAAGCGTTGGATAGCGTAGGAGTAAAAATTACTATTCCCACTCCAGAGAGTGCAACAGTAGGGAAAGCGTTGGATAGCGTAGGGGTAAAAATTACTATTCCCACTCCAGAGAGTGCAACAGTAGGGAAAGCGTTGGATTGCGTAGGGGTACAAATTACTATTCCCACTCCAGAGAGTGCAACAGTAGGAAAAGCGTTGGATAGCGTACGGGTAAAAATTACTATTCCTATTCCAGAGAGTGCAACAGTTGGGAAAGCGTTTGATAGCGTAGGGGTAAAATTACTATTCCCACTCCAGAGAGTGCAACAGTAGGGAAAGCGTTGGATGGCGTAGGGGTAAAAATTACTATTCCCACTCCAGAGAGTGCAACAGTAGGGAAAGCGTGCAACAGTAGGGAAAGCGTTGGATTGTGTAGGGGTACAAATTACTATTCCCACTCCAGAGAGTGCAACAGTAGGGAAAGCGTTGGATAGCGTACAGGTAAAAATTACTATTCCTACTCCAGAGAGTGCAACAGTAGGGAAAGCGTTGGATAGCGTAGGGGTAAAAATTACTATTCCCACTCCAGAGAGTGCAACAGTAGGGAAAGTGTTGGATAGCGTAGGGGTAAAAATTACTATTCCCACTCCAGAGAGTGCAACAGTAGGGAAAGCGTTGAATTGCGTAAGGGTACAAATTACTATTCCCACTCCAGAGAGTGCAACAGTAGGGAAAGCGTTGGATAGCGTACGGGTAAAAATTACTATTCCTACTCCAGAGAGTGCAACAGTAGGGAAAGCGTTTGATAGCGTAGGGGTAAAATTACTATTCCCACTCCAGAGAGTGCAACAGTAGGGAAAGCGTTGGATAGCGTAGGAGTAAAAATTACTATTCCCACTCCAGAGAGTGCAACAGTAGGGAAAGCGTTGGATAGCGTAGGGGTAAAAATTACTATTCCCACTCCAGAGAGTGCAACAGTAGGGAAAGCGTTGGATTGCGTAGGGGTACAAATTACTATTCCCACTCCAGAGAGGGCAACAGTAGGGAAAGCGTTGGATAGCGTACGGGTAAAAATTACTATTCCTATTCCAGAGAGTGCAACAGTTGGGAAAGCGATTGATAGCGTAGGGGTAAAATTACTATTCCCACTCCAGAGAGTGCAACAGTAGGGAAAGCGTTGGATAGCGTAGGGGTAAAAATTACTATTCCCACTCCAGAGAGTGCAACAGTAGGGAAAGCGTGCAACAGTAGGGAAAGCGTTGGATTGTGTAGGGGTACAAATTACTATTCCCACTCCAGAGAGTGCAACAGTAGGGAAAGCGTTGGATAGCGTACAGGTAAAAATTACTATTCCCACTCCAGAGAGTGCAACAGTAGGGAAAGCGTTGGATAGCGTAGGGGTAAAAATTACTATTCCCACTCCAGAGAGTGCAACAGTAGGGAAAGCGTTGGATAGCGTAGGGGTAAAAATTACTATTCCCACTCCAGAGAGTGCAACAGTAGGGAAAGCGTTGGATAGCGTAGTGGTAAAAATTACAATTCCCACTCCAGAGAGTGCAACAGTAGGGAAAGCGTTGGATAGCGTAGGGGTAAAAATTACTATTCCCACTCCAGAGAGTACAACAGTAGGGAAAGCGTTGGATAGCGTAGGGGTAAAAATTACTATTCCCACTCCAGAGAGTGCAACAGTAGGGAAAGCGTTGGATTGCGTAGGGGTACAAATTACTATTCCCACTCCAGAGAGTGCAACAGTAGGAAAAGCGTTGGATAGCGTAGGGGTGAAAATTACTATTCCCACTCCAGAGAGTGCAACAGTAGGGAAAGCATTGGATAGCGTAGGGGTAAAAATTACTATTCCCACTCCAGAGAGTGCAACAGTAGGGAAAGCGTTGGATAGCGTAGGGGTAAAAATTACTATTCCCACTCCAGAGAGTGCAACAGTAGGGAAAGCATTGGATAGCGTTGAGGTAAAAATTACTATTCCCACTCCAAAGAGTGCAACAGTAGGGAAAGAGTTGGATAGCGTAGGTGTTAAAAATTACTATTCCCACTCCAGAGAGTGCAACAGTAGGGATGGCGTTGGATAGCGTAGGGGTAAAAATTACTATCCCCACTCCAGAGAGTGCAACAGTAGGGAAAGCGTAGGATAGCGTAAGGGTAAAAAGTACTATTCCAACTCCAGAGAGTGCAACAGTAGGGAAAGTGTTGGATAGTATAAGGGTTAAAATAACATACTTATAAATAAACGACTTTTGTAATTATAAATAAATTAACTATTAAATAAATATAAACCATATACAATACCTATACTTAATTATAAAACACATGCTTAGCAAAATATATTTTACCTAAAATTAATGTAAAATAATACCATTTAATAATATTTAATTACCAATTAAAAAATAATTAAAAATTATATTATTAACAATACAATTAGTTTTAATACATTATTAATTAATTAAATGTATTAAATTTACTTTACTTCCCACCATATTTCCCTATAAAACCACTACCCATAATATAACACATTTATCCAATAATGAATTAATGAAAAATAATTAGCAAATAATTAAAATTAATTAACTAATAATTAACATTAATTACCAATTAATATAATTTATTTTATAATTCCTACTAATTATTAAATAATTAACCTTAATTAAATTACTCCCCACCCTATTCCCCTATAAACCCACATCCCGCTACAGAAAATATATATCAATTAATAAATTACATTTTTTTTCCAATTAATTATTAATAATTAGCAATTAATTATAATTAATTAATTAATCCTACTAATTATTAATCTACTTACCATAATTAAATTACTTCCCACCCTATTCCCCTATAAACCCACAACCCGCTACAGAACATATATATCAATTAATAAATTAAATAAAATTATTTTCCTATTATTTTCAAATAATTACCAATTAATTATAATTTATTAATTAATCCTACTAATAATAATCAATTTACCATAATTAAATTACTTCCCACCCTATTCCCCTATAATCCCACAACCCGCTCCGGTACTAAAACATACAATTTTCTTATAAATTAATTTATTATTATATAAAATTAATACACATATAATAGTAATTATTTTAAATACTTAAATTAAACATATAACACATACATAATAAAAAACTATAAAATAATACAAATATCGATATTAGTGTCATCGAAATTAGTAACATCGATATATATGCTATCGATATTACTAACTTCGATATTACTTACATCGATATTAAGAATTTCAATATTACTTACCTTGGGTCGATATTCTGTCCTACGATATTCTTGACTTCGATATTATGCTCCTTCGATATTTCAGACTCGATATTATGGTAGGTCGATATTTCCAACTCGATATTTTGACTGTGTACCAGTAAAAACAGATCCCTGAGCATGCCACGGGGCAATTTCACCCCCAGACCTAAGATCATTCCACGGGCAGTACAAACAGATCCCTGAGCATTCCACAGGGCAGTAGCACCAACAGAACTAACACCATTCCATGGGGCAGTAAAAGCAGATCCCAGAGCATCCCACGGGGCAGTAGCACCACCAGACCTAAGAGCATTGCACGGGGCAGTACAAACAGATCCCTTAGCATTCCACTGGGCAGTAACACTAACAGATCTAAAAGCATTCCATGGGGCAGAACAAACATATCCCTGAGCATTCCATTGGGCAGTACAAACATATCCCTGAGCATCCCATGGGTCAGTACAATCATATCCCTGAGCATTCCATGGGGGTACAAACATATCCCTGGGCATTTTATGGGTCAGTACAACCAGTTCCCAGAACATTTCTTTGGACAGTATCAACAGATTCCAAAGAATTTCATGTGGCAGTAAAAACAGATCCAAACAAATTATAAAGTCCCAACCGTTTCAAGGGATAATATAGGCGCACCCAAACTGATCTCAGACAATTTCATGGGACAGAACCGCATTTCTAAAAAGACACACAGCATTCCAATGCGAAGTGCATACACTAATCGGGACAGTACATACATAAATCCGTGCATACCTCGTAACATTTCATAGGCAGTACATACAGGTCGTAATGCATTTCATGGACAGTGGCGACACATCTGAACCGTACCCCATAGCGCCTAAAAGGACAGTGCAGCATTTCTCAAGGGACACCACAGCGTTAAATGGACCGTACCAGCACTTCTAGCTAGATCACCACAAGGGACAGTGCCAGCCACGCAGAGATGTTTTAAGACATGGGCAAAGTGGGCTCTGGCCCAGGGCCCCAGCCTTTTTAGGGGGCTCCTTTTAGAGCCAGCTCTGCTATGTCTTACCTTGATGATCTTAATTAATTCTTAAACATTTTTTTTAATACAGTTTTCCTTTAATTTATTGGAATGTGGTTGATTGTTATTCCCCTGTCATGTTGAAATGTCACTCATAATTACACTGAAATTATGAAAATTTCACACATCATAATCTGAAACCTTGGCAGCTATGCTAAGTCTACCACACACAGCACATTTGAACATCTCAAAATTCCATTCCACAGAACTCTACTATAAATGGTTTAACCCTACAACATTCCATACCACGCAATTGCAATCCTGAAAATTAAAAAACACACATTTCCACCTCACGCCATACCACATAATTCCACATCACATAATAACATTCCACACGACTTAATACCACTCCAAACCACATAATTATACTCCACACAGCACAATTCAACTACAAATAATTCCACTTCAACCTATATAATTATACTTCACACAACATATTTACACTCCATTCTGAAACACATAATTACCCTCCACAAAATACAACTCTGCGACATGCGCCTTAATTCCACTCCGCACAATTATACACCATACCATGCCACATAATTCCACATGTCACACAATTCATCCCCACACAATTCATCACACAACATAATTACACTACACATAATACCACTCAGCACCACGTAGCAACATTCCTAATACCACTCAACATAATTTTCACTCAACAGCGCACACTTCCACGTCACACAAATTGAACTCTACAAATTTCCATTCCACACCACATAATTCAACAAACTACATAATTCAAACCAACAACACAATTACGCAACACACCACATACATCTAATCTACACCACAAAATTCCACATCATGCTACAATATTTAACAGCACACCACATAAGTAAACACCACTACACTCTACAGCACACAATACCATTGCAGATAATCTCTCCCCAAAACACTCTCCAAAACACACAATCCCACTCCATGACACACAATCCCACTCCACATAATTCTAGTTTACTCAATCCCACACAATTTCTATCCACATAATTACACTACACACCATGCCACATTATTTTACTATACAGATCCAATCCACACAACACAATTCCACAGCTAACTATTCCAATCCAAACCATATATGACTTGCATACATGCAAATGCATATATTGCAAAACCATATATTGCAAATGCTTGTTTACCTTCCAATGCCTCCCAACAGTTCCTGTTCCTGGAGGGAGCTGCAATCCTTCTCCGGCCCCTGTCAGCTCTCCTCTGTGCTGCCTCATCCAAAGCTTCTCAGAGGCTGTGCCCTGTGGAGAATGCTGCCTCTGGGGGCCCCACCCCGATCCTTGTCAGGGTCCTAAACAGTGCCCTGCCCTGCGATGAATGCTGTCTCTGGGGCCCCCACCCTTCTCAGGGTCCTGGGCAGTGCCCTGCCCTGTGGGGAATGCTATCTCTGGGGCCCCCACCCTTCTCAGGGTCTGACTCCTGAGCAGTGCCCTACCCTGTGGTGAATGCTATCTCTGGGGCCCCCACCCTTCTCAGGGTCTGACTCCTGAGCAGTGCCCTGCCCTGTGGGGAATGCTGTCTCTGGGGCCCCCACCCTTCTAAGGGTCCGACTCCTTAGCAGTTCCCTGCCCTCTGGGGAATGCTGTCTCTGGGGCCCCCAACCCTACCCTTCTCAGGGTCTGACTTCTGAGCAGTGCCCTGTCATGTGGGGAATGCTGTCTCCTCTGGGGCCCCCACCCCCACCCTTCTCAGGGTCTGACTCCTGAGCAGTGCCCTACCATGTGGGGAATGCTGTCTCCTCTGGGGTCCCCACCCCCACCATTCTCAGGGTCTGACTCCTGCGCAGTGCCCTGCCCTGTGGTGAATGCTGTCTCCTCTGGGGCCCCCACCCTTCTCAGGGTCTGACTCCTGAGCAGTGCCCTGCCCTGTGGGGAATGCTGTCTCTGGGGCCCCCACCCTTCTCAGGGTCTGACTCCTGAGCAGTGCCCTACCCTGTGGGGAATGCTGTCTCCTCTGGGGCACCCACCCTTCTCAGGGTCCGGCTCCTGAGCAGTGCCCTTCCCTGTGGGGAATGCTGTCTCTGGGGCCCCTACCCCTACCCTTCTCAGGGTCAGACTCCTGAGCAGTGCCCTGCACTGTGGAGAATGATGTCTCCTCTGGGGCCCCCACCCTTCTCATGGTCCGACTCCTGAGCAGTGCCCTGCCCTGTGGGAAATTCTGTCTCCTCTGGGGCCCCCACCCTTCTCAGGGTCCGACTCCTAAGCAGTGCCGTGTCCTGTGGGGAATGCTGTCTCTGGGCCCCCCCCCCTTCTCAGGGTCCAACTCCTAAGCAATGCCCTGCCCTGTGGGGAATGCTGTCTCTGGGGCCCCCACCCTTCTCACGGTCTGACTCCTGAGCAGTGCCCTGCCCTGTGGAGAATGCTGTCTCTGGGGCCCCCACCCTTCTCAGGGTCCGACTCCTAAGCAGTGCCGTGTCCTGTGGGAAATGCTGTCTCTGGGGCCCCCACGCTTCTCAGGGTCCGACTCCTAAGCAATGCCCTGCCCTGTAGGGAATGCTGTCTCTGGGGCCCCCACCCCCACCCTTCTCAGGGTCTGACTCCTGAGCAGTGCCCTGCCCTGTGGGGAATGCTGTCTCTGGGGCCCCCACCCTTCTCAGGGTTTGATTCCTGAGCAGTGCCCTGCCCTGTGGAGAATGCTGTCTCTGGGGCCCCCACCCTTCTCGGGTCTGACTCCTGAGCAGTGCCCTGCCCTGTGGGAAATGCTGTCTCCTCTGGGGCACCCACCCTTCTCAGGGTCCGACTCCTGAGCAGTGCCCTTCCCTGTGGGGAATGCTGTCTCTGGGGCCCCCACCCCTACCCTTCTCAGGGTCAGACTCCTGAGCAGTTCCCTGCACTGTGGGGAATGCTGCCTCCTCTGGGGCCCCCACCCTTCTCAGGGTCCGACTCCTGAGCAGTGCCCCGCCCTGTGGGGAATGCTGTCTCCTCTGTGGCACCCACCCTTCTCAGGGTCCGACTCCTGAGCCGTGCCCTGCCCTGTGGGGAATGCTGTCTCCTCTGGGGCACCCACCCCTACCCTTCTCAGGGTCAGACTCCTGAGCAGTTCCCTGCACTGTGGGGAATGCTGCCTCCTCTGGGGCCCCCACCCTTCTCAGGGTCCGACTCCTGAGCAGTGCCCTGCCCTGTGGGAAATGCTGTCTCCTCTGGGGCCCCCACCCTTCTCAGGGTCCGACTCCTGAGCAGTGCCCTGCCCTGTGGGAAATGCTGTCTCCTCTGGGGCCCCCACCCTTCTCAGGGTCCGACTCCTAAGCAGTGCCGTGTCCTGTGGGGAATGCTGTCTCTGGGGCCCCCACTCTTCTCAGGGTCCAACTCCTAAGCAATGCCCTGCCCTGTGGGGAATGTTGTCTCTGGGGCCCCCACCCTTCTCACGGTCTGACTCCTAAGCAGTGCCCTGCCCTGTGGAGAATGCTGTCTCTGGGGACCCCACCCTTCTCAGGGTCCGACTCCTAAGCAGTGCCGTGTCCTGTGGGAAATGCTGTCTCTGTGGCCCCCACCCTTCTCAGGGTCCGACTCCTAAGCAATGCCCTGCCCTGTGGGGAACGCTGTCTCTGGGTCCCCCACCCTTCTCAGGGTCTGATTCCTGCGCAGTGCCCTGCCCTGTGGAGAATGCTGTCTCTGGGGCCCCACCCTTCTCAGGGTATGACTCCTGAGCAGTGCCCTGCCCTGTGGGGAATGCTGTCTCTGGGGCCCCCACCCTTCTCAGGGTCTGACTCCTGAGCAGTGCCCTGCCCTGTGGGGAATACTGTCTCCTCTGGGGCCCCCACCCTTCTCAGGGTCCGACTCCTGAGCAGTGCCCTGCCATGAGGGGAATGCTGTCTCTGGGGCCCCCACCCCTACCCTTCTCATGGGTCCGACTCCTGAGCAGTGCCCTGCCCTGTGGGGAATGCTGTCTCCTCTGGGGCCCCCACCCTTCTCAGGGTCCGACTCCTGAGCAGTGCCCTGCCCTGTGGGGAATACTGTCTCCTCTGGGTCCCCCACCCTTCTCAGGGTCTGACTCCTGAGCAGTGCCCTGCACTGTGGGAAAAGCTGTCTCCTCTGGGGCCCCCACCCCATCCTTGTTCTGTGTCTGGCTCTGGCTCTGACTAAAGAGAAACAATGTAACTTGATACTTTGTTTCTCTTCAGTCCTGGGCCAGTTCTGCAGGCTGCTTGAGAGAGAGGAGCAAGCCTCTCTCTCACTGAAGAGTTTAGGGGACCCCCTTCATTTACTGCAGAGTGCCGCCCCCCCCCCCCCCCCCCCCGCCACTGGCTGTGGTTACGCCCCTAGCAAGGTGCAAGGCTGAAGGGTCCCCAGGCTTCCTGCACCACGTCCCTCTGTGTGCCCCCCCCCCCCTTGTTCACACAGTTCTACCATCTCTCTCTCCCCTCTGCATTGCTTCTTCCATTGAACTGCCCTTTGACCTCTCCTGGTTGCGGCTCTCTTCAATGTTTCTTTCAGCGGCTGGGGTGTCTTTCCTTCCAGGCCTCTCCATGCTGTCAAGAAACTAAAGCTAATAAATTGAAACTTTTTCATGCCCGGGCTCTTCAGAGCACTGCTTCCTGCCGGTTAGTAAGGCTGAAGCTAAACAGACCACCTGATATATTAATTGCTCAGGCCTGTGCTTCAGCACTCACTTCAGTGTGGTGCCGAAGAGGCCCCCTCAAATGTTGGGAAGGCTTGCCCCCCCCCCCCCCCCCCCGCACCGCGGGGGCTTCGGGGGGCCTTTGTTACGCCCCTGAGTGGGCGTAACAATTGCACCACACAATGCAATTTATTATGATAGCCTCGGAAACATGATAGGCCCAATTAAGAGTGTGATAACACGAGTAAAGTGTAGTTCGCTGACGTGTTTGTTTGCTTGAGGTTGCGGTGTGCCTTTCTTGAAAAGAAGGACACATTGAAATGTCAGAAACTGCAGTGCTGAAGAACAGGTCTAAAAGAAATTACCGCTTGCGATATTATGGTGAACATTCGATTTCAAAATTAGGAAGTAAAGGGAAACAAAAGTCACTTTTATTTAAGTTAAAGAGTTCTGGAGGGAGGATCCAACACTCTTCGCCAATCGATTGCTTTTATACGAGGGAGAAAAATTGTGATTCTCAGTTCAACGTCTCTGATGTATGGGTAAGAAAGTGGGGTGGCAGGGGGGTGGGGGGAAGTGTACTAGGTGCCCTTGGAATGGCCACGCACATCTCTTTGGTGTGTCTATGTATAGTTTTGCCAGTAATTGTTACAATTATCAATAAGGTTGCGCAGTTCAATGAATATTCAGACAATCCCGCGAGTGGTGCGTGGACATCAAGTTCAAAATAGACATATTGTAGAAGATAACTCCTTTAATCTTGTCAGATCATTTCATAGTTACACTAGACATAGATCCATATCTGGATATTCCGATTGCCAAGGATCATTGGACTACCTCAGCTTTGCCATGGGGCAGTGGCGTAACGATACTTGAGGGGGCCCCCCTGCAATGTACATGGAGGGGGCCCCCCACACTCCGGAACCCAAGCCCAGCCCTGTCCCTCAGTGGACTCAGACCCTCATCCGTCAGCCGGACCCCAGGCCTTGCCCCACCCTGACCCTCACTGGACTCAGACCTCTCATCCCTCAGACCCCAGGCCTAGCCCCACCCTGACCCTCACTGGACTCAGACCCTCATCCCTCAGCCAGACCCCCGGCCTAGCCCCACCCTGACCCTCACTGGACTCAGACCTCTCATCCCTCAGACCCCAGGCCTAGCCCCGCCCTGACCCTCACTGGACTCAGACCCTTATCCCTCAGCAAGACCCCCAGCCTAGGCCCACCCTGACCCTCACTGGACTCAGACCCTCATCCCTCAGCCAGACCCCAAGCCCCACCCTGACCCTCACTCGACTCAGACCTCTCATCCCTCAATCCCTCAGACCCCAGGCCCTGCCCTGACACTCACTGGACACAGACCTCTCATCCCTCAGGCCTCAGGCCCCGCCGTGACCCTCACTGGATTCAGACCCTCATGCCTCAGACCCCAGGCCCCGCCCTGACCCTCACTGGACTCAGACCTCTCACCCCTCAGGCCTCGCCCTGACCCTCACTGGACTCAGACCATCACCCCTCAGACCCCGCCCTGACCCTCACTGGACTCAGACCCTCATCCCTCAGACCCCAAGCCCGGCCCTGACCCTCAGTGGACTCAGACCTCTCATCCCTCAGCCAGACCCCCGGCCTAGCCCCACCCTGACCCTCACTGGACTCAGACCTCTCATCCCTCAGACCCCAGGCCTAGCCCCACCCTGACCCTCACTGGACTCAGACCCTCATCCCTCAGCCAGACCCCCGGCCTAGCCCCACCCTGACCCTCACTGGACTCAGACCTCTCATCCCTCAGACCCCAGGCCTAGCCCCCCTGACCCTCACCCTCACTGGACTCAGACCCTCATCCAGACCCCCGGCCTAGCCCCACCCTGACCCTCACTGGACTCAGAGCCCTCATCCCTCAGCCAGACCCCAAGCCCCGCCCTGACCCTCACTGGACTCAGACCCTCATCCCTCAGCCAGACCCCCGGCCTAGCCCCACTCTGACCCTCACTGGACTCAGACCTCTCATCCCTCAGACCCCAGGCCTAGCCCCGCCCTGACCCTCACTGGACTCAGACCCTCATCCCTCAGACACCGCCCTGACATGCTAAGAGACTGCAATTATCTGTTTCAACTATCTGTTCAAACACGAAAACAAAACACAAATCTTTTTTTTTTTTAAACGGCTATAATTTGCCAAGTTCGCTTGATTTTATTTTAATGCAAACATTTTTGTAGAAAACTTCTCACCCTTTCCCGGTATTCGGTGTAATGCACAAGGAGGGCAAGAGGAGGTGTGTAACCTGATGTACTGGGCAATATATAGGCACAGAAAGCCCATAAGGATTACCTGACATTTCAGACTGTCTTTGTTGCTCAGCTACTTGTTTCCAAACGCAGTCCATTAATTGAATTTCGAAAACCAACTTACTTGTAACATCAGTCTGAAAGTCGACAAACGTCTTCGGAGTAGGCACCTGGGCATGGCTAAATTATGCCTGCCGACCGCACAGTGAAAGTCCTTCTCAGTACGGAGTCTCTGGCTGGCCGGGCACGCTGCACACGCACTTTTAATTGAGCTGCTCAATGGTCACAAGGCCCCCACCAGAATGCCCGGCCCACCCTGACGTGCAGACATGCCTGCAGAGACAACTGCGCGCCACCGCTCACTATTGAATTATGCAGAGGCCCGGCTGGGGCCCGGGGGTGCGCATGCGCAACTAAGCAGACTTGGAGAGGCTTGTTTGCTGGCTCGGGGAGGGCCCCCCCTGGGGGCCAGGGCCCCCCCCCCTTCAGGCAAGAGCGTGGCCCCCCGGCGCTGCGGGGGCCTGTGTTACTCCCCAGGTCGAGTGCAGTGCCAGTGTGCAGTGCACCAATTCATTTATTAAGAGGCGAGTTTAAAATTTTCTTCTTTATGAAACGAGGGGGCCCGAGGGGCCCCCTGGAGCACGAGGCCCCCCCGCAATGCAGGGGCTGCGGGGGCCTGTGTTACGCCCCTGCCATGGGGAGACAGCACTGGTAATTTATGGTCTGTCGCTTGGTCTGAAGGCAGCACCAATAGTTTATTAAAAGATGATGGCACCAGTTATTACATAGCTCCATCTGCAGGGAACCCTGTTTTTTCCCTAACTGGATGACTAGTTGCAACATGCTCCTTCCGAACTAGACTCTCCACGGATTCTGGGAAGAACAAATATGGTGAGCAACAAATTAGGTCTCCTTTCGAAAAACTCCCAAATGCCAATTCCTTCCTTCAAAAGATCTCAATCTCATTTGAGCAAGATTTTGACTGTATTGGGGAAAGTCTTTTTCCCAGAAAACAGAATTTGATCAGACTTCTATTCTGCAAAACAAAAGTTCCAGCCAGACTCTATATGGACACCCACGGACATATGGTTCTGTGGGCACATCTTCATCTACGGCCACTGTTGTTGCATCTACACAAGTTATATTCCTCAAGTATTCAATCATGGTAGACTCTGATTCCTCTTTCACCAGAGATACAGAAAGAGTTGATGTGGTGAATGCTCATAGAAAATCAATCCAAGGCAATGGAGATGCTTCCTTAACAACTAATGGTTTTGATGACAGATGACAGTCAAATAGCTTGGGCAGCTACCATCAATTTCCAATCTTGTTGATTCATATGATCAGAGAATGCTAGTAGATCAGACCGACCAAGCGGCCATGATCCGGTTAGATTTATCAGCAGCTTTTCATACCATTTATCATGAATTATTACTATAGTGACTTTTAAGTAGGAGTTAGCGGTAATGCATTCAAATGTATTGCATCTTATTTTTATGATCACACTCTGCCACCTTACAAGTTTCACTCTTTATAACATCTATATTCTGTCCCTGGCAGATCTCTTTAATCCCTATGGGTTCATGTGTTTCACCAATGATACTCAAATTCTTATACACTTAGAAAAGAAATGTCCTACTGTACGGTGTAGGAGAGTAGGGTCTGCAATCCTATGATCACCCAGATTTTTTGCTTTTGTTTCACTGGTTTACGACTTTCTCTGGCTGTGGGCCTGCCAATCAGACCCACAGCCTGGCTGTTCGCTTTCTAAATTACGAGATGTACCCTAGGTGCATATACCAATTGGTACTGGGCCACCTTATCAGACCCTGTAACTCAGGGCGTAGGTGTACCCAGGGCCGCCAGGGGCTGCAGCATGTATTATGCCACCCCTGGCTGGCCTCCTAAATTTGACACAACTGGCTGCATGACAGCGGGGGCGAAGTCGTGTAATCACCCTTTGCTTTAGATATAGTAGCTCTATATCTAACCATACAATGGACACCCGAGTCCCTATCAGTCACTCCTATGGCAGGCCTTGACAATCCTGAAGGCAGAGTGCATGGGCTCGTGTGAACTAAGCTCTGGCCCGAGCCGAGCCCGGTTGCAGCTTGCCGAATCAAGACCCAATGGCTGTTCCATGATAACGCGTACCATATCGGTAACTTCGGTGTCGCGTTATCAAGACATGTCGAGTAAGGTGTCATACAAATCGGGATGCTGCCCTCTCATCAACTCTGGCGACGAGGTTAGCATTCCGCCCTTCTAGAGGGACACGACATGTACGTGACTGTGAACCCCGGTTAAAGTTAACGAAAGCCTCAGCTCCACAAAATGGATGCTGCCACCACAGACACAAGTCTGACCTCCTGCTGCTGGGAGTCCTTCCAGCGAGGAGCACTTGGACAAAGGGTTTCCTGTCGAGGGCAGTGTTCGCACCGTCCCAGACAGGGTTTGTGTATTCTGGGTAGGTAGGGCTTTTGCGAGAAGGTGACTGCGGAGTGGCACCCCGGTGCTCACTACGCATCTGCCGGTTAGAACCAGTTCCAGGGGCGACAGCCCTGGCCTGGGGAAAGTCCGGCAGGGGAGAGGGGTGTAACTACCCCCCTTTCTGGTCCCACCCTTAGGGCAGGACCTAGTCATGTACCCACCCCTTTCTTTAGGATAAAGGCCGGAGCGGGGACCCTTCCAAATTAGATCATCTTTGAATCAAGAATACTTTCTACGAAAGGACTTCAAGACTCTTCTCAAGATTTCTCCCTTGTGGCTAAGGAGTAGTCACCCTGCATCAGCGGGCACCATCTAAGAACTCTGCGGTTTGCTGTAAGTCCTTCCTCAAGGAATCCGACGGCCCAGCTCGACGAGAACCGGCTTCCCTGGCACCTCTGACCTCTACCCACGTCATCAGCTCAGCTGTGATCTGTGGGTGCGACGAGACCTCGAGGGACCGGCCATCATCAGAACCTGCACGCTCTTAAAAACCAGCACGACCATCGAGGTAACTCTCTGGTGAGTGCTCTGGGGTCCGAGAAGCCCCGACCCTGAGCCGCTCCAGCACCGAAGTGCAGTCTCCCAGCATCTCCACGATCTGCGTGGGGCCCTTCTGCTCGCTGCTCAGCACGTTGTCTGGTCACTTGCCGCTGGCTCGTGCCCTTCTGTGACGACGACCAAGAATCAACACTGCCGGTCTGGTTGCTCCAGACTGGCCCCTGCTTCCATCTTTTGAGAGGCACCCCGGACCCTCCTGGTCCACCCAAGACGCCGACAGCGACATCCGTCGTGGGACAGCTCGCACCTCCACCGTGGTCGCCGACAACGCCTCCTGGTCCGAGAGACTGCAGAGCCTAGCGTCGCCCACTCACCTGGTCGAGGTGACGGCCAACCGGTGCCTTCCTGGTACCCTCTGACTACTGGCTAGTAGTACGAACTTGGTCCCCTCTGCTTTCAGGTTTCATCAATCTCTACGAACTATTCAACACTGGTCGCCGGCCAGCAACTCCTTTTCTTCCGGCTCCTGGCTCGTCAGCGAAGACCCCGACGCCTGTAAGACTTGTGCAGCCGCAGCCCTCGTGGCTAGGTAACTCGGCATTTCGGTGCCTGCATAGCCTCCTTACTCTAGGGTCCCGAGTCCCTCGCTTCCGACTTGCCTTAACCTTTCCGTGTCCTAGGACACTTGTCTTTAAACTGTGCACTTGAAGTATTTGCTAAAGAGATTTGGTTTGTGCTTAGTACCCTGTCCTCATAAAGAGTACAGGGCTGTTGTGATTCTTAATAAATATACGGTTTATTTTCATAACACTTGTGTGGTGTCCTTTCACTGGGTGTTCAAGGGGTACATGTGTGGTAAACAGCTGGCTTAACGCGCCCTCTCGAGTCTTTAGCCTTAGACTGCTCGTATCCATGCTACTAGGATAGCTGGTCTATAGGTTGACTTACAACCAAACACCATAAGGGTCGTTGGAACGATACATAGCGGTCGCTAGAATAGCGAACGTTGCATATCGGGCCAACTTCTCACATTGGTGAGCAGCGGTGGGATTTGAGCTTGCTGTTGTTTTACCACACGTATCCTAAGAATATCTTGTTGAAAGATCGCACAAGTACTGTTAGTACATATAACTAAAGCTTAGAATACTCTGAGTTCTACTGAACCAGCTGTTGTAGCTCCTCAAGGCTTAGCACACCTTGGCTACAGCTCTTAGCAAGGGAAAAGTAGGAAAACACATAGTGTAGGTAGGTGCATCACTTACACCACACTAGAAACAGTATGTCGGGCCAAGGAGGAAACTCTGAGTCTCCCCTTGTGTCAGTTGACCCTCCACAGGTCATCCCTTCAGGATATACTGTGCTGAGCTTCAAGGAGTTAAGACGATTGTGTCACTCCCGGAAGATTCAGCAGGGGTCTAACCCCACAACGTCCTTTCTGATTGGTCTCTTGGAGACTTATGATGCCAGGAGAGCTGAGAAACTTCGTAGCTCTTCTAATCCAGAAGGAGACATGCCTCCCCTCGAGGGAACCCGAGACGATCCTGACCTCATTCATCTCGCAACCGAGAACGAGGATGTGGAGGAGGATGAGGATGAGGATCTCTCTGGGGACGAGGCAGATAAGGGACAGGTAGAAGTCGTCAGACTAAGCAGGTCCAACTTAAGCAAACATGATAGCGGTACTGGGGGACCCCTGGGGCCACTATCAGGTCAGCTTAACATGGGGAATGGACGAGCCAGATCTCTATCAAGAGGCTCTGGCAGATCCCTTCATACCAACGGCTCTCACAACTCTTCTCAAAGAGGGATGACGTCCCCTCAGAGGAGAGTGTACGAAGCGAAGGAAAGGGCAGCTAATCTGCGGATCGAAAGGGAAGAACTTGCCCAGGCCAAGGAAAAGCTTGCTTTCGCTAGAGAGCAACAGTTAAGTGGGGCAGTCCCCACTGGTGGCAGCAATGTACCTAGTAATAGGGAAAAGAGTTTCGATACGAAACACCTTGGGAAGATAGTGCCCCCCTTTAAGCAAGGGGACGACATCCACAAATGGATTACTGCTTTGGAGAGGGCCTGCACTGTGCAAGGCGTTCCCCAGAGTCAGTGGGCAGCTATCTTGTGGCTCTCCTTTGAAGGTAAAGGAAGAGACAAGCTCCTCACCACAAGGGTAGAGGACGCTAACAATTACCAAGTCTTGAAGAATACACTCGTTGAAGGGTTCGGCCTAACCACTGAGCAGTACAGGGTGCTGTTCAGGGATACCCAGAAAACGCAGTCTCAAGACTGGTCTGATTTTGTCGATTGTGCCACTAAGGCTTTTGAGGGCTGGTTGCTGGGCAGTAAGGTTACTGATTACAAAGGATTGTATAATTTGATGATGAAAGAACAAATTTTAAACAATTGTCAGAACCAGTTGTTGCATCAGCATCTTGTCGACTCGGATCTGACCTCTCCTCAAGAATTGGGGCAGAAGGCGGACAAATGGGTTCGTACGAGAGTTAAACAGAACCAGGGCCAGAATCAAGGTGGTCAGAAGAAAGCAGACCAGAAGGGTAAAGATTCTAAGGGGGAACAAAATGACCAGAAGTCTTCGACAGGTCCCCAACAACCCAAAGAGGGTGGGGGTCAGGCTCCCCAAAAGAAGAAAGAAGGCCAATCCAAACGTTGGTGCCAGTACTGTAAAAGTAAGTCTCACTGGTTTAGTGAGTGCACCAAGAAAGGAGGAGGGCAGACTCCTGCCACTGCAGCCCCTAAGGCACCTGTGCCCCCTAGTACAGTCAGCAGTGGTAGTGCGCCTCCCAAGGGTTTGGTAGGGTTAACCCTGGGTTCTGAGGGGCGTGACAACTTAGTTGGCACACTCACTCAGGCTGTCCTTGTCAGTACAGGGGACGTGGACGTGTCCCCTGACGTAAGCCCCAATACGCTGGGCAAATACCGACAGACGCCTTTCATAAATGGAAAGATGGCTCAGGCCTATAGGGACACTTGTGCCAGCGTCACCATGGTGACGCCTAACTTCGTGGACCCTGGACAGATCATGCCAGGTACAGAATTCCTGGTGACCAATGCAAGCAATGTCACTACCAATCACAGTATGGCAATTGTAGCTTTCTCCTGGGGAGGGGTAACTGGCCAAAAGAAGGTTGTAGTTAGTCCAGACCTCCCAGTGGATTGTTTGTTGGGCAATGATTTGGAGTCGTCACAATGGTCAGAAGTGGAGCACCGGACTCACATGGAAATGTTAGGTTTGCCAGCACATGTGTTCGCTGTGACTAGGTCGCAGGTCAGGAAATGCCCCACTGAACAGGTGCTGGATCCTGGAACAACGGACCAGACACCTCCCAAGAAAAAGAGCAGTAGGGTTAAGGCTGCGCCTTCCCCCTTGCCCCAGGTCGAGGATCAAGTCTCAGAGGAGGCTGACCTACAGGAATTGAGGGAAACTGAGCCGAGAGAGTTCGAACTTGACCAAGTTGAATTCTTGGGCTCAGGGGGACCCTCAAGGGAAGATCTGGGGAAGGACCAATTAGACTGCCCTTCTCTTGAACCCCTCAGACAGCAGGCTGCTGCTGAGGCTGCTGGGAACGCCACAGGTACCCACAAGGTATACTGGGAAGATGGACTCCTGTACACTGAGGCAAGAGACCCCAAGCCTGGCATGACCAGGAGGCTGGTCGTCCCCTTGTCTCAGCGTGGTTTCCTACTTACCTTGGCCCATGAGATTCCCTTAGCAGGTCACTTAGGCCAGACGAAAACGTGGGACAGGCTTGTCTCGCACTTTCACTGGCCTCACATGAACGAGGATACCAAGGAGTTTTGCCGCTCCTGTGTCACTTGCCAAGCCAGTGGTAAGTCAGGTGGCACGACAAAGGCCCCCCTTATACCAATGCCTGTGGTGGGGGTGCCCTTTGAACGGGTGGGGATCGATATCGTCGGTCCCATGGAACCACCGACAGCATCAGGGCACAAGTTTATACTGGTGGTAGTGGATCATGCCACCAGGTATCCTGAAGCTATTCCCCTTAGGACCACTACAGCACCTGTTGTGGCAAGAGCCCTAGTTGGAGTATTCTCCAGAGTGGGCTTCCCTAAGGAGGTCGTCTCCGACAGAGGTGCAAACTTTATGTCGAGCTACTTAACTGCTATGTGGAAGGAATGTGGTGTTAACTACAAGTTCACTACCCCCTATCATCCACAATGCAATGGGCTTGTTGAGAGATTCAACAGGACCCTAAAAGGGATGATTCATGGACTACCGGAAAAGCTTCGGCGTAGATGGGACGTCCTGATCCCCTGCCTCTTGTTCGCCTACAGAGAAGTCCCACAGAAGGGGGTTGGCTACAGCCCTTTTGAACTTTTGTACGGGCATCCTGTAAGAGGACCCCTGTGTTTGGTGAAGGAAGGATGGGAGAGACCTCTCAAAAAGCCTGCAGCCAACATAGTGGACTATGTGCTCGGCCTCCGCTCGCGGATGGCTGAATACATGGAAAAGGCATCCGAAAACCTTAAGGCCAGCCAAGAACTCCAAAAAGCTTGGCATGACCAAAAGGCTGTCTTGACTGTTTACCAGCCCGGACAGAAGGTGTGGGTGTTGGAGCCAGTGGCCCCAGCAGCACTCAAGGACAAATGGTCCGGGCCCCACACCATCCTGGAGAAAAAGGGAGAGGTCACCTACCTGGTCGACCTGGGAACTCCCCGGAGCCCCCACAGGGTGCTTCATGTCAACAGGCTAAAAGCATATGTCGACAGGAAGGACATGAGTTTGCTCATGGCCATAGATGAGGGACAGGAGGAGGAGAGTGACCCTCTCCCCGACCTGCTCTCTCAGAATCCTGACGATGGCTCGGTAGATGGTGTTGTCTTTTGCGGCAGCCTCTCCGACCATCAGCAGAGCGACTGTAAACAGGTTCTTCAGTCGTTCCGACATCTGTTTTCTCTGACACCCAGTCAGACCGATTGGTGCACCCATGAGGTCGACACTGGTGACAGCCTGCCCGTAAAGAGTAAAATCTACAGGCAGCCTGATCACGTCAGAGACTGCATCAAAAGTGAAGTGCAGAAAATGTTGGAGCTGGGAGTCATTGAACCCTCGGATAGCCCTTGGGCTAGTCCCGTAGTTCTAGTGCCGAAACCTCACACCCAGGGTGGTAAGAGAGAGATGAGGTTCTGCGTAGACTACAGGGGTCTCAATGCAGTCACTAAGACTGACGCCCACCCAATACCAAGGGCAGACGAGCTTATTGATAGGCTGGCTTCGGCCAACTACTTAAGTACGTTTGACCTGACAGCTGGGTATTGGCAAATCAGGTTAGCTGAGGACGCCAAGCCTAAGACAGCATTTTCAACCCCTGGTGGGCATTATCAGTTCGTGGTGATGCCCTTTGGTCTGAAAAATGCACCTGCCACCTTCCAACGGTTGGTGAATCATGTCCTTACTGGGCTGGATGACTTCTGTGCGGCATATCTTGACGATATTGCTGTCTTTAGCTCCACCTGGGAGGATCACCTGGTCCACCTGCGGAAGACGTTAGAGGCACTGCAAGCAGCAGGTCTCACTATCAAGGCCACCAAGTGCCAGATAGGGCAGACACAGGTTGTATACCTGGGCCACCTTGTCGGTGGAGGTCAGGTTCAGCCACTGGAGAGCAAAATACAGTCAATCAGGGACTGGGCTCCTCCAACCACCCAGACTCAGGTTCGAGCTTTCTTGGGCCTGACTGGATACTACAGGAAGTTTGTCAGGAACTATGGGTCCATCGTGACACCGTTAAATGAACTGACAAGTAAGAAAATGCCAAAAAAGGTTCAGTGGACAGCGAGCTGTCAAAAAGCATTCGATGACCTAAAGCAGGCCATGTGCACGGCGCCTATCCTCAAGAGTCCGGACTACTCCAAACCATTCATTGTCCAAACAGATGCTTCTGAGTTGGGTGTGGGAGCTGTTCTTTCTCAACTGAATTTTGATGGTCAAGACCAGCCCATTGCTTTTATAAGTAGACGGCTGACCCCTAGAGAGAAGAATTGGTCAGCTATTGAGAGGGAGGCCTTTGCTGTGGTTTGGGCCCTGAAGAAGCTGAGGCCATACTTGTTTGGCACTCACTTCAAGATTCAGACCGACCATAAGCCCCTCTTGTGGCTAAATCAGATGAAGGGTGAAAACCCCAAACTGCTTAGGTGGTCCATTTCCCTACAGGGGATGGACTTCACAGTGGAACATAGACCTGGTACTGATCATGGCAATGCCGATGGGCTCTCCAGATATTTCCACTTAGAACAAGAAGACTTACCTGGTCAAGGTTAGTTAGTTGTTCCGACGTTTGGGGGGGGGTCATGTAGGAGAGTAGGGTCTGCAATCCTATGATCACCCAGATTTTTTGCTTTTGTTTCACTGGTTTACGACTTTCTCTGGCTGTGGGCCTGCCAATCAGACCCACAGCCTGGCTGTTCGCTTTCTAAATTACGAGATGTACCCTAGGTGCATATACCAATTGGTACTGGGCCACCTTATCAGACCCTGTAACTCAGGGCGTAGGTGTACCCAGGGCCGCCAGGGGCTGCAGCATGTATTATGCCACCCCTGGCTGGCCTCCTAAATTTGACACAACTGGCTGCATGACAGCGGGGGCGAAGTCGTGTAATCACCCTTTGCTTTAGATATAGTAGCTCTATATCTAACCATACAATGGACACCCGAGTCCCTATCAGTCACTCCTATGGCAGGCCTTGACAATCCTGAAGGCAGAGTGCATGGGCTCGTGTGAACTAAGCTCTGGCCCGAGCCGAGCCCGGTTGCAGCTTGCGGAATCAAGACCCAATGGCTGTTCCATGATAACGCGTACCATATCGGTAACTTCGGTGTCGCGTTATCAAGACATGTCGAGTAAGGTGTCATACAAATCGGGATGCTGCCCTCTCATCAACTCTGGCGACGAGGTTAGCATTCCGCCCTTCTAGAGGGACACGACATGTACGTGACTGTGAACCCCGGTTAAAGTTAACGAAAGCCTCAGCTCCACAAAATGGATGCTGCCACCACAGACACAAGTCTGACCTCCTGCTGCTGGGAGTCCTTCCAGCGAGGAGCACTTGGACAAAGGGTTTCCTGTCGAGGGCAGTGTTCGCACCGTCCCAGACAGGGTTTGTGTATTCTGGGTAGGTAGGGCTTTTGCGAGAAGGTGACTGCGGAGTGGCACCCCGGTGCTCACTACGCATCTGCCGGTTAGAACCAGTTCCAGGGGCGACAGCCCTGGCCTGGGGAAAGTCCGGCAGGGGAGAGGGGTGTAACTACCCCCCTTTCTGGTCCCACCCTTAGGGCAGGACCTAGTCATGTACCCACCCCTTTCTTTAGGATAAAGGCCGGAGCGGGGACCCTTCCAAATTAGATCATCTTTGAATCAAGAATACTTTCTACGAAAGGACTTCAAGACTCTTCTCAAGATTTCTCCCTTGTGGCTAAGGAGTAGTCACCCTGCATCAGCGGGCACCATCTAAGAACTCTGCGGTTTGCTGTAAGTCCTTCCTCAAGGAATCCGACGGCCCAGCTCGACGAGAACCGGCTTCCCTGGCACCTCTGACCTCTACCCACGTCATCAGCTCAGCTGTGATCTGTGGGTGCGACGAGACCTCGAGGGACCGGCCATCATCAGAACCTGCACGCTCTTAAAAACCAGCACGACCATCGAGGTAACTCTCTGGTGAGTGCTCTGGGGTCCGAGAAGCCCCGACCCTGAGCCGCTCCAGCACCGAAGTGCAGTCTCCCAGCATCTCCACGATCTGCGTGGGGCCCTTCTGCTCGCTGCTCAGCACGTTGTCTGGTCACTTGCCGCTGGCTCGTGCCCTTCTGTGACGACGACCAAGAATCAACACTGCCGGTCTGGTTGCTCCAGACTGGCCCCTGCTTCCATCTTTTGAGAGGCACCCCGGACCCTCCTGGTCCACCCAAGACGCCGACAGCGACATCCGTCGTGGGACAGCTCGCACCTCCACCGTGGTCGCCGACAACGCCTCCTGGTCCGAGAGACTGCAGAGCCTCGCGTCGCCCACTCACCTGGTCGAGGTGACGGCCAACCGGTGCCTTCCTGGTACCCTCTGACTACTGGCTAGTAGTACGAACTTGGTCCCCTCTGCTTTCAGGTTTCATCAATCTCTACGAACTATTCAACACTGGTCGCCGGCCAGCAACTCCTTTTCTTCCGGCTCCTGGCTCGTCAGCGAAGACCCCGACGCCTGTAAGACTTGTGCAGCCGCAGCCCTCGTGGCTAGGTAACTCGGCATTTCGGTGCCTGCATAGCCTCCTTACTCTAGGGTCCCGAGTCCCTCGCTTCCGACTTGCCTTAACCTTTCCGTGTCCTAGGACACTTGTCTTTAAACTGTGCACTTGAAGTATTTGCTAAAGAGATTTGGTTTGTGCTTAGTACCCTGTCCTCATAAAGAGTACAGGGCTGTTGTGATTCTTAATAAATATACGGTTTATTTTCATAACACTTGTGTGGTGTCCTTTCACTGGGTGTTCAAGGGGTACATGTGTGGTAAACAGCTGGCTTAACGCGCCCTCTCGAGTCTTTAGCCTTAGACTGCTCGTATCCATGCTACTAGGATAGCTGGTCTATAGGTTGACTTACAACCAAACACCATAAGGGTCGTTGGAACGATACATAGCGGTCGCTAGAATAGCGAACGTTGCATATCGGGCCAACTTCTCACATACGGGACAATTTGCCACTTTGTCATCAGGCAGCCGTTTCTTGGATGAAGCGTCACTCACCAATACCAGCAGTGCAACACTATTGTTTAGTCGAAGGATTGGTGGCCACTGAGTTGGGCCTGGCCCCTATCCCACTTTCTTTAGTCTGCAATTTGGGCTGCCACTTTGACTGTAATTTATTCCTCTCAGTGCAAATCCATACACATTTTCCTAAGTCTGCTTTCTTACAGCTTCAGCTAATGCTCAATTATCTTCCTTTTATTCCCCTGTCCTCCTGTCTTGCCATGCTCCACACAGTAATTTTCAGTTGTCTCTACTACTGTGACTCCCTTCACTTGGTATTCTCGCTTATTCCATGTTCAAAACACTTTAAACATGCAACTATCCATTTTATTTTTAATTTTCCATCTTGATCACACATCTCCACTTTTATGCACTTCCTTGGGTAGTGCATAAAAGGAGAGACAGTGGGTAATGCTTGAAATGAAATGAAATGAATTTGTACTTGTAAAGCGCCCTTATACCCCAACCGGGGTTTCCTGGCGCTGTTCACATACCGCTGTGGAACCCTTCCTGGCTTTTCCCTGTGAAATGTCCGCTCCTGGGCACCCCCAAGGTGAAGCCAGGCATCCCAGCGCTGTTGGGGCCGTTGTAGAGATTAAGCAAGCTATTCCGCAGAGTTGGGCTCCATGATTAGAATAGGCACCAAGGCAAGAATGATCAGGTCCGAGGAAATTGAGCCTAATACCCACCAAGGCGGGAATTGAACCCTGGTCCCGGGCCAGACCTCTGCATCAGGGTCTGCCGTTCTAACCATTGAGCCACTATGTCTCCACTGCTTAGATCTCTATGTGGTTCGCAACATTTCACAGCATCAGCCCCCTCTTTAATCTTATTTTTGCAGTCTACTTTTTGTCATCCACTTAATTCCTCAACAGCAAGACTTCTTTCTGTCCCTTCTGTTTGTTGGAGCCAAGTAGGTGCTCATACTTTCTCCTACCTTTTGCCAAGGTGTGGGATTCTCCTCCCTCTTCTACCCACAACCTGGATGATAATCTTTCTTTCCAGAGTAACTGAAAAAGTGCTTCTAACCACACTCCCGAATCTCACTGTCCTTGACTTTGCTTTCATAGTGCCTAGTGTCAGGTTATCTTTCTGAGTAAATGTGTGCTTAAGCAGTGTTGCTTCTTTCATAGACCCATCCATGTTCCATGAGGATGGAGTGAAGGACCCACTTGTAGGAGAGTGGCAGACAACTTAAAACGTGAGAGCCCAGTAGCAATACTCCTTGGACAGTAAACTGGGAAAAAGACTGTCTTGCACAAAGAATCAGTTGCCGCATCACAGCCCTTTAAGCTGATGGTAGTCATGCTCGAAAAGGAAGTGCTGTGGAGTGTTCCACTCCACAGCACAGAGCTCTGCTCAGAGTGGGCCGTGCGTATACCTGCATATAGGGTCAAAAATGAATCCTCTAGGTGTACTTGCTACATGGAGTAATTAGGGATCGGTTGCATGATTCCCAAACACTATCAGGGACTTTTCCCATCCCAACAGTAAGCATTGGCCTTCAACAACTAACTGTGACCTACCGAGGTGGCAGCAAGATTTTGACCTGGGTGAACATGCTTGCCTCACACAAAGGCCTGGGTACGCCACGATGAACACTGTGCTTTTACTGCATCTCTTTCGTCCACAAGATCTGTGTAGGTACCTATGGAAAACTGTTTAAAATCACGGCGTTCTTGCACGAGCCACCTTAGGCCTTCTACCTATAAATAGGAAATCAAAAGTAATGTTGAAAAACTGTGACTTCTGATTATTTGCACCATATATTTCTCCTACTAAAAGCAGGCAAAATATGTGTGAGAAAAAGCCTGGTAATGCAGAAAAACAGGAGTAAATTTGTGCGGAAACACAGTTTTTAACTTGTATTCCCTATTTATTATTGCAAATGTGTAATGGTCCTTTATTCCTGCATCACGGAAGTCCATATTCCCACGGTATAGCTGCCTCTTGGTGCTAGCATATCACTGTAGGTATAGAAGGTAGGAATGGGGGGCTTAATACCTTAGGTGTACAGTAGAGTTCTTCCCCTTTCTCGCGAATACTTTGTCTACATCATGAGACCACTATATGACCACCTCGGGAAAATTTTTTCATACAATCTACTTTTAAATTAAATATTCTTCAAAATCACTTATGAATTTATTTTAAGCTCTGTCAACTTTTGTCCACCTTTGCAACACATTGAATAGTGAGTGAATCGTTATTGAATCAACCCAATATATATTAGAGGTTCCTTTTGTTTCTTTCTTTGTTCTGTCTTCCTTTGATGTTCATTATGGTCCCTCTTACAGTAGCTTTCATTGCGTCCCATAATGTCTCTCTTCCTATGTCTGCTGTGTCATTGTTTGTGAGGTAAACCTTAAGGGCAAGTTCTATTTCAGTACTGCTGCTGATGTTTTTGAGGAGGTCATCGTCAAACCCCCATCTTCGTGTAGGGTGCTCGTTGTGTCTGCCCGTTAGAGTTAGGCAGATGTGAGAGTGGTCTGAGATCGCTCTTGGGCCTATCTCCGTGTGCTCTATGAGGTGTGTGTGAGTGTCTGAAATTAGTATATAGTCGATCCTGCTGTATGAGTTGTGTGGATTTGAGTAAAAGGTATATTCCCTCTCATCTGGGTTTTGTAGCCTCCATGGGTCTGCTAGTCTGAGTTTTGAGCAGAGGTTCCGTAGTGGGTTGCCCCTCTGTGTATTCAGGCTCTGTCTTTGTGGGTGTCTGTCTATGGCTGGGTCCAGTACTTGGTTCATGTCGCCAGCTACTATTAGTAGCTCTCCTAAAGGTAGCGCTTCTAGTTCCTTGCCTGTCTGTTCCCAGAATGCCTTATCCTCCGTGTTGGGTCCATAGATGTTTGCCACATGTATAGGTTCCTCCCCCCTGAGTAAGCTAGTGATTAGTGACCTCCCCTCTTCGTCTCTCTTTGTTTTGACCGGTGATAGTTTTGACTTTTTACTAAGTATTGTAATGACCCCGTTTTTTTTGTTCTTTGCAGGTGACCCTATTACGTGGCCTATCCATCTTGCCTTTAGGCGTTCTATGTCCTCTTCACCTAGCCTGGTCTCCTGCAGGACATAAATATCACTTTTTAGTTTGGACAGGTGTTCTAGGACTTTCCTTCTCTTAACTGGGTGGTTGAGGCCCTTCACATTCATTGATACTACTCTTATGTCCGTTTTGAGATTATGGCTCGTGTTGTGTGTCATTTTCCGTTCCTGCCTGGCTGGCTTCCGGTTGGCCTCCTACTTATCTTAGTTCTGTACTTGGTTCCCCTGTCTGCTCTCTCTTGAAAAAGAATAAGGGTGTAGAAAGATAGGAAAAGAAAAGAAAATGGTATCAGCCCATGTGTGTTTACCCCGCACCCCGCACCTCCCTCCCCCCACCTCACCCCCTCCCCTCCCTCCCTGCTCCCCCCCTTACTTGCATAGTGGGTGTGCGACAACAAAGTTCCTTTGTCCGCTGTTCCCTGAGGTAGATTGGTTGTCGATTCTGCAGTTGTTCATCGTCTTGTTATTTAGTTCTGTTCATTCTTGCTGTGATGGCTTTCTACGCTGCTCGAGGTAGTGTCGTTTTAGAGTTCCTTCATTCTAACTATGAGGTAGCTATGAGGTAGCTATGAGGTAGATGTCGGTGTAATGGCCAAAAGCAACAACGCCGCGGTCATGATCGCCCTTGATGCAGAAAAAGCATTCGACAGAGTGTCATGGCCTTACTTAGACCAATGTATGCAACAATTCGGACTAGGCCAACACTATAGAAAGATGGTAATGGCACTGTACAATGAACCCAAAGCCCGCGTGGTAGTGAATGGAGGCACATCGGAGCTACTAGATCTCAAAAGAGGGACGAGGCAGGGTTGCCCGCTATCTCCAGGCCTCTTCCTACTAGCGATTGAACCCTACTGAGCATGATCCGTTCAAACCCTGACATCAGAGGCATACCTATAGAGGGAGAATCCTTCAAATTAGCAGCGTATGCGGTCGATGTCCTCATTGTAACAGAGGACCCTGATAGATCCATTAAAGCACTAATGGACACCATAGATCAGTTTGCGCAAGTGTCAGGATACAAACTTAACAGAGAGAAATCTGAATGCAAACCACTGAATATACACACCAACAAGACTGTACTGGGGACCTCAGGTCTAACATGGCAGAAGAAAGCCATTAAGTACCTGGGCCTCCTGTTCGAGAGAGACTTGCGGACTACAGTAGACCAGAACGAACAAGCAATCTTACACAAAATAAGGGAGAAACTAGAGGGATGGTCACCAAGATTTACTACATGGTGGGGAAGGGTTGAGACCATCAAAATGATGGTCACCCCTATGGTCAACTACACGTTCAACATGCTACCACTAACCAACACACCTGACTTTCACAAGAAACTGGACAAACTACTAAACACATTTCTATGGAGAGGGAAGAAACCTAGAATCAGCCTTCAGAAACTCAGACTTCCCAAGGCTCTAGGAGGTCTGAACATAACGAACTTTAGAACCTTTCAAACAGCCTGCTTGGCAGCACAGGGTCTGCAATGGATATCACCAAAGAGCGATTACACCCCTCTAGAGCGGAGACTACTAGGGGGAATGGAACCCGTGGCACTACTCACAGCGACAAAACACCCCGCGATCAAACAGAACGCAATCCTTAGGAACACACGACTGGCCCTACTAAAATTAGACAAACTACTAGACATTAGCATCAGACAAACTCAGCTAGAGTCGCTCTGGCACAACCCTAGAATTAAGTATAGGGATAAAACACTGGATATGCACACTTGGTACCGGCACGGCATAACAACGGTGAGCCAGCTACAGGAGAAAGGGACTCAGACAGCGTTTGACAAACTCAGACAACAATACAATTTCGACACCATAGAGCTCTATAACTTCCTTAAAATAAGAGTGGCAATAGCCAAAGCCAACATAAACACGCTCACCCCATCAATAACACCATACGCTAACAGCCTGAACATCACAGGACACCAGATAGCGCACATATACAGAGCCATGACCCCCAAAACCTCCAAATTAAATAACAGAACTTTAAGCCAATGGGAAGAAGGGGCAGGGAGAGAGCTAAGCGAGAAGGAAAGGGCAGATTTATGGTCCTCCACATCAAGGAGGAAGGTGACAACGACCCTCGATCAGACAAAATTCTGGCTAGTACACAGGGCCTACTGGACCCCAGCACGTCTAGCCACCATGGGTATCAGAGAGACAGACTCCTGCTGGAACTGCAACATGCAGAAGGGAGACCTGGCACACCTCCTCTTCCACTGCGCCAAAACAAAGAAGTTCTGGAACTCCATAAACACTCTAATCAATGACGTAACAGGAGCCACACTATCAATGGACTTTCACCACCTAATTCTGGGATACACTGACCCTTCCATAACATCCGAAAATGACAGAGACCTGATTGACCTCCTGCTCACAGCAGCGGTCAAAACGGTGTTGAACAACTGGAAGGACACAGCAAAAGCCACCTTTAAAGCTTGGTTCAACTGGGTCATTTTCCTAAGAGGAGCCAACACCATAACGACCAACAGCCAAACGAACTCAGGGAAAAAGAGCGAGATATGGCTGTCACTGGACAACTACTTGTCCTCTCATAAGCCACCCTAAACACCCAGACCAGACAATACTGCAAAATCCACACATGCATCCTACTCAACAACATAATGCGCCTATGTCTCTCTCTACTCCTACACCTTTCTTCTTTTGATCTTCTATCTCCTCACACCACCAGGGGTGCGAAAAGATAACCAGACAGGTTGCAAGGGGACACGGGGGGAAACTGGAAACGTGCAAGAACGGCGAGAAGAAGATGAAACAAACTGTAGAATGGACTGTCAAGAGCCAAACTAATTTAAGCCAATCTAGACAATGCTTGACTCCCCCAGACGCCCCGGGTGCTTTTTTCTTTCCTTTTCCCCATGTGATTCACCCTGTACCATGTAAATATGCTCTTTATTTTCAATAAAAAATTACTGAAATAAAAAAAAAAGAGGTTCCTGAACTAGATGTAGGACATATCCAAAGTTTCTAGGCAGCAGTGCAAGAATGCTTAAAGTCACATAGACTTCTTTGCAGGTTTCTTGTCTCACTGTGTCCAAAGATGAGAGAGGTGCCTTATTTGACTTTTTCTTTTTAAGAACAAGTGAGTTTTGGTTGTAAAGATTCAAGGGTCCTTTCAATGATTTGTTAGGTTATAAAGTTACCAGTTTTGACGTCTTTTCATGCTTCATCCTGCATAATCGCATGCAGGTCACAAATTACTGGATTGATGTGGCATTTTATCAGCCCAGGAACTAGAGGCAGGGCCGACGTTAGGACGGTGCGACCGGAGCAGCGACACCTGGCGCTGAGTTCAGAGGGTACTGAGTACGGGTAGCGCTGTGTTAGGAAATAACTTACTGGTTTAAAAGTACCCGCTGATGATTTTTTTGTGTGTCCAGCAGGTTTTAGGCAACAATAATAATGTCAAGATAACCCTGGTGATTAATGTTCCTGCTGGTGAGAGAGAGTTTTGTCTATTGGCAGTTTTGACTCATCACAAAGTAGTGCCGAGTGTACCATGCAGATCACAGAAGTGCGTTTATGTGGATAGCTCAGTGGGTTACTGTTTTTGTCACACATACCCTTTTTAGGTCGAGGCTATCAGACAGTGTAGTGGTCTGGTTAGCTAATGACATCTTGGGGACTATCAGAAAGCTTCTCTGGAAATAAATTCCGCCCATTGCTTACCATTGGCATTGTGGTGTGTAATTCACATTTGCTTGCTTCCTATTTGCTGTCTTTATTTGTTTTAGGCTGTCCAGTTTGAATTCGTCCCTTCCCTTACCCAACCCCTATTTACTGTATTCTTCTGCCAGTACTGAATTTCTGTAAACAGGCCTATAACTCTTGTTCTTATCTTGTCACATTTCCTGTGCATTTAAAGACAGAGGTCAAATGTCAAGGTGTCTTCCATGGATCTTAGTGTATAATCTTTTTTTTACTTCAACGTGAGAGGATTTATGTGACAAGCATGCTGGCTACTCGGAGTTCTCTGCACAATGTTATTTTTTTTAGCACATAACAAAATTTTAATATCTGCAAGTGAACTGTGCAGATATTTCAGAATATGGAAAGCACAAATTAAGCATATTTTTGGGTAATTCAGAAGTGTGGTGGAAACAAATATTTTAATACGATCAAAACAAATCAATACACTATGTGATGACATTTCCTTACATTATCGTTTCTACACTGTATACTTTTATAATTAATACTCTAGGTCTGTGAAAATGTAATATTCTTTTCAATTGAAGATGTGTTGTCTGAAATGGCAGTGTGCTACCACACCTTGAGTACTCCACTTTATCCCACTCCACTCTACTCTGCACCACTCCACGACACTGTACCCTACTCTGCACCAGGCCAAATTATGCCACTCCAAGCCACTCCCACTGACTCACTTCACTATACTCTGCACCACTCCAAACTATGCCATTCTCTGTGCCACTTCACTCTATGCCTCTCTACTCTACCCCACTGCACTCTATGCCAATCCACTCTAAGCCACTCTAATCTACTCTGCACCACTGCACTATACAACACTGCACTCAACAACACTCTACTCTTTTCCACTGCACTCTACACCACCTCACTCTACTCTGAAACAATCTACTCTACGCCACTCTATTCCACTCTGCCTAATTCCATTCTACGATACTCCACTCTATGCCACTGCAATCTACCCTGAGCCACTCAACTGCACTCTACCCCACTGCACTCTACACCACTCTACTTTACGCGGCTGTACTCTACGCCAATGCATTCCACATCACTTTCCTCAAAACCAACACACTTTATGCCATTGCACACTTTGTCAAACTACGCTACACGACTCCACTGTTCTCTACTATACTCGACTCTGCACCACTCCACTGTACACCACTATAATCTACTCTCTACTCTGCAACATCCTACTCTACGCCACTGCACTCTAAGCCACTCTACTCTACAGCATTCCACTGTATGCCACCTTATTCTAAGCCACTCTACGCCACTGCCTCTACTCAGCAACACTGCACTCTCTGCAACTCAACTCCATGTCACTCTACTCTGTGCTACTGCACTCTATGATTCTGCGCTCTGGTCTGCACCACTCGACTCTACTGCACTCTATGCCAACGCACTCTGTACCACTATAGTCTATGCCAGTACACTCTACCACACTCTAATCAACTGTGCACACTGTACTCTACGCTGCTTCATCCTACGCCTCTCTACTCTACTCTGCAGCACTCTAACCGACTCTACTATGGACCCCTGCGCCACTCTACTCTATGATAATGCACTCTATGACAATGCACTCAATGACAATGCACTTTATGCCACTGCAATCTACGACACTGAACTCTATGCCACTGCACTCTCCGCCTATGCCACTCTACTCTATACCACTGCACTCTACTCGGTGCGACTCAACTTTACGGCGCTCTGCTGCTCTCTACGCAGGGGCGGCTCATCCATTATGATGGAGAAGCGGCTCCCCTCTTGTGAAAGCCTGCAGAGGCAAAGGGCAAAAATAAAATGATTATAAAACATTTTTATTATCATTTTATTTTTAGCCCTGCAGGCTGTGAGGGAGGTGCGTGGCCCCCCATCCTGATGCTGCAGCTGCAGCACCAGGGAGGAGGGGGAGCGGTGGGCACTGCCAAGTGCTCATGACGGTTTGGCCAGCCCACTGAGGCCGGCCACACCGCCATGCCCACATAGCTGTGTTGTACAGCGGGGTAGGAGAATCCAACACAGGCTCCCACTCTATGTCTGAGTGCCAAACCGAGGTGCTAAGACCAATTCCAGCATTGCTCACATGCTGGGAATAGCATTCCCAGCATTTGAGCAGTGCTGGGATTGGGAGCTGGGAGCCTGCGCAGTGTGCAGCAGACTTCTGGCAAGAACACGAGGACCGGGAGCAAGGCGGCGGGCATCGGAGCAGGTACGTTTTCTTTTTTTCATTTATACTTGTTTGTTTTTTGCGTTTACCTCCCCCTACCACACCTCTTCATACTACGAGTGGCCACTACTGTACCACACTCTACGTCACTTTACTCTACATCACTCCACTCTAAGCCAATCTAGTCTATTCTGCACCACTGCACTCCACTACACTACACTGTACACCACTCTACTCTATGCCATTGCACTCTACGTCACTCTACTCTATATCTCTGCACTCTACCCTGCATCACTCCACTCTACCCTGCACCACTCCACTCTATGCCACTCCAATCTACTCTGAAATTATCTACTCTGTCACTGCACTCTATGCCACTGCACTCTACTCCACTTTGCCCACTCCACTCTTTGTCATTGAACTATACGCCACTGAAATCTACTCTACACCACTCTACTGTACATCACTGCATTTTACGCCAATGGACTCTATACAACTTTCCTTAAAGCAAATACTCTGTCACTGCACTCTACAGCACTGCACTCTACTCCAAATTGCGTCACTCTACTCTGTGGCATTGCCCTCTAAGCCATTGCAATATACTCTACACCACTCTCCTCTACATCACTGCATTCTATGCCAATGGACTCTATACCACTTCACTCAAAGCCGATACACTCTGCGCCAGTCTACTCAGTACCACTTTACTTTACGCCACTTCACTTTACTCCACTCTATGACACTCCACTCCACGACACTCCACTCTGTGAAGCTCTACCCCATTAAACTCTGCTCCACTCTATGACACTCTATGTCACTCCACTGTACAATGCTCTACTCCACTCACTCCACTCAGTGCAACTCTACAACACAACTCCACTCCTCAATGCTCTACACAACTCCCTCAACGCCAACCCAGGCCACTATACTGCACTCTATTCTATGTCACACCACTCCACTCCACTGCTACACTCTACTCTGCTCCACTCCACTCTATGCTACTCCACTCCACTCTATGCCACTCACCTCTACAACACTCTACTGCACTCCACTCTATGGCATTCTACTCTCCAGCACTTCTCCCCTTTATGCCACTCCACTCGACAACAATCTACTTCGCTGTATGTCACTCTACTCTATAACACTCTGCGCCACTCCACTGTACGCCGCTATACTCTATTTTGCACCACTCCTCTGTACCCCACTGTAATCTACTCTGCAACATTCTACTCTACGGCACTGCACTCTAAGACACTCTACTCTAAAGTTTTGCGCTCTATGCCACTTTACTCTAAGCCACTCTACGCCACTGCACTCTACACCATTGCTCTCTAAGACACTCTACTCTGAAACACTGCACTCTCTGCAACTGAACTCAATGTCACTCTATTCTGCACCATTGCACTCTATGATTCTGCACTCTACTCAGCACCACTCCATTCTACTGCACTCTATGCCAATGCACTATCTGCCACTGTAGTCTAAGCCACTACATTCTACGCCACTCTAATCTACTGTGCACATTGCACTCTATAACACTGAACTCAACACCACTGCACTCTACTCTGTGTGACTTAACTGTAGCTCTACTACACTCTCCGCCAATGCGGTGGAGTGGTGTGGCTCACTGGTTAGAGGCGGCAGACCCGTAAGCAGAGGACGGCCCGAGACCAGGGTTCGATTCCCGACGCGGCAGGGTCGTGGACCAGGGTCAGCGGGCTCGATAATTCTCGCCTCGGTGCCTACTCCAGTCAGTGACCACACTCGGGAACTCTGGGCATTAGCTTGCCTCATCTTCACAACGGCCCCCCCAGACTGCCAGGGATGCTTGGTCGCACCTTAGAGATACCCATTAGGGACCATCTCTCAGGGTGAGCCAGGACGGGTTCCCCAGCGGTCGAAGCGCGGAGATACTCCTCCGGGAGTCGATTCTAGCGCTATATAAACCCACAATTAAATTAAATTAAATGCACGCTGTGCCAGTACACCAGGTGCGGCTCCTCCTTTATGGTGGAAGATTATCCCCCCCCCCCACCCTAATGAAACAGCAGAGGCAAAGGACAAAAATAAAATGATAATAAAGCATTTTTATTATTTTATTTTTAGCCCTGCAGGCTGCGAGGGAGGGGCGTGGCCTCCCATCCTGATGCTGTAGCTGCAGCACCAGGGAGGAGGGGGGAGTGGTGGGCACTCCCAAGTGCTCGTGACGGTTTGGCTGGCCCTCTGGGGCCGGCCAAACTGTCATGCGCACTTAGCCTTTCTCCACATAGCTGTGTTGTGCAGCTGGGTGGACAATCCAACACAGGCTCCCACTCTATGTCTGAACACCGAACCGAGGCGCTCAGACCAATCCCAGCACTGCTTGCATGCCTGGGAAAGCATTCCCAGCATGTGAGCAGCGCTGGGTTTAGGAGCTGGGAGCCTGCACAGTGTGCAGCAGGCTTCTGGCAAAGACGTGAGGATCGAGAGTAAGGCGGCAGCCGTCAGAGCAGGTAACTTTTTTATTTATTTATTTATACGTGTATAACCTTGTGGGTATACAAGGAGGGAAGGAGCCACTACTAAGGTCTTAGTAAACAGGTTTATTAGGCTTTCTACGCAAGACAGCTGATCAGTTCGCTTTACAGTTCCAGGGGACTTGGGATATCTTCCTGCTTTTATCTTCGGAGGTTTCCACAGCCCGGTCTCCGCGTCTTGCCCGGTTTCCACAAGACAAGAAAGAAAAGGTGGCAATTACTTCACTGCCTGAGTCAAAGTAATAAAAGGGGAAGGGAGTGAGGGTAACTAACGTGGGAAGCAGACAGACTGAACTACCGTCACTAATAACGATCTCACAACCATAGAACCCGAAGTGATTGTGAAGCGCTCAGAGTAACTGGTGTGTCCTGATCCCTCCCACTTCCTCCGTTACCCGGTTCCCCCTTTATTAAAACGAAGAAAGGTTTTAAAGCGACCCCGTACCTGGCTGAGCCACGCGTTTTCCTGCGCGTGGCTGGGCGGTGCGTGGGACCGGTGGCCTCCTGGCTTCTCTCTCGGCGGGACTTCCGACTCTCTCTCTCTTCGACGTTCCGTTGTCGGCTTGCTTCGTCCCGAGTCCTCTGCTTCTCCAGTCCGACTCGGTGTCCTCCGTTTCTTGTTTTCCACATCTGCTTCTTCTCCGGGGCTCGATGTCTCCTCGGCACAGCAGCAACTCTGCGTCTTCCGGGTCCTCCTTTTCTTCGGCAACAGCTCCTGGGGATAGGCTGACCTCCGCTGACCTCAGAGGGGTGGATTCATGGCCAAGGAAATCCAGGCTTCCCTTAAAGGGCCCAGACCAATCCACGGGGAAGATGGAAAGTCAGCCACAGGGAACGATCCCGGTGCTTTCGTGACCCAGTGACAACGTGTTTGTTTGTGTTTTGTGTTTACCTCCTCCCGGCCCACCACTTCGTACTACCAGTGGCCACTACTGCACTACACTCTACATCACTTTAATCTACATAACTCCACTCTAGTCTATTCTGCACCACTGAACTCCACGCCACTGCACTCTCCACCACTGTCAGGAATGGACACCAAATAACTAGCGCGAACCAGGAAGTGCAGCCGAGTAGGTGCTGCCGAGGGGCCCGCCATCTTGGGTGAGGAGCAGGAACAGGGCGATCAGACTAGTGCTCGGCCCCTCCTGCCCTCGTCACTACAAAAGCCCATTTCCTCACACCCTCATTGATTGCTAATGCGTGTGGTGTGTTTGTATGTAGCGTCCTGAGGCGGATAGCCGGGACCAGTAAGCTGATATAATTGCTCTTTGTTCTGGTGGTTTTAAAAAATTTTAATCACCGCTTTTCATACTGTTTACTGATTTGAACGAGTCAACAGATATTACCCTGTATCACTTACCGCGCCACCCAATTGTCACGGGGCAACAGCGGTGTGCTTCATCGCGCTGTGAACTGCTGCAGAGTTGAGTTGGCTGCCCTGAATCGGAATCGCTCCCAGACCTCCCCCACTGCAGCTGAGTGGGTGCTGCCGAGGGGCCCGCCATCTTGGATGAGGAGCAGGAACAGGGCGAGCAGACTAGTGCTCGGCCCCTCCTGCCCTCGTCACTACAAAATGGAGCTATTACCCCGGAAGCGCAGCGAACGGGCGCAGCGGGCGCGCCAAAGGCAAGCCCGTCTGCGCCCGTCATCACCAAGCCATCGCCTCTCTCCAGAATCCCTGGTCCTGACCCTATGGGGGTCCGAGTGTATGATGCTCTTACATTACGCTCATTGAATAACGGCCAGGTTTGTAATAACTTGCCGACTTGTGTTGGGGATTCGAACTTTGCCTGTGATTCATGCTGTTTTACCCTACCTCGGCCCGGCTTGGTCGGACAGAAAGCGGGGGCGGATAAGCTTACTCAGCTGACTGTCCTACAGCTGAATGTGAGGTCCCTCGCCAAGCATTATTTAGATATACAGGCACTCCTGCTTGAGGAAACTCCTGATGCTCTTTTTGTTTGCGAGACCTGGTTACATGACACGGATACTAGCCTGCCCAATCTCACTCTCCCTGATGGCTATTTGATCAAACAAATTAACAGAGAGACACGAGGTGGCGGGATTGCAGTTATTTTCAAGGAGCAATATACATGCTCCTTTATTAGAGCTGACATCTGCGACTGCGAATGCGCCAGATTCCAGATAGCTTTTTGTCCGCAGTTCACGTTCTCTGGACTTTATATTTACCGGCCCCCGATACCTGCCTCAAAGTTTATTCAATCTTTACTAGAGGTAGTGAGCTCCCTAGTAATAGGACCATCCAATTTTACTGTCCTAGGAGACTTAAATCTCCATTTTGACCAGAATCATGACGCTACTATCAGGAATCTTTTAAGTGATTTAGCGGCCCTGCAATTGGAATCTTTTGTCCATACTCCCACACATGTGGCGGGGCACATACTTGACCGTCTTTTTTCTAATATCTTGGAGCTTAGAGTAGACATCCCTAAATCCATGGGATGGACGGATCACTTTCTGATTAAAGCTACCATGCAGGTCAGGGAACCTTTCAAAACTATGGGGTTGAACCGGGTCCTCAAAAGACCGTGGCACAAACTAAAATCTGACGATCTCCAGTCAACATTGGGGATGTTTCCCGGTGGAGAGGAGCCAGATGTTAACGCCGCATATTCCATCTTCCAGGATTGGATCGTGAAGGGACTTGATGACCTCGTCCCTGCCAAATAAAGGGCGTAGGTCACCATCCCACCCTTGGTATATTGATTCCCTTAGAGCCTGGAGGAAAGAGTGTAAGAGAGCTGAACGCCTATGGAGGCGTGAATATAGGGATGAGCATAAACGGCTGTACTTGGCCAAGTTGAAACTTTACCATAAAGCCATTTGTTCCGTGCGTGCCGCTTTTTACGCTGATGAAATTAAGGTCAGCCCCAACCCCACAAAATGTTTGTTCAAACTTGTAGAAGAGCTTCAAAATAGTAGAGCTCCATCCTCCAATATCACCTCGGCACAGCAGTGTGAGGATCTGGCCACTTTCTTTGTTGAGAAGGTAAATACTATATATAGCTCCTTTCCGCAGCACCCTTCTGAGTCCCGTACTTACACCTGCCCTAGTTCTAAGGGGGCGGTCCTGGCCTGTATCCCCGAGATCACTGCCGATGAATTGGCTATAATCTGCAAAAAAGTTAAATCTGGGAGCCCGGCAGACCCTATGCGGCCTGCCCAATTTGTTGCTTCCCTGAATTTTTTTCTGTTACCCCTCAGATCTCTTCTTAACCTGTCCTTTTCCACGGCAACAGTTCCTGATGCTTGGAAACAGGCCTGGGTCTCCCCGATTATAAAAAAGCAGACCCTGGATCCATCCAGACCGGAGAATTTCAGGCCAATATCCCTTCTCCCCTGGCTGGCTAAACTCGCTGAAGCCCATGCCAACTCTGTGCTTGAACAATTTGTGCACCAAAATGACATCCTGGACCCATCCCAAAATGGGTTCAGACCAGGCCACAGCAGAGAGTCTGCATTGTTGGCTACTACCGAATACCTCCGAGAGTCCTCGACGCCGGTCAGAGTGCAGCGCTGATCCTGCTTGATCTCAGCGCTGCCTTTGAAACGGTGTCGCACAGGATCCTGCTCAGCCGCCTGGAGGAATTTGGTATCAGGGAGTGTGCCCTGGAATGGTTTCGGTCATTCCTTCAGGACAGATCTTTTTGGGTTTCCGCCCCTCCTTTCCTATCCAAGTTTCACCATATTGGTCAGGGTGTCCCACAGGGCTCAGCGCTTAGTCCGTCCCTTTTTTAATCTTTATGTGCAGCCGCTTGCTACGATCGCCAGAGAGTGGGGCTTGACGCTGGTATCATATGCTGATGATACTCAGCTGGTCGTCACACTCTCTGAGAGTCCATCTGTCGATGCTACAAGATTTAGGGACGGAATAGCTGCAGTTGCTCACTGGATGACCAACAACTGTCTCCAGCTGAATGCCGGTAAAACGGAGATTCTGCTGTTGGGAAAGAATATGACCTTGTGGAACGAACACTGGTGGCCTCCCTCCTTAGGTCTGATGCCTGCTCCTAAGGCCTCAGTGAAAAACTTGGGTGTCTGAATGGATTCCTCATTGGGCCTCCAGATACCAAGAGAGGGGCAGCGACTTATGTAGGCCTATTAAGGAGCCTTCGCCCCATCCTGGGCTTCTTTGAACCCGCTATGCGTCAGCTTGTGGTTCAAGCTATCATCTTGTCACGCTTAGACTATGCCAGTGTCTTACTGCTAGGTGCCAACAAAACTGAAGTAGCCCGTTTTCAGAGAGTTCAGAACTCGGCTGCTAGGACCCTGGTCGGTCTTCCCCGGAGATGCTCTGCCAGAGCTACGATTAAAAAACTGCACTGGCTCCCAGTGGAATCTCGCATTAAATTTAAGGCACTTTGTCTGGCATTCAAAATTCTTAAACTTCAGAGCCCGGCCATTTTGCGCCCTCTTTTGACTCCTTATGTCCCGCAACGTAATTTACGCTCCCTTGGTCAGCACCTTGCAATCATCCCTAGGAGCAGGCTCTGCCGTATGGGTGGACGGTCTTTTTGGGTGCTGGGAGCCAGGCTCTGGAATTCCCTTCCGGTTGCCATCCGTGGTATCGAGAATCTGCTTGCTTTTCGTAAAGCTGTGAAGACCTTCCTGTTCTCCTCCTCCTAAGGCTTTGCCCTGTTTGGCCCGCTCCATCCACTCCACCCTCATTGATCGCTAGCGCCGGGACGCCTCTTTGCTGGGGCAGCTGTTGCGTTCTTACAAACTAATAACATAACATATCATAACATAGAGATCTGCAAAACTACAATTCCCGGCATGCAAAGCGAGTCACGCCCCACCTGACTGCGAGGCGACGTCGGAAGCAGGGTAAATGGTGGCGGTCGAAGAGGAGACGCTGCCGATTATCCTGATCGCCTGCGCTGAAGCAGACTTCTCCTACGGACTTCATTGAAAGGTGGTTAGAGTGCTGTAAACACATACCAAGTACAGCATTTCTCTGGAGCAAGAGGCAAAGGGTTTGTGCCTCGTTGCTCTCCCCAACGCTCCTCCTCTGTTGGATGAGTCCTGTTTATGGGGCTCTTGCAGAGGAGGCTATCAGTTCTCAGGTATTGTTTATTTTGAAAGCGCTTCTCTCTGTTGGCCGGGACCGGTAATCCACGGTCCCTTGCAGAGGAACACTTGCAGTCATTGGGCATTGTTGTGGCTAACACTATTTTCTACTGGAAGAAACCAGTCCGGTTTCAACCAGAAAAGAAACCAAAATCTATTGGTTTATCTATAAGTGGCCTCATGGGGCAGAAAACCTGTTCAGGACCCTACCTTGACATTGGTGCTACTATTGGTTATTCAATACAGAAGGGTCACACTGGTACTTTGTATTTTTCGTTTACTTTATGCCAAGGATATTGTGGAGTATCAACATACCTGGGCTTCTTTCTTTTGTTTGGACATTATGCAAAACTGTGATTGAACTTTATCCCATCTTGTACCCAGCAATTTGGTTGTTCCTTGTTTTCTTATTTTTATTTTCCAGAAAAGATTGCTTCAAAAAGGGTGCAGTTCTCAGTGTTTACCTATGGCCATAATGTCGTATAACCTGTGGTATGTGATATAAGGGTTTCCTTAAACATACTTAACCGCGGTATCGATTTAGCTAGGAAGTGATTACATTGCATGTTCTTCTTTATCTCCTATAGTTCCGGTTGAGGAACATGCAACCACCCTGCTCTCTTCTGGCATCATTTGTTCACTTCTTTGTTATTACAGGTAGGGTGTGAGAACTTCTCTAGAATTGAATATTGGAAATGTACCTGTTTAAAACTGAGTAGAAGTGTTGCAGTATATATCCCTAAAGTGTTTTCCTGTGTCATCCCCAGGTCTCCCTCCCAGCTATTCCTATCCTTTCCTTCCCCCGCTTGATAGCTCCAACAGTCTGTGAGCATTTCATTCCAGACTTGGTGTTATCGTGAGATGGGCCCCCATAGAGCATCGATTCCATTACGAGGATTCGGGAAGGAGGAGCCTGACAGAATAATCGGCCCACGTATTCTATATCCTCCTGGTGGTGTTGAAGCTAGAGATGGCCACACTAGTAGACGTGATGGCCGCTCTTGTTTTGGTCCAAACCGAGCTTGCCGCCTCACGTCAAGAAACGGCAGCATTACAGAGCAGAGTAGACAGGATGCAAAGAAATCCGTTCACACCCAACATCAGTAGTAGTGGAAGTACCAGCACAAATACCCTTAGCCCCCCCCTGAGAGGTTCCACAGGGACACAAAAAAGGTCCAGGTGTTCATGACCCAGGTACTATTACACTTCACCTGCAAGCCCAAAATGTTCATATCCAACCAGGCCCGGATTACTTTCCTGATTTCCTAGCTGGGTGGTGAGGCAGCACAGTGGGCGGTCCCCATAGTACGGAAAGACGATACCTTGCTCTACGACTGGGATGAATTCAGGGTTCGAGAAAACATTTGATCGTCGGGCCAAGACCTTCTCCTCTGACAGGGATCTTCTTGAACTGCGGCAAGGCACCTCGGATCTGGTCAATTACCTTAACAGTTTCCACAGAGTAGTAGTAGAAACTGATTGGCCGGAGGCCAAACAGTTGGCCATCTTTTACCAGGGTCTCACATAGGAACTAAAAGACGTCCTCGCCCAAATGGTTCAAGCTATCATCTTGTCACGCTTAGACTATGCCAGTGTCTTACTGCTAGGTGCCAACAAAACTGAAGTAGCCCGTTTTCAGAGAGTTCAGAACTCGGCTGCTAGGACCCTGGTCGGTCTTCCCCGGAGATGCTCTGCCAGAGCTACGATTAAAAAACTGCACTGGCTCCCAGTGGAATCTCGCATTAAATTTAAGGCACTTTGTCTGGCATTCAAAATTCTTAAACTTCAGAGCCCGGCCATTTTGCGCCCTCTTTTGACTCCTTATGTCCCGCAACGTAATTTACGCTCCCTTGGTCAGCACCTTGCAATCATCCCTAGGAGCAGGCTCTGCCGTATGGGTGGACGGTCTTTTTGGGTGCTGGGAGCCAGGCTCTGGAATTCCCTTCCGGTTGCCATCCGTGGTATCGAGAATCTGCTTGCTTTTCGTAAAGCTGTGAAGACCTTCCTGTTCTCCTCCTCCTAAGGCTTTGCCCTGTTTGGCCCGCTCCATCCACTCCACCCTCATTGATCGCTAGCGCCGGGACGCCTCTTTGCTGGGGCAGCTGTTGCGTTCTTACAAACTAATAACATAACATATCATAACATAGAGATCTGCAAAACTACAATTCCCGGCATGCAAAGCGAGTCACGCCCCACCTGACTGCGAGGCGACGTCGGAAGCAGGGTAAATGGTGGCGGTCGAAGAGGAGACGCTGCCGATTATCCTGATCGCCTGCGCTGAAGCAGACTTCTCCTACGGACTTCATTCAAAGGTGGTTAGAGTGCTGTAAACACATACCAAGTACAGCATTTCTCTGGAGCAAGAGCTAAAGTGTTTTCCTGTGTCATCCCCAGGTCTCCCTCCCAGCTATTCCTATCCTTTCCTTCCCCCGCTTGATAGCTCCAACAGTCTGTGAGCATTTCATTCCAGACTTGGTGTTATCGTGAGATGGGCCCCCATAGAGCATCGATTCCATTACGAGGATTCGGGAAGGAGGAGCCTGACAGAATAATCGGCCCACGTATTCTATATCCTCCTGGTGGTGTTGAAGCTAGAGATGGCCACACTAGTAGACGTGATGGCCGCTCTTGTTTTGGTCCAAACCGAGCTTGCCGCCTCACGTCAAGAAACGGCAGCATTACAGAGCAGAGTAGACAGGATGCAAAGAAATCCGTTCACACCCAACATCAGTAGTAGTGGAAGTACCAGCACAAATACCCTTAGCCCCCCCCCTGAGAGGTTCCACAGGGACATAAAAAAGGTCCAGGTGTTCATGACCCAGGTACTATTACACTTCACCTGCAAGCCCAAAATGTTCATATCCAACCAGGCCCGGATTACTTTCCTGATTTCCTAGCTGGGTGGTGAGGCAGCACAGTGGGCGGTCCCCATAGTACGGAAAGACGATACCTTGCTCTACGACTGGGATGAATTCAGGGTTCGAGAAAACATTTGATCGTCGGGCCAAGACCTTCTCCTCTGACAGGGATCTTCTTGAACTGCGGCAAGGCACCTCGGATCTGGTCAATTACCTTAACAGTTTCCACAGAGTAGTAGTAGAAACTGATTGGCCGGAGGCCAAACAGTTGGCCATCTTTTACCAGGGTCTCACATAGGAATTAAAAGACGTCCTCGCCCAAATGGACCCCCAACCTCGCACCTGTGGTGCTCTGATTGAACTCACCTTATGTCTCGATCACAGACTGAGATACAGAAAAGGAGACCACTAACGGAGGGAGAGACACGTACCCCTGAATGATCGTGTGTTTACCCCAGAGAAAACCCCAGCAAAGGCAGAACCTATGGAGATGGGGCAGTGAGAGCTTCCTTAACGTTCAGCGAGAGAGACCACCGGCACAAACAAGGATTATGCTTGTATTGTGGAAAAAAGGGACATTACCTTCGGGATTGCCCTGTAAAACCCAAATACAGTCGTCCTCGCGTTGGGCAAGTAGCGGCGATAACTTCTGAACAAGGGGCGGAAAACCACAACACTTGAGGAAACAAGAAGGGAAACCCTCAAACACATGTCCTATCCCTTCAGTAAATTTCTTCACCATCTCTGAAGCTGACCACTTCTTTATTTCTTGGAGTCGGATAGTCAATCAGGAACAGAAACACAAAGGGCCATGGTGGATTCAGGAGCCACAGGATGTTTTATGGACAGGGATGATGCGGAACGACTGGGGGTACAGCTGGTCAGCAAACCAAACCCCGAGCCTGTGTATGCGGTCGATGGCAAAGAGCTAGAAGCAGGACCCATTAGCCACAGCACGACGGAGTATGAGGTTAATTTTGAAGGGTATCACCAGGAATGGCTCTCTTTCAATGTCATTCAGGCTCCACAGTATGGGGTAATACTGGGCCTCCTGTGGCTGCCAAAACATGAACCTACCATTAACTGAGTGAATAAGACTTTGCATTTGAATACCCCCTACTGCCAAGACCATTTCCATCACCCATGCCAGAGACCCTCCAAAACATTAGCAGCTAAGCATCACATCGCAACAGCCGCGGAAAAGAACGTAGAGCTACCCACATGCTATGAGATGTACAGCAACATGTTCAGTGACACCCAGGCATAGATGCTCCCGCCACATAGAGAGTATGATTGTCGGATTGACCTTATCCCAGGATTCGTGATTCCATGTGGCCGACTGTATGCTCTTACCCTGCCTGAGAATGAATACCTCCGCAGTTATTTGGATAAACACCTGGCGATGGGATTCATACGTTCTTCCAGATCTCCGGGAGCATCTCCTCTCTTTTTCATACCGAAGGCCAATGGGGATTTGCGATACTACATAAACTATAGTGCGTTGAACGCCATAACCATTAAGAACCAGTACCCGCTACCGTTGATCCCTGGTCTTTTGGAGCAGTAGAGAGTTGCAGGCATATATACGAAGCTCGACCTCAGAGGGCGGTATCATCTGGTGCGGATGCGCCAGGGTGATGAATGGAAGACCGCCTTCAAATTGCATATTTGAATATCTCGTCATGCAGCGTTTCAGTTCTTCCTCAACTAAGTCCTCAGAGAATTCTTGGCCCACTTTGTCGTGGTTTATATCGATGACATCTTGATATATTCGACTAATGAGGAAGAACATGTCATCCATGTAGGTCAAGTACTACAGGCTCTACGGAAACATCTACTATTTTGCAAAATCACCAAATGCGAATTTCATGTAACCACTGTTGAGTTCTTAGGAGTCATGCTTACTCCCTCAGGACAGATCATGGCGGAAAGGAAGATGCAGGCAATTATAGAATTGCCACGTCCTACTACTGTAAAAGAAATACAAAGCCTGTTGGGTTTCGCTAACTTCTACAGGAGGTTTATTCAACACTTTTCGGACCTGGTGGCACCCTTGACCCGCTTAACCCGAAAGAAGACACCCTTTCTTTAGACCAAAGAAACACACAATGCGTTGGATCTTTTGAAGGAGGCCTTAATGTCTGCTCTGGTTCTCACGCATGCCAATCCAAGGTTGCCTTTCATCGTGGAGGCAGACACGTCTGACATAGCTGTGGGAGCTGTGTTGTCCAAAAAGGCACGAAACTACCAGTTACCTACATCCCATTGTGTTCATATCCAGAAAATTAAATCCGGCTGAACAAAACTATACGATTGCGGAAAAGGAACTCCTGGTGAAAAGAGACTCAATTCTGGAATGGAGACACTGGTTGATGGGAGCAGTCCACCAGGTAACAGTCTATTCTGACCATAGCAACCTTCAGTTCATGCGATCCGCATGGCATCTCACTCCTTGCCAGCTCCGTTGGACGTTGTTTTTTGCCAAATATCCCTTCATTGTCACCTTCCGGCCAGGCGCAGACAATAAAAAGGCTGACGCTTTGACAAGGCAAGAAAACCCTGCTCAACAGTTCTCCATTCTTGAACAATCCATCACAGCACCTAGCCAGGTACTGTGTACTGTACAGACGGACAGATTTCTGCAGAAGACTAGAAGAGGGATACAATTGTTTACCTGGAGAACCTGGCTCAAGCTTCATCCTGAATGACGAATAAGACAAGGGCTCCCCATGAAAGGCTCGCAGGTACTGGTTCCTACCCAAGAGCTACGCAAGATGGTGTTCACATGGTGTCATAGTCACCCATGTGCAGGACACATAGGAGGAAATAAGACCCTGGAGAAAGTGTTGAGACAATGTTGGTGGCCCACGGTCTGTCCGGACATTCTGCGATGGGTTCGAGAATGTCCCACGTGAGCCCAAACGAAGACCGACCACAGACAAGCCCAAGGACTACTACAGCCCTTGCCCACACCTGAGATGCCATGGGAAATATTTTCTGTGGACTTCATAGTAGGGTTACCAAAGAATCAAGGCAACACAGCAATCTTTGTGGTAGTGGACTATCTAACCAAAATGGGACACTTTGTTGCTTGCAAACAAGCACCCTCGGCAGGCCAATTGGCGCCAATCTTGTTAACACATATCGTCAGGTTACATGGCCTTCCCAAAGTCATAGTCTCAGATAGAGGAGCCCAGTTCACGGCTCTTTTCTCGTAGACCTGGTGTTCGGAGTTACGAATCGCCACCTCCCTTTCCACAAGCTACCACCCTTAGACAGATGGACAGACAGAGAGGCTTAATCAGACCCTCAAACAGTATCTCAGATTTTATGTGGATAACAATAAAGAAGCTTGGGTGTATGTATGTATGTATGTATTTATTGCTTATTAAGCGCAACTGTCACCCCCAAGGGTATCCTGGCGCTGAAACCGAACCGTGCATCAATTAAAACAGCTACATTACTCTGGGAAACAGATAAGTTTTGAGGCTCTTTTTGAAGGTGAGCAGATCAGGGCAGCTCCTTAATGCCAGGGGGAGGGTGTTCCACATTGTGGCAGCTGCAAAGCTGAAAGCGCGACCACCCATTCTCGTTCTGTTAATTTTAGGAACTTTTACCAAGAACGCCGAAGATGATCTTAAAGGTCTGGCTGCCTGATACCAAAGGAAGAGGGTCTGCAGAGGTATTGGTCCCAGTCCATGCAGGGCCCTAAAAACAAGGCAGAGAGCCTTAAACGCAATTCTCTGCTGGACTGGAAGCCAATGTAGATCGGCTAAAGCTGCCGATGAAGAGGCGGACCGTGGTCGAGACAAGGCCAGTTTAGCGGCCATATTCTGTATCCTCTGGAGCTTTAAGATAAGAATCTTTGGGGCACCCAAAAGTAGTGCGTTACAGTAGTCGATCCTACTGAGAATGGAACTACGCACTACCTCGGCTCTGGAGCCCCGTGGAAGAAGTGGCAGGATTTTCCGTAAAGCACGGAGCAAACCCATGCAAGTTGCTACCGTTTTATTTACGGAGGCATCAAGCTGCAAGTTGGGTTCGAATATAACTCCCAGGTTGCGAGCTGACTCTGCCGCCTCCACCGATCCCGGAATGGACATAGGCCAGAAATCGGCCGGTAGTGTACGGGGAGTTCGGTCCAAGGAGCAATGGAGTACCTCCGTTTTCGATCCGTTGAATTGCAACGCATTGGCTCGCAGCCATGCTGCTGTGGCTGCCATACAACGGTGAAAGACATCCCTTGAAATAGTCTCTGAGCCCTGGTTGCAATGGTTGTGGGTGGCAGAAATAGCTTACAACAGCGCCAAACACTCTTCCACACAACATACTCCTTTCCTTAGCAACTACGGTTTTCACCCTCGGTTTCACCCTTTAGTTCTTCCCAGCAAGAACAACAAACTACCCGAAGTAGGTGTGAGACTAGCACACATCCGCAAGACCTTGCATGCAACCCGTACCAACCTTCTCAAGGCAAAAATGACATATAAAACACAGGCAGACAAACATGGAAGACCAGGTCCTGTGTATAAAAAAAAAAGATAGGGTGTCGCTGTCAACACAATATATTCGATACAGGAAATACAGTGTATTTAATCCTAAATTCATCGTCCCTATCGAGTGGTCAAGCATGTCAATCCTGTGTCAGTAAAGCTACAGTTGCCGGCCCATTTCCGAATCCACCCTGTTTTCCATGTCTCGCTACTGAAGCCTTCCCACTGCCCATTGCAAAAAAGGCCTGATCCCATATGGGTGTGTCAGGAGCAGGAGTATGAGGTAAAGGAGATCATGGACGCCAAGAGGGTACGTGAGAAGATCTGGTATTTACTCGCATGGAAGGGATATGGGCCCGAGGAGAACACATGGGGCCCGATTCACAGAATTAACTTAAGACAAAATCCTAAACTTACTACCATTTTGGTATTCCCAGAAGGCAGTTACTCATTTGGGTGTTCACAGAACTCCTAACTTTACTACTCCTAAACTGAGAAGATCCTAACTTTAAGACTTTCGGTATTCATAGAAGGCATTTAGGAGTCCAAAAGTTAGGACTCCTAACTTTACTACTCCTAAACTGTGAAAAATCCTAACCTTAAGACTTTCGGTATTCACAGAAGGCATTTAGGAGTCCTAAAGTTAGGAGTCCTAACTTTACTACTCCTAAACTGAGAAAAAATCCTAACTTTAAGACTTTCGGTATTCACCGAAGGCATTTAGGAGTCCTAAAGTTAAGACTCCTAACTTCTGTGAATACCGAAATGAGTAAGTGCCTTCTGTGAATACCAAAATGAGTAAGTGCCTTCTGCGAATACCAAAATGGTAGTAAGTATAGGATTTTGTCTTAAGTTAGTTCTGTGAATCGGGCCCATGGGAACATTTCGGGGAGGTACATGCACCTCGGTTGGTGGCCCGGTTCCATCGCTTACATCCGGACAAACTATCAGTCAGCCAGCGTTCTCCGGGAGGGGGATGTGCTGTCAGGAGTGGACACCGGTTGCGAGCTGGCGCGAACCAGGAAGTGTAGAGATCTGCAAAACTACAATTCCCGGCATGTAAAGCGAGTCACACCCCACGTGACCACGAGGCGACGTCGGAAGCAGGGTAAATGGCGGCGGTCGAAGAGGAGACGCTGCTGATTATCCTGATCACCTGCACTGAAGCAGACTTCCCCTACGGATTTCATTCAAAGGCTGTAAGAGTGTTTTACGCACATTCCAAGTACCTCATTTCTCCAGAGTCCTGTTTATGGGGCTCTTGCAGAGGAGGCTATCGATTCTCAGGGATTGTTTATTTTGAAAAGAGCTTCTCTCTGTTGGCAGGGACCGGTAATCCACGGTCCCTTGCAGAGGAAAGCTTGCAGTCATTGGGTATTGTTGTGGCTAACACTATTTTCTCTAGGAAAAAACCAGTCCGGTTTCAATCAGGAAAGAAACCAAAGTCTATTGGTTTTTTCTATAAGTGGCCTTGTGGGGCAAAACACCTGTTCAGGACCCTACCTTGACATTGGTGCGACTATTGGTTATTCAGTACAGAAGGGTCACACTGGTACTTTGTATTTCGTTTACTTTATGACAAGGATATTGTGGAGTATCAACGTACCTGGGCTTCTTTCTTTTGTTTGGACATCATGCAAGACTGTGATTGAACTTTATCCCATCTTGTACCCAGAAATTTGGTTGTTCCTTATTTTCTTATTTTTATTTTCCAGAAGAGAGTGCTGCAAAAAGGGTGCGGTTCTCAGTGTTCACCTATGGCCATAATGTCGTATAATCTGTGGTACGTGATATATGGGTTTCCTTAAACATACTTAACCGAGGTATCGATTGAGCTAGGAAGTGATTACAATGCATGTTCCTCTCTATCTCCTATAGTTCAGGTTGAGAAACAGGCAACCACCCTGCTCTCTTCTGGCATCATTCGTTCACTTCTTTGTTATTACAGGTAGGGTGTGAGAACTGCTCTAGAATTGAATATTGGAAGTGTACCTGTTTAAAACTGAGTAGGAGTGTTACAGTATATATCCTTATAGAATTTTCCTGTGTCATCCCCAGGTCTCCCTCCCAGCTGTTCCTACCATTTCCTTCTCCCGCTTGATAGCTCCAAAATGTCAGTATTTCATTCCAGACTTGGTGTTATTGGGAAGTGGGTCCCCAAAGAGCATCGATACCACACCAAGGATTCGGGAAGGAGGAGCCTGACAACCTTTCTACTCTATGCCATTGCACTCTACGACACTACTCTATACTTCTGCACTCTACCCTGCACCACTCCACTTACCCTGTACCACTCCACTCTGTGCCACTTCACTCTACTCTGAAATTATCTACTCTATGTCACTGCACTCTACACCACTGCACTCTACTCCACTTTATGCCACTGCACTCGACTCCACTTTGCGCCACTCTACTCTATTTTATTGCACAGTACGCCACTGCAATCTTCTTTACCCCACTCTACTCTACATCACTGCATTCTATGCCAATGGACTCTATACCACTGTAGCGCAGTGGAGAAGCAGACCAGGACAATTGAGGTGGCTTATTTTGTAGGGATTTATTTAACAGTCAAAAGGCAAAAGGATTCGGGGATGGTAGGTATGCAGTCCAAAAAGAAACGGGGAATTCTGGGAGATGTAGTGTAAATCCAAAATAACACAGGGGTTTGGGAACACAGCTTTGTCCCACTCGGTTGTCCTTCTTGCGTTTCAAATACAACGGTCTTCCCGCCTGACTCGCAGACTTGACAGGCGTGCAGGTATCATGTAAGAAAACAGAACAAAATAGCCGTCAGGTAGGGGATTTGGGTACAGAAATGGCGCAGGAAGCAAGGGGAGAGAGGGGAAGATATCACCGAACCTTCACCAGTGTATATGTGGCTTGTTTCAGAAGCGCCCGTATTTGCACCTCTAAGTCACGCAAGTTACTGAGTTCCACCCACTTCCCCGCCTCCCTTTCCGTCCTCCGGTCCCCGACTCCAAGGAAGTTGAAGTCTGTTTCGTACCTTGTGAAGCCACGACCCCCGGTGGCCGTGGCTGGCGTGCTCGTGTTGCCAGGTAGGGTCTGGCTGCCGGTCTCTTCCGGACCTCGGCTCCTCACCAGCGTCGGAGGCTTCTTCTGGTGACGTCGTCTTCGGGTCGATAGGCGGTGTCCCTGTGTTCTCCCACGGTGGTATAAGGAAGGTCCTAACCGGCGTTTCCTCCCTGCTCGCGATGTGTGGTCCCAGTGAACGCCGTAACTCCCTCGCATCTCCCTTGAAGTAGCAGTCTTACGGGCCACGTGACTCAGTCACCTGGTATGCTCGCTCGGATTCCTTAAAGGGCCAGTCCACTCCGCGCCCAGGCTGTGAATACAGAAGGGGATATGGGGATAGAAAGCGGGGAAATTGTCCCGACACATCGTCCAAGGAGTGCAAATCCTCACAACCACATTACTCAAAGCCAATACACTCTGCACCAGTCCACTCTGCCCCCCTTTACTGAACACCGCTTCACTTTAGTCCACTCCACTCCATTCCACTCCACTCCACTCTATGACACTCCACTCCCCAATACTCCACTCTATGATGCTCTACCCCATTAAACTCTGCTCCACTATATGACACTCCACCGTACAATGCTCTACTCCACTCTATGCAACTCTAAAACACAACTCCACTCCTCAACGCTCTACACGACTCCCTGTATGCTAGTCCAGGCCACTATACTCCACTCTGTTCTTTGACACAAAACTCCACTCCACTGCTCCACTCTACGCTACTCCACTCCACTCTATGGCACTCCACTCTGACACCCTATGCCACTGCACTCTACGCCACTCAACTCTACTGTACTCTATGGCATTCTACCCTGAAGCACTACCCCACTTTATGCCACTCCACTCTACAACAATCTACTCCACTCTGAAACTCTATACCACACCACTCAACTCTATGCCCTTCCACTGTGGGACACTCTACTCTACTCCACTCAACTCTACTCTACACCACTCTATACCACTCCATGCCACTTCACTCTACTCCACTGTGCGACACTTCCCTCCACTCTCCTTTATCCCGCTAATTTTTAGTCATGCTAAGCAGCAGCTACACTGGTGTACAACATCGCTAAAACACATTGACAAAGCCAATAGATCTTGCATAGGCGAAACCTATTGGCTTTGCAAATGCTTGTGTTACTTTCAGTTCATAAGTTACACTCCTGATATAGTGAACTGTCATCAAAGATCTGAATGAAAACTGCATAGTATAGGATAGAAAGTTATGTTTTTTTTCTCCAGTCTTTCATTATCCTAATGCTGCTAAAAAATGGATTGATTTGGCTAGAAATAATTTTTTTATTAGTAAATCCAACCTCAACCACTATGGTATGTTTTAAATTCGGAGTTTGTGCTTCTCCAGACCAAATACTCTTAACATATACTGCCTAGTAGTATGGATGACGTGATTCCTACACCTTGTGGTCCTCATTGTCTTATGTAACATTTCCTACAGAATGTTTTACACACGTAAGATGTATTGTCTCTGTATAGTTTATGCGATGTAAAGTGTTCCAAAACCCTAACACTGTTATGAATAGCGCTATAAAACAAATATTATGTATTTGCGAGAGGAGCTATAGAGAGATGAGGGGTAATGCTGAATTGTGCTAGTGAAGGAATCTGTGGAGAAGGAGGTCATGGGGGTGTTGGGCAACGAAAAAGATTGTCGCACCAAGCGCCACCAGCCCTTAAAACCAGCCCTGCTTAGAGGCTAAGACTTTACTGCAGATGCTTCGCACTGGAAGTATACTCCAGTTTCCTTAGAGATGATCTCCTGTTTTGGGGGATCTTGTAGTGGCATGAGGTTTAGATGTGGATATGTTGCCATTATTTGACTTTTTATGCAGACTTAAAAAAGTAACGAATGTATCAAACAGTTCACCAATAAAGTATCCATTTTTTTCAGCAAATTAACTTACTTCTCAAATGTGATTTAACTCATCACCATGTCAAATAACTCGTTTTGCCACTTTGCAAATAGAACTTTTTTGAACAGTAGAACTTCACACTGTCTTTTTCCATAACCCAGTTTAGAAGAGCTGCTGGCAAAAATTCTAGCTTGGATTAAGCAGCACATGAAACTGAATGAATTCGTTTGTCCTAAATACAGTAGTACAAGTGTGTATTTGTATGCTGGTATCTGTGTCAGCAAACATACGTAACTCATCGACCAATACCGAAGGACCGGCTAATTCAGACCCTTTCTTCAAACAAATTCTGACACTGCCTAAACCTGGCACCCAAAACCTCACAAGCATTAATGTTTCCATAATGCAGGTCATTTTGCGCCTCCAGACACATGGCCATCGGACACCTCAGGTATAGTCATGACCTTCTACTCAAGGTTTCGCATTAGAGATATTTGAAGGTCATCATGTACCTCATCCAAACCCCTTCTGTTATCTCGGTAAAACCATTCACCCTGATGCCAGCAGCAAGTTATTTTTCGCTGAAGTTAAACTATTTTTTGTATGTTTATTGCTTTTAGGTATTTTGTTTTATATACATGTTATAAACATAGCGCCATCAATGTTACATTGCAGGAAAGTTTTCTTTTATAAGTCCACCATACATAGTTTCATTCACTTGATTGATGTCACATATATTGTCAAGACTTTTTAACTTGCTTTCAGAACTGTGAATTCTATGCCTCCAGATTCGTCTTAAAACACAAGTTAATTCTTTACAACAACCACTGACTGATTATTCGCGCAACTTGGTCTCTGTGCTCATATTTTAGGCACCTGTTTTTTTCTATTCGTATACTGTCAGACAGCTCTATTATCCCATCCACATGTACATCTAGGTCCTATCATAGGGGGTTCTCAGAGGTGGAGAGTATCGAATCCAGAGATGTGTAATGGGTCATCTTTGGATCCCTCTCTGTTTTTCTCCCTATAATACTACACCATCACTCTTTGCCCGTTTACAAACCACCTTATTCCATTTTTCTAACTGCGGTGCCCTAACTGCCGCCAATGCAAACCTATACATCTTTTTTCTAGCATCAGGGCTAGGTCTGTAAATTTAATTCCAAGTTTCTTAGCGATCGTCCTGGACAGCAAGCCTAGAAGCAGGGTTCTGGTGTATATACATGTTCTATGTTCAGTATAATCTCTGGTTGAGCTATTATCTCGCTCCAGAATTGTTATGATTGCAGCTCCAAATTATATCATAAAAGTTCAAGTTGGGTAGATCACTTGTCGGACATTGTAATGTGGCTGTTCCCAATGTTAAATGTATCTTTCGGCGGGTGATGTGTCTCCAATGGACAGAGTTTAACTGAGTATACTTTTCCTTTGCATTTTTCTATATTCTCTGTTTGTATTGAGGACCTTCTCCCAGTCCCTGTCAGTCAATTCCCTTCCAATATGGTTGTCTTACTACATCCTCCTACTTTGTAGCCATGCTTACGGGTTGTTTTTGCTCTTTCTGTTTTTTTTTCTGGTACAGTCAGTGGAAACAGCTATGCTTTTCATCAAGATATATCTATGGACTTAGTTTACTGGTTTTCCTTAATGGTTACGGGGCGAGTGTCACTCACTTGGTAACAATAAACATCTATTATCTGTTAATAGCACCAAGACACTCCCGGTGTTTGAATGTGAGCCAGCGTCGGATTGGTAACAGGGGCATTCGGGCAATGCCCAAGGGGCCGGGGTCCGAGGTCCACCAGAGGGCTGCTTTTGAGCAGCCTGGGGGCCGATTAGGGTGGCGTCTCTGTTGTTCGACTATCCCGCCAGCGGCCCAGTGGGTGTCTGAGTGGCCTTTCTGGAGGGAGATGGGCGCTCATTACCTCCCATATAGCAGCAACAGGTAGAGGTGTCACCCCTGTTCTCTCGCTGGGCCGCCCATTAATGTAGGCATACTGAGCGGGGCAGGGGGCCTGAGCAGAAGTGGCCTCACTTGTTTTCAGGTGTGTTTCACCAGTGTAGACTGATGCATGCATGTTTTTTTAACCCCACCCTTTTATGTAAATCTACGCTGAAGCAGTGATTTGAGGGAAGGCGTTATGCAAATGTGGGCCGATTTTTTTATGCGTGCCCAATCCAACCCTGATGTGAGCTCTACTGATACACCTCTTATGTGAGAATAGACTACTGCTGCCTGTGTTATACTTATTTTGTGGCTGACGCATGTATTGCTGCTGCCTTTGCTTCACCTGTACTTCATTTATGAGAGAAGCATATGCTGTTCTTAAGTGTTTTGCAGGTTCTGTGAGTGAAGGAATCTTGCATTGCACTTGCCCCTCCTGTTATTTGTGTTAGTGACGCTTCGGAAAACATTTCCGACAACAGGAGTGGAAAGGTTAACAATACCAATGCTTGTTTAAATTCAGAGCTGCATCACTAAGCACCACCTCAACACATTCCTTATTACTGAGCTGTTTCTCTGCTCCAGAGGCAGTGCCTTATGGTTCCAGCATATTCTGAAAGGCCTCTATCTCAACCCACTGTTTGTGCCAGGCTTCATATTCCTTCACTGTGTCAGTCTGTGAAAGGAGCCTCCCTCATTCCACATCTATGGCAGTCAGTCATTAAAGCCCTCCGCCTGAGCAGCCTGCTGTTAAAGCACGGTAACCCGGGGTACCAGCCAGCGTACAACGAGGGCGTAACAGGTGCTGCACCCATACCGGGAAGTGTTGGCACTCTTTCTCAAATTTAAGAACAGCAAGTACTCCGTTGATGTCAATTTAAAAGACCATTGAAACGTGATAAAATAACTTTTGTACACAATTTCTAAAAAAAGGAAATATTCCTTAGAGAAGTTTTGAAATGCAGGCTTTTCCGTTAGCAAAATGAAACAAATCCTTTATGTAACAATTCAACAAGTGTACCGACGCGAATACGATATTATACAAATAATGTAGGCCAACGCATACACCAAAAGGGTCTTACAGATTGAGACAAAAAATAGGAAATGTAAATATTTTAAGTATTGTTAGTTTATATTCGTTTGAGTATAACGAACCGTATATGTATCTAACCGTACACCATCTCTGCCGGCAAACCAGCCAAAACATGGGTGTTTATCACCCTAACGTTAGCAGCCCCGGGGCATAGTCCCTGCCAAAAAACAGTGCTTAATTTGAGCAGGTGGTTTCCGATGCTCATGAGTCGCACTTATGACGGTCTGCTTTTGAAATTAACACAACAATATTTGTTTATTCATTCAAAACTCATTAAAAGTGACTAATACCTGCTGTCCAATCCATTCTTGTAGCTATGAGGGCTTGAATTAGTCTTAATTGTCACACTTTTAGAGATGCACAATTATTAGCTTTATTGGTACTGCCTTTGGTAACGTTGGCAGGGACAATAGGTTGTGCAAGCTGCTGTGGCCCTGGGACGTGGGCCCTGGTGCTTATGCTCTTTACAAATTAATCACAGCCAAAAAAGGAATGAATATGGGGGGTTGGGGGGGGGGGGGTCTGTCATCCACATGGCCCTTGGCAACAGTCGTGCGGTGTAATAAGAATTGGTAAAGACAATAACACTTGCCTATGGGGGACCTATCGACTTTGTCAATCAATCAGGATTTATAAAGCGCAGCTAATCACCCGATAGAGTAACAAGGCTCTTGCTGGTCACTGGGGCTTATCCAACAGCCAGGTCTTGAGGTTCATTAGGAATTCCAAAGTGAGGTGATGGTTTGGAATTGTGTGGAGAGACTGTTACAGGTCTTTGCTGTGAGGTGGGAGAAGGAGTACCCTCCACTTCTGCTTCAGTAGATGCAGGAAGTATGTGCAAGTGAGAGGGAGGTGGAGCGTATTCTTCTCGGCGCTTGGTGGAAGTTCAGGCAGTGGTTAATATTGGCAGGTCTTTGGTTGTATAGAGTCTTGTGTGCATGGGTAAGCAGCTTGAATTGGCATCTCTTCTGTACGGGAAGCCATTGGAGTTGCCTGAGGTGGGGTGTGATGTGAGTTCTTCAGGGAAGGCCGAGGATGAATCTGGCTGTGGTGTTCTGTATGCTCTGAAGTCTCTGTAGGAGGTCTGTGGTGATTCCTACGTAGAGAGCAGAGCCCAGTCGGCTGGTAATAAGGGCCAGTGTCACAGTGTTCTTGTGTGTAGGGGTAGCCACTTGAAGCATGTAACACGTAGCATGCATGTGAGAAAGCAGGCAGGGAGACATCAGTGATCTGTGACTTCAAGGTGAGCTTGTTGTCAATGATGATTCTGAGGTTTCTACGTGGTCAGAAGGAGTGAATGCAGGGTTTAGGTCTGATGCCACCAGGAGTCGTTCAATGTGTTGCTGCTGTTGTTGAAGATCAATCAATTTCTTTTAGCCAAGTCGTACAGAAGCGCATGTGGCAACTGTGCAACATGGCCGAAAGTTGGAAAAAAAAGTGCTATGATGTGTACAGCACTAACCATGAGGGGCATTAATCAGTTTTCTTAGTATGGGATTATACTTTGCCTTAAAAAAAAATAATGAATTATGTTATTACTGAGCTGAAGTTCGCTGTGTTGGCTCAGCATGAAGATTGTGCCAAAAAGGACATAGGGCAGTGGCATCAGCATCTCTTTTTAAATTTCTTCATTGGAGGAGGAGCTACAACACCAACCAAGATGGCCGCATAGTCTCCCGGCTCTGCTGACCCCCGTCCTCCGCTCGCTCATCCTGTTGAATATCCTGATCTCCTGCCCCGGATTCATGTGGGTGAACTAGTCTGCATCCCGAGGGTGTGATCGCAAAATTTTTCTGATGTTCTGGTGTGAAGTAACATCGAAAAATGTTTTGAGGCCTAACCCAGACTGGAAGCCGGGGCCTCGATTTCTGGTCTACCCAGGTCCAAAGTGAACAACAACGGACTGCCGAGGGTGGTTGGTTCCGGTCCCTGGAACTTTCGAAAATTTCTCTGAACTACTTTGCAACCATCTGCTGCCTAGTGATGTACCTGAGGTGAGGCGACGGGTGGTGCGCGGTGCAGCGTCGCGGAGGGCCCCGGCCCGGAGGCCCGGCACTAGCACCGCTGGTGCCCCGGGGTAGGGGTCCCGCCGCACGTTGCTGCATGTTGCTGGCCCGTCCCTCACAGCCTGTTTCTGCTCCGGCGTATCCTGCCCCGGAGAGGGTGCCTCTCCGTGGGGTTCGTTATGCCTGCGGCCGAATGGAACCCGGCGGAACGGACTCAATGTGGCCCTTCCTTGCGGATGGTAATGGCGGAAGTTGCGGCGCTTCACGCGATGGTGAGGGCCCAGGTCAATCATTGGCTGTCGGCAACAGATGGAATCATAGGACCGGGAACGAGCCCTGACTTGCTCTTTGAGACCCGGCAGCCGATTTGCCCCCTGTTGGAAGCCCTACTGGTGTGTTTGGACCCGGTGCTGGAAGCTGAGCCTGCCCCCGAAGAAACGGAATTCATTGTGTGTGCTGAGTTTGGTGACTCTCTTAAGTTCTCGGAAACATCGGTCCTACAGTTATCGGAGCATTTCACTGCTTCCCCCATCCTGGACACTGTTGGCCCACACTTTGATCGGCGTCGGAATGAGTCGCACCCCCTCCCCAATCGGTCTCCCAATATGGCGGATGGAACGATGCTTGGCTTCGGGGACGGGGAGGGACATCGTTGGTGCAAGCTGTGTGCGTTGGGACCTGCTATTCCTCTCCTAATGGCTGACTCAAGCTCTGGCTGCTTCTGAGTGAACTTTGACTTTCCGGGGATGTGGCTTTTCTTATCCGAGGGACACGGCAACTTTGTTAGACGGGGCCAAGGCTGAGATTGTGGGTTGAATCGTTTACGATGGATCTATTGGTAACTAGACTGCTTCATCTACGGACGGATTCCAGGGCGGGGGGTTTGTGGTTCCCCCCGGGGTATTTTTGTATGGTGGACAATTTTACTTGTGTTGGCTTAGGGGGGCCCCTTTGATAGGGCGGGGGGGAGAGACCGGGAGCGCATAGACTATCGCCTTCCTCCGCGTCCCCGTTAGGTGGGGTTTCCTTTCTTTCTCCTTTTTCTCTTCTTCTTCTATATTTCGGGTTTGGTTCTCGGGCGACAGGCACACTGCTGGGGGGGGGCGTAGTCATCTGCAGGGGTGCAGGGTGGGGGGTTGGGGGAGGGGATCTTTCGTTTTATTTTTGTTTCTATGGCCTTTTTTCTCTTCTCTTATCTTTCTTTGTCTTTTTTCTTTTCTGGGTCAGTGCAGTGGGTGTCCTTTGGTATCAATCCCTGCTTTTTCATCTGTGCCTCAATTTTCGTGGTGTTTTTTGGGCTTTAGGGCAGGTAACTGCAGGCGCGAATTGACCGTAATATTCCTTCACATCCTGACCTCTTGTTTCAGCGCCATTGATTTGATCGATTACTGTTTATTGTCGATACGTTTACTATTCTGCCTGCCATTTTCGCTGCTGGGAAATTGTTCGGCACCTGATCCTTCCATCTTATATTATAAAATGAAAACCTTTTATATCCTGTTTTTTAATTGTGATGTTCAGTGGCCAAGAGTACGCTAGTGTGGAGATTCTGCTCCCCGAGGTGCTGCATGTGATTAAAACTGCTCTCTGTTAATCTAACTGCTTAGCGGCCGGTCCCTGGGGTTGTAGGCCCATACTTGTATTTGGTTTAGATGTTAATAAAGGTTTTCAAAAAAAAAAAAAATTCTTCATTGGCATTTCAGTGAGCACAACATATATCATGTATAATTGTCGAAGTATGATACATATTTGTAGAAACGCTCTGCAATGCGCAATGCAAACAACAGGGGAGGTGGGGACGCATTGTCAGTTATATATATATATCCTTCTATTCGTGCATCCAGCGAAGAGAGAGAACTGTACAGTTCACAGCCTATCTGTACAGCGACACTGTGAGTATAGTGCACCTACTAGCTAGTTCCAAGTTGGTTGGGGTCTGTAGGTTGGAGCTGCTCGGGTTCTACTTGTGCGTGCATGTTTGAGTTATTGTCCTGAGACCGTTGGGGAGTTGGGGCCGTCAGTAATGCAGATGGGTAGCAATGTTACAACCGGGTCCCAAATGTCTTTGGGGCGAGACGCAGCCAGCATTAATTCCCAGAAGTTGGCCAGTTGCATTTGGCAATAAGTAATGTCATGCACCCAATTATCTATTAAAGGTGCATTTTGTTTCGTCCAGTGCATGGCAACTCTGCGTTTGGCTAGCAGGAGCAACATTGCAAGTAGGCGGCGAGTGCCAGTCGGGGCTTCTTTAACATAGCTCAGCAATAGAGTTGTGAAGTCCAACGTTATCCCCAGTATTTCTTGAATGATTTCAGAAGTTTCTTTCCAGAAACGTGCTATGGGGGAGTGGCATCTCCAACAGTTGGCGTCTGATCTGAGGCCCATTCAGCAGAGCTGTACGGGGGTACAATAGAAGCAATAAAGACATTTAAAATGGATCAGCCTTAATTTGTAATTCTGGGATAAGAGTTGCAATTGGTCACAACAGAAGAGCCAGTGTTCGTTTGTCATATGTAGATGTAGTTCTTTCCCCCATTCTTCGATTGCCTTTGATGTGGTGACCGGGGTGGTATTTTGTGTAATATTATAGAGGCGTGTTATGAGTTTTTGCGCTGAAGTCTTGCTCAGTATATGTTCTAGCCCTGGGGCGTAGGAGGTGGGCTTGGGAATGAGCTATGTATCTGGCAGCACATTGCTCGAATCTGTTATTATATTAACAGGGTCGAGAAGTCAGGAGGATTGTCCCCAGTTGGTTTTGGGGGGGCATAAATGTGTCTCGGGGGATTTAGGACCGCAAACATGTTTATTCCGAGTTGGCGTGTCTTTTTCATTCTGCCTTTGTCTTTTAATGGTGGTATTTGCCGGTTGTTGTTTAGGGTCAAAGACGGGGCTTATAGGATCGTGGTTCCAGCTTTGTTCCGCCGACCCTTCCAGGTCCACCGCAGTGTCTCTACTGTGTTGACTTAATTTCTGGTACGTTTGAATATTTGAAATGCTGCTACCTGTAATGTAAAGGGTGTTTAGTCTTTTTCGATGGCGGTGTGGGGTTGGAATGGGGTTGGGTATAACCAGTGGTGGATGAACTGGGCTTGAGCGCAATAGGCATACAATGTAATGTCTGGGGCTCCCAAACCGCCTTGCTGGAGGGGAAGTTTGAGGAGTTCCCAGGGAACTCGGAACTGTTTGCCTACCCATACTAATGATATCATAAGAGAATGCAGCTTTCGAAATATTGTCTGATTAGTAGCAGGGGGAGGTTGACAAATAGGTATAATATCTTGGGTTGAATGATCATTTTTGTGGCTGCTATTCTGCCTGTGAGAGACCGTGGCAGCTTGACCAAGTACTATCTTTCCTCTCCAAACATGTTAAAGTACAGCCGTAGTTCATAGTCCAGAGTTCTTGTGTGTCGCAGCTCAGCCAGATCCCCAGATATTTAACTGGACCTTGGGTCCAAGTTAATGGATAGTCTAGCTTGAAGGGGTGTGTGTGGTCAGTAAGGGAAAATAATGTGGATTTGGTCCAATTTATCTGTATCCATGATAGTCCCCCGAATTGATTTATTTCCCATAGTATTGGATTTAGATTTACTTTGGGGTTTTGTATGTATAGTGTAATGTCATCTGCATAAAGGGAAATGCCAGCATTATTTACTTAGTACTATCACGGATAGGTAAAACCATGCCTCTTCTCATTTTTAATAACACTGCTTTAGTACACACTTATGTCCTGCTGTGCACTCCACTATTGTTCTTTTCTGATACTCCTCCATTCTAACTTTACAGGAGTTTCTTACACTGCACCAGGTTCCTTGCTGAATCAAAGAGGGTAAGCTGTGCCTGTGTTGTTGGTGGCTCTCAGCTCTTGAGCGTTCTGGCGTTTTTAAACAGCTCTACATGCATCTGTTATGTCTTCTGTCTTTCAGAATTCCCTTGGCTCTGAGGAGAATCCCCCACGAATTGCTGGGATTCGAAACGCGTAGGCCTTTGTCATTTGGTCTGCTCTTGTGAATCAAGTGTGGACTTATACCACATTTGAATGTATTTCGAGTACACAACCTTTGTGAAATGTATTTTTGAGAATCTGTATTGTTATTAATGATTCGGAGTGTACTGTATATTGTAATTAGTTTTGTACAAATTTAAATAGACCCAGAGAGCGGTCCTCTCCTTTGATCCCCTTTTCTGTTTTGCTTATTTTCAACTCTGGAACATTAGCTAATCCAGACTGTTTATAGTTTCTTGTATGAATGTATGTACGTGAGGTGTATGACTGTGATATGTCTGACTGAATGTTGATTCGCTTGAAATTCTATAGTGCGGTGTCCAATCAGTGTTTTATATGTTGATAACATTTTGATTGAAATGATCTAATTGTTATATTTTGTACTTTACCTTGAATAAATAGCTATTAATTAGCCTACCCCAGTTTAGAATAGTTTTTCTTCCCTGGATGTCATTTGATGTCTTTAGACTTAAATATCAGTTTTGGCATACTTTTTTGTTATGTTGCTCTAGAGGTGAAAGCCAGTCTCCTGGCAGCATGATGTTGTCGAAGTCGTGCTGCCAGCGGCTCCATTGCTATGACGAAGAGGAGGGGCGATAAAGGGCACCCTTGTCGTGTACCCTGCGTTATGGGGAATGGGGTTGAGATCATACAGTTGACCCGCAATCTAGCAGTTGGTTTAGTGTAAAAAAGACAAACCTGTTGTGTAAATAATGGGCTCAGCCCTAGTCTGGTAAGGATAGGAAAGAGATACGTCCATTCCAAAGAGTCAAATGCCTTGGTGGCATCTAGTAGAGCCCCCGGGGCGAGAACTTGGGCGTCTAGGTAGTATAAGACCACAAATAATGTACACAGGTTGTGCGCCGTTGAACGTCCGGGTATGAAACCAGATTGGTCAGGTCTAGCACTGGTTGGCATTATGGCTGTAATCGATTTGCGAGTAATTTAGGATAAATCTTGTCTATATTTATGAGCGATACTGGGCACTAAGAGTCTCGGAGATTGGGTTTTTTTCCGGGCTTAAGGAATGTCAGTATGACTGCCTCATGCATATTAGGAGGAAGGGTTCCTAGGTGCATTGATTCTTGGTAGACCTTAAGAAGGAGTGGGTCCAGGAGCGATGCATAGTATTTATAAAACAAGGCTGTTAGGCCACCTGATCCGGGTGCCTTGTCGCTAGGGAGATTATTTATGACAGGTAGAGGTGTCACCCCTTTTCTCTTGCTGGGCCGCCCATTAATGTAGGCATACTGAGCGGGGCAGGGGGCCTGAGCAGAAGTGGCCTCACTTGTTTTCAGGTGTGTTTCACCAGTGTAGACTGATGCATGCATGTTTTTTTAACCCCACCCTTTTATGTAAATCTACGCTGAAGCAGTGATTTGAGGGAAGGCGTTATGCAAATGTGGGCCGATTTTTTTATGCGTGCCCAATCCAACCCTGATGTGAGCTCTACTGATACACCTGTTATGTGAGAATAGACTACTGCTGCCTGTGTTATACTTATTTTGTGGCTGACGCATGTATTGCTGCTGCCTTTGCTTCACCTGTACTTCATTTATGAGAGAAGCATATGCTGTTCTTAAGTGTTTTGCAGGTTCTGTGAGTAAAGGAATCTTGCATTGCACTTGCCCCTCCTGTTATTTGTGTTAGTGACGCTTCGGAAAACATTTCCGACAACAGGAGTGGAAAGGTTAACAATACCAATGCTTGTTTAAATTCAGAGCTGCATCACTAAGCACCACCTCAACACATTCCTTATTACTGAGCTGTTTCTCTGCTCCAGAGGCAGTGCCTTATGGTTCCAGCATATTCTGAAAGGCCTCTATCTCAACCCACTGTTTGTGCCAGGCTTCATATTCCTTCACTGTGTCAGTCTGTGAAAGGAGCCTCCCTCATTCCACATCTATGGCAGTCAGTCATTAAAGCCCTCCGCCTGAGCAGCCTGCTGTTAAAGCACGGTAACCCGGGGTACCAGCCAGCGTACAACGAGGGCGTAATAGGTGCTGCACCCATACCGGGAAGTGTTGGCACTCTTTCTCAAATTTAAGAACAGCAAGTACTCCGTTGATGTCAATTTAAAAGACCATTGAAACGTGATAAAATAACTTTTGTACACAATTTCTAAAAAAAGGAAATATTCCTTAGAGAAGTTTTGAAATGCAGGCTTTTCCGTTAGCAAAATGAAACAAATCCTTTATGTAACAATTCAACAAGTGTACCGACGCGAATACGATATTATACAAATAATGTAGGCCAACGCATACACCAAAAGGGTCTTACAGATTGAGACAAAAAATAGGAAATGTAAATATTTTAAGTATTGTTAGTTTATATTCGTTTGAGTATAACGAACCGTATATGTATCTAGCCGTACACCATCTCTGCCGGAAAACCAGCCAAAACATGGGTGTTTATCACCCTAACGCAGTGGTTCCCAAACTTTTTTGACCTGTGGCTCCCCTGACCTAATCGGCAGTTGGCCGTGGCTCCCCACCATTTTTTTACCGGTGGGTGGGTGGGTGGTGTGTACCTCCTGTTATCTTCCTTAAAGTATTGGGACGTAATGACGGTATTATATTGGTTGGAATGCTTGAATTATTAATCTCATCCACTGGCAATCACTTTGGCTGCATCCCAATCCATCGTTTTTTTCCCCAACAGAGTGCCTGGTCCCAAACCCTTATTTATGCCAGCTGCTGCTTTCAGTACCTTTTGGTACTGAGACCCGCTCTGAGAAAATGGAACATTGAGTTTGGTCTGTCGTAATCAGTATCCCCAGCCTTATTTTTACACTAAAAATGTCTGTCCTTCCATCTGTGTGCCCATCTATATCCAAACATATTCAACCATTTGCACACCTATCCACCGTATATCCTTCCGTCCATCATTTCACTCATCCATCCCTCCATCCACCCTTTCACTCATCCATCCATTATTCATCTACCCACCCTTTCACCCCATCCATCTGTACAATCATCCATGCATCCACTCTTCCACCCAGCCATCCATTCACTTACTCATCCATCCACCCATTCACTTACTCATCCATTTACCCAGTCATTTATCCTTCCACCCATTCACCCTTTCAGTCATTCATCCTCCCTTTCTCTCTCCATCCCCCTTTCACTTATCCATCCATCTACCCACCCATTTACTCATCCATTCATGAATCCATCCATTGATCCTATTACTCATCCATTGTTTCACTCATCCAACCATCCGTTCACTCATCCAGCCTTCCGTTCTCTCATCCATCCACCCTTTCACTTCACTCATCTATCCATCCTTTTGTCCATCTATCCCCTTTCATTAACTCATCAATCCTTGCATCCACCCTTTCACTCATCCATCCATTCACCATTTCACTTATCAATTCATCCATCCACCCATTCACTTGCCCATCATCTACCCTTTCATTCATCCTTTCACACACCCATCCACCAATTCACTCGCCCATCATCTGCCCTTTCACTCATCCATCCATCCTTTCACACACCCATCCACACTTTTACCCATCCATCTACCCTTCCACCCATCCATCTACCCTTCCACCCATACATCCATCTATTTACCTTTTCTCTCATCCATACTTCCATTCATTCACTCATCCATCCATCCTTTCATTATCTATCCATTCTCCCTTTCATTCATACATTCATCCTTTCAGTAATCCATCCAGCCATTCAGACATTCCTTCACTTATTTACTCACCCACCGTTTCACATTATGAGCTGAGCCTTTGTTTGCAGAGTGGCAGGTATTAGAGTACCATCAAGAATGAACTACAGCAAAGGGGTCGGGTGGTGGAGAGTTCACTATGCCCCTTGTTGGACAGGCCTCGTGAAGGGGCCGCTCCCTCCCCGCATCATAAGACTCGAACACCGGCTCTCCCGGTGTCACCAGAAGAACCACCCCGGCAACCCACAGAAGCAACCCGCAACCCGTCCCCAACGGGACGCCTGCCCCCGAACACCCCGACATCGGCCGGCCCGGGCCACCACCGGCAGCATTGCCCCGGCCCTGCCGCCATCTTGGACACTGCACCACGAGGCCGCGTGGCCTCAGCTCGACCCCAACCCTGGGCCTGGCCAGGCCCCGACATCGAGGCACCACCATCCACCCAGGAGGTGAACGGACCACTTGGTAGGTCAATGGGAGAGAGGAGTGTCGATGGCTCTCCCCCCGCCAGGTGCCCATCGCCCCCAGCCTCCCCGGGCGCTGGCTCCGCCCCCCTGCTGGGTGTCTGGACTCCCTCATCCCGGACCTCCCGACCTCCAAGAGCGAGGGTCCGGACATCAAAGGAGGCCAGACCTATAACTGGGGCAGCTCCAGAGCAGGAAGGCAGTTGTATCCTGGAGTCGAGAGACACCTAGAAGAACTCATCCTTGACGGACTGCTGGCGCTGCCGCAGCCCTGCCTTGTGAATCATCGTCCTGCCTGCTGGCGCTGCCACGGCCCTCTGCAACCTACATCTTCGTCGGGACCTGCTGGCGCTGCCGCGGCCCTCTGCAACCTACATCCTCGTCGGGACCTGCTGGCGCTGCCGCGGCCCATCCTTGTGGAACCATCGCCTTTGCCGGCTGGCGCTGCCGCGGCCCTTCTCAAGTGAGACTTATCAACCGAGCCTGCTGGCGCTGCCGCGGCCCGACCTTCCAGAACTCCGAGCTCGAGGATTGTGAGCTATCCATCGTACCACCTCAGTACCAGACCGGTACCAAGACTGTCCCGCTACCCTTTCCCTTCCAGAGACTAGAATTAAGAGGACCCTCGTGTCCCGATCTCACTGTATCGCTGATATCCTTGCTTCAAGAATCGTATATAAAGAGTGTTAACCTCATCCTTGTGTGGTGTCCATCTGTGGGGGGGAAGTTACTTGTCTGTACGATCGCTGGAGACGGCCCTCTCCGGAGGCATCTCCCCTTGTCCTCGGCCGACCCTCCAGGTCCCCGTCCAACACCCCTGCACATAGGCAGACTGAAAACGTAGAAGTCATGCATGATGCACAGTGCCAGGATGTGAGGTTACTGTAACATGGTGTTGTTTCCAGGGCTTTAAGCGGTGTAAAAAAACTGGGGGGTCTCTCCAAAGGGGGTGTTTGACGTAATTGAGAGCGCAGCTTAAAACACCTAGGCTAAAAATCTGCTCTTAGCATAGTGTTCCGCCTCACTGGTATTATGTTGATTATGTCATTGCATCCAGATATATAATACAGCAAGTATCAGTACACCTCAACAAGCCAAGACTATTGGCTTTGTCAATGGTTGCTAGTTCCTTTAAAAAAAAAAAAAAGGAGCAACCATGGCTTTGTTGAATACAATATTGAAAATAATTCAGTTCTAAAATGACAGGACAGTGAGAGAACGATAATCTGTTCTTTTAAACTTATTTTACAGGCTTCTTTGAATGCAGTGTTTTCTAAGTTGCAGCGTGGGCGTTTCACTTTTTATCGTACAGAATGCCCTTCTGTACTCTGAGGCAGGAGGAGGCCGCCACATGGTGTCACACCACCAGACTGCCCCATTGACATTCAGTAATGGCAATCAGCGGCATACTGAATGGCAATGGGCGGGGAGGGGCTGGTCTCGTGCTCCTGGAGGAGTGCGAGGCGTCCAGCAGCAGGGGTGAGGCCTCTCACAGGGGAGCAGCACTGCTCCCTGTGATGGCCAGAATGACAGAATTTACGGACGGTTAATCACCCTAGTGTGCGCGGCGCCCCTGGCACCTCATTGCGGCGCACCGGGGCGCCGCGGTGCACAGTTTGGGAACGACAGCCCTAACGTCAGCAGCCCCGGGGCATATTCCCTGCCAAAAAACAGTGCTTAATTTGAGCAGGTGGTTTCCGATGCTCATGAGCGGCACTTATGACGGTCTGCTTTTGAAATGAACACAACAATATTTGTTTATTCATTCAAAACTCATTAAAAGTGACTAATACCTGCTGTCCAATCCATTCTTGTAGCTATGAGGGCTTGAATTAGTCTTAATTGTCACACTTTTAGAGATGCACAATTATTAGCTTTATTGGTACTGCCTTTGGTAACGTTGGCAGGGACAATAGGTTGTGCAAGCTGCTGTGGCCCTGGGACGTGGGCCCTGGTGCTTATGCTCTTTACAAATTAATCACAGTCAAAAAAGGAATGAATGTGGGGGGGGGGGGTCTGTCATCCACATGGCCCTTGGCAACAGTCGTGCGGTGCAACAAGAAGTGGTAAAGACAATAACACTTGCCTATGGGAGACCTATTGACTTTGTCGATCAATCAGGATTTATAAGGCGCAGCTAATCACCCGATAGAGCAACAAGGCTCTTGCTGGTCACTGGGGCTTATCCAACAGCCAGGTCTTGAGGGTCATTAGGAATTCCAAAAGTGAGGTGATGGTTTGGAATTGTGTGGGGAGACTGTTACAGGTCTTTGCTGTGAGGTGGGAGAAGGAGTACCCTCCACTTCTGCTTCAGTAGATGCAGGAAGTATGTACAAGTGAGAGGGAGGTGAAGCGTATTCTTCTCGGCGCTTGGTGGAAGTTCAGGCAGTGGTTAATATTGGCAGGTCTTTGGTTGTATAGAGCCTTGTGTGCATGGGTAAGCAGCTTGAATTGGCATCTCTTCTGTACGGGAAGCCATTGGAGTTGCCTGAGGTGGGGTGTGATGTGAGTTCTTCAGGGAAGGCCGAGGATGAATCTGGCTGTGGTGTTCTGTATGCTCTGAAGTCTCTGTAGGAGGTCTGTGGTGATTCCTACGTAGAGAGCAGAGCCCAGTCGGCTGGTAATAAGGGCCAGTGTCACAGTGTTCTTGTGTGTAGGGGTAGCCACTTGAAGCATGTAACACGTAGCATGCATGTGAGAAAGCAGGCAGGGAGACATCAGTGATCTGTGACTTCAAGGTGAGCTTGTTGTCAATGATGATTCTGAGGTTTCTACGTGGTCAGAGGGAGTGAATGCAGGGTTTAGGTCTGATGGCCACCAGGAGTCGTTCAATGTGTTGCTGCTGTTGTTGAAGATCAATCAATTTATTTTAGCCAAGTCGTACAGAAGCGCATGTGGCAACTGTGCAGCACGGCCGAAAGTTGGAAAAAAAAGTGCCATGATGTGTACAGCACTAACAATGAGGGGCATTAATCAGTTTTCTTAGTATGGGATTATACTTTGCCTTCACAAAAAAAATAATGAATTATGTTATTACCGAGCTGAAGTTCGCTGTGTTGGCTCAGCATGAAGACTGTGCCAAAAAGGACATGTAGGACAGTGGCATCTGCATCTCTTTTTAAATTTCTTCATTGGCATTTCAGTGAGCACAACATATATCATGTATAATTGTCAAAGTATGATACATATTTTTAGAAACGCTCTGCAATGCGCAATGCAAACAACAGGGGAGGTTGGGATGCATTGTCAGTTATATAAATATATATCCTGCTATTCGTGCATCCAGCGAAGAGAGAGAACCGTACAGTTCACAGACTATCTGTACAGCGACACTGTGAGTATAGTGCACCTACTAGCTAGTTCCAAGTTGGTTGGGGTCTGTAGGTTGGAGCTGCTCGGGTTCTACTTGTGCGTGCATGTTTGAGTTATTGTCCTGAGACCGTTGGGGAGTTGGGGCCGTCAGTAATGCAGATGGGTAGCAATGTTACAACCGGGTCCCAAATGTCTTTGGGGCGAGACGCAGCCAGCATTAATTCCCAGAAGTTGGCCAGTTGCATTTGGCAATAAGTAATGTCATGCACCCAATTATCTATTAAAGGTGTATTTTGTTTCATCCAGTGCATGGCAACTCTGCGTTTGGCTAGCAGGAGCAACACTGCAAGTAGGCGGCGAGTGCCAGTCGGGGCTTCTTAACATAGCTCAGCAATAGAGTTGTGAAGTCCAACGTTATCCATAGTATTTCTTAAATGATTTCAGAAGTTTCCTTTCAGAAACGTGCTATGGGGGAGCATTTCCATGCCAGGTGAAGGAAAGTGTCCTGCGGGGAGTGGCATCTCCAACAGTTGTAATCTGATCTGAGGCCCATTCAGCAGAGCTGTACGGGGGTACAATAGAAGCAATAAAGACATTTAAAATGGATCAGCCTTAATTTGTAATTCTGGGATAAGAGTTCCAATTAGTCTCAACAGAAGAGCCAGTGTTCGTCTGTCATATGTAGATGTAGTTCTTTCCCCCATTCTTCGATTGCCTTTGGTGTGGTGACCGGGGTGGTATGTTGTGTAATATTATAGAGGCGTTTTATGAGCTTTTGCGCTGAAGTCTCGCTCAGATTATGTTCTAGCCCTGGGGCGTAGGAGGTGGGCTTGGGAATGAGCTATGTATCTGGCAGCACATTGCTCGAATCTGTTATTATATTAACAGGGTCGAGAAGTCAGGTGGATTGTCCCCTGTTTTTTTTGGGGGGGCATAAATGTGTCTCGGGGGATTTAGGACCGCAAACATGTTTATTCTGAGTTGGCGTGTCTTTTTCATTCTGCCTTTGTCTTTTAATGGTGGTATTTGAGGGTTGTTGTTTAGGGTCAAAGACGGGGCTTATAGGATTGTGGTTCTAGCTTTGTTCCGCAGACCCTTCCAGGCCCACCACAGTGTCTCTACTGTGTTGACTTCATTTCTGGTACGTTTGAATATTTGAAATGCTGCTACTTGTAATGTAAAGGGTGTTTAGTCTTTTTCGATGGCGGTGTGGGGTTGGAATGGGGTTGGGTATAACCAGGGGTGGATGAACTGGGCTTGAGCGCAATAGGCATATAACGTAATGTCTGGGGCTCCCAAACCGCCTTGCTGGAAGGGAAGGGTGAGGAGTTCCCAGGGAACTCGGAACTGTTTGCCTACCCATACTAATGATATCATAAGAGAATGCAGCTTTCGAAATATTGTCTGATTAAGTAGCAGGGGGAGGTTGACAAATAGGTATAATATCTTGGGTTGAATGATCATTTTTGTGGCTGCTATTCTGCCTGTGAGAGACCGTGGCAGCTTGACCAAGTACTATCTTTCCTCTCCAAACATGTTAAAGTACAGCCGTAGTTCATAGTCCAGAGTTCTTGTGTGTCGCAGCTCAGCCAGATCCCCAGATATTTAACTGGACCTTGGGTCCAAGTTAATGGATAGTCTAGCTTGAAGGGCTATCTGTGGTCAGTAAGGGAAAATAATGTGTATTTGGTCCAATTTATCTGTATCCATGATAGTCCCCCGAATTTATTTATTTCCCATAGTATTGGATTTAGATTTACTTTGGAGTTTTGTATGTATAGTGTAATGTCATCTACATAAAGGGAAAGGATGAGCCCTCTAGAGGTGAAACCCAGTCTCCTGGCAGCATGATGTTGTCGAAGTCGTGCTGCCAGTGGCTCCATTGCTATGACGAAGAGGAGGGGCGATAGAGGGCACCCTTGTCGTGTACCCTGCGTTATGGGGAATGGGGTTGAGATCATACAGTTGACCCGCAATCTAGCAGTTGGTTTAGTGTACAAAAGACAAGCCTGTTGTGTAAATAATAGGCTCAGCCCTAGTCTGGTAAGGATAGGAAAGAGATACATCCAGTAGAGCCCCCAGGGCTGGAACTTGGGCGTCTAGGTAGTATAAGACCATAAATAATGTACACAGGTTGTGCGCCGTTGAACGTCCGGGTATGAAACCAGATTGGCCAGGTCTAGCACTGATTGGCATTATGGCTGTAATCGATTTGCGAGTAATTTAGGATAAATCTTGTCTATATTTATGAGAGATAGTTGCCAGTAAGAGTCTTGGAGATTGGGGTTTTTTCCGGGTTTAAGGAATGTCATTATGACTGCCTCATGCATAGTAGGAGGAAGGGTTCCTAGTTGCATTGATTCTTGGTAGACCTTAAGAAGGAGTGGCTCCAGGAGCGATGCATAGTATTTATCAAACAAGGCTGTTAGGCCACCTGATCTGGGTGCCTTGTCGCTAGGGAGATTATTTATGATTTGGATTATGTAGTCAGTAGTGAAGGGCTCATCGAGGTAAGCTTGGTGTGCATTGCTTAGCCATAGTAATTTAGGTGAGTCTAGGTATGTAGTTAGTTCTTCAGGGACATTGGGGATGGTGGAGGAATATAGTGAAGAGTAAAAGCTAGTGAAGCAGTCTAGTATGTTCTGTGGGTCTCATATGGAATTTGAGTCATTGCTTAATATCTCTGTTATGAAGGAAGCATTACATGTTGGTCTAAGGATAGTGGCTAAGGTTTTCCCCGGTCTGTCACCCTCTCCATATCTTCTGGCGATGGCGTACTTCACTAGGAAATTTGATTCCTGCCAGACTTATTTCTCGTATTCCAATATGTGCTCCCTGACTGTCATGAGACGTGTCTGTTCGTCAGTGTCACAATGTTGTACTTCTGTTTCCCTGAGCGATGATTCCAGTTTTTCCAGGTTTGGGGGGCGGGGGGTCACGATTGCGAGGCGCATAGAAACACGTGGACAATGCGATATGATATGTATGTTTTATTTTCTCTTCATTGTATGGGCAAGAAACTGATGAAAACTCAAATGTCCCCCCCCAAAAATATACTGAAATAAAATAATGCAGGGGTGTTGCAAGGGATAACTCCTCCCTCGAAATATGCTCCAGGTCGTCAGGGTACGGTCAGGGTTTCCTTGCTGCTCCTTTCTCTATCTCTTTTTTTTCTCGGCTGGGCGGGAAGGAAAAGAAACAAACAGTCCGGGGTTAGTACTGATGCCCTCTTTACTTGTCGTGGTGGTGCTCCCGTCACCACGGCTATCGTAGTGGGGGGAAAAGCGAGTGAGGATTATCACAAAATGCTGCTGTAGTGAGATAAAGGTTCATGAGGGATGTCTACTGCGGTTCTCACCACATGCTTCTACCTCCCCGTGCCTTCCCACCAATCCCACCAAAACGAGCCCCTGAGTGGTACTCGCCTCGCCTCTTCTCCTCTCTTCAGCCCACCGGGACTGAATGCCGTGTACGAGACACTCCTCTGGGTCCATCTCTTTCGTTCCTCTTCGTCTCCGTCTGCTTCCTCTTCTTCGCCTTCCGCCTCCTCTCCTTCTTCGACCGCCTCCTCTCCTTCACTGTTCATCTCTTCTCCTTCGCCATTCGCCTCCTCTCCTGGTCTCGCCATCTGCCTCTTCTCCAACTCGTTGCTCTCCCCTGAGCGATCCTGCCTCCTTCCACGTTGGTCTTTTTGTTCCTCTCCTTCCGACGTCATCCAGAGTTCCTCTGCATGGATACTGGCAGACACTAGACAGCGGCTCACTTCCAGTCATGTAGACCGTCCCGGCTCTTCATCTGTCCCCTTCCGGTCCAACTCACTGCCGCCGCCGCCCTCCTCCTGACAGATCTCCCCCCATAAATGGACACTGGAGCCATTCAACGGATGGGTGTCTGGATAGGTAGTCCGCACTCTCTTGATGGGCTCCGGGTATGTGCATCGCCTGAAACGAGAAAGGTTGCAAGGCTAAAAACCATCTAAGGATGTGGGGTTTGTGTCATTATTGCGTACAAGCCATGTGAGAGCGGCATGGTCCGTGAGTACAGTAAAGGTGCGCCCCAATAAATAATATTGCAGTGCTTCTGTAGTGTAGTTCCGATATTCCCAATAGGCTCTGCGCATTGGAATAATATATACTATAGATTTGACGTAGGACTGAGGTCTACTAGGTCTCTATCGAATATATTAGACTTAATTGTGAGTGCCAGCTAGCTCAGAGGTCACTAGAAACTTTCTCGAATGAACAAGATGGATTAGTTTCTGACAACCGCATAAATATGACAACTTTGTTTCCCAAGAATAAGAAATGTATCTCTAGAGTCGCGGAAAAAATAGATTGTTATTTCACTCAGTCAATCGTGCATGCTTTGTTTTACCAGAGGTGCAAAGAAATAGAGAGACAGGCATTTTCAATAAAAAAGTATTTATTGAACAGTCTTCTTTCTCATGCAGAGAAAATGAACTGCTACAATCGTAATACTGGTTGCAAAGTACAATGCGCACAGTACGAAGAGTATTATAAAATAATACTGTAAAAGTATGATATGGTTTCTACGCCATAAAATATATAGAATATAAATTAATAAATAAAGACTAAAAATACTCAACTGGTGCTTCTAAAATACGCCTACCCTGGTGTACCTAACCTAAGTCTAGTACGAAAGAAGAAGTAAGTGAGGTGTAGCTTAGTTTCAGTATTCTTTTGCCAAGAACCTATCCAAGAATTCTCTACGGGTCTAATCAGCTCCGTACCATGGTTTTAGAATGAAGGAGGTCTGGTATCTCTCTCTCAGGACTCGATTTCCCAGCAACCCGCAAGGGTAGCTTGGAAACACTGGAGCTGGATTTCTCGGCAAGAGAAAAGACAGCGTCTCTCTCAGTGCGTCTGCTGGAGGGTCGGCTTCCTTCAGCACTTGCTGCGGCGAGCTGTGTTGTGTAGGTAGATAGTCGAACTGCTCCAAACCACTGTGTGTTTGCCTGGGCAAGTGTGGGCATATTTATACCTTGAAGGTGCCGAGTTTGACGTAAGGTTGGACATAATAACGTCATCAAAGACTTAGTTCTTTGAAAACTCCATGAGTTCTTGGTTAAATCAATATTTAAGCAAGAGGAAGTCCCTGACTGCTGAAGGTGGGTTTTTGCAAAAAATCGTTGTGGATTTTCAGAACTAGTGGAAGTAGCACTGCCGTATTTGGACTGCAAAGGCTAAGTCTAAATATGGTTATGATTTCTATGCCTATATAAGGATAGGGTGAGTTATACCTATATATGGGCATGAATCGGGAAAATTACACTAGGGTCCTAAATTCATATACAACACTTCAATAGCCCATTTAATCGCTAGGCACTCTTTTTTCTATGGTGGAAAAATGTACTTCTCGGGGAAATAGTTTTCGCCTGATATATAGTAGAGGACTAAGGTCCATGTTAGGTTCAGCCTGATATAGCACAGTACCCAGCCCAAGACCGGATGTGTCAGTCTGGAGGTCGGGACAGTGTAAACGGGGGCTGTGCAGATAACTTCTTTCAAGACCTGGAAGCTATGTTCATGTTTGGTGTCCCTTGTGGTTATGCGGGAGAAATAAGTCTTTGTCAGGAGGTCAGTTAGGGGGCTAGCCAGAGAGGAGAAGTTAGGGATGAACTTCCAATAATACCCTATGAGCCCCAGGAAGGAGCGTATTTCGCGTTTGGTAGTGGGAACAGGGAAGGCCTTGATGGCATCTATGTTGCTAATCTGGGGTTTAATCAAGCCAGCCTGTATAGTGTACCCTAAGTATTGGATGGAGTCAGTGTCCAACATTGATTTTATGGGTTTATGGTGAGGCCGGCGGATTTGATGGCTGAGAATACTGATGCCAGATGCTTCAGATGGTCCCTCCAGGACGGACTGAAGATAACAATGTTGTCTAAGTAAACCGCGACGTACTCTTTATGGGGTCTTAGTAGGCGGTCCATCAACTGCTGGAACGTCGCTGGGGCCCCATGTAGACCGAAGGGAAGTACTCGGAACTGATACAGTCCTGAGTTGGTTGAAAAGGCTGTCTTTTTTTTAGCCTGTGGAGTTAGAGGTATTTGCCAATACCCCTTGGTTAGATCAAGAGTGGACATATACTTGGCTTTTTCTAGCCGTTCGATTATTTCAACAATCCTGGGCATAGGATAGGAATCAAACTTGATGATTCCATGTATCTGTCGGAAGTCAATACAAAAGCGCAGACTACTGTCGGGCTTTGGTACGATCACAATTGGGGAGCACCAATTGCTTTGGGGGGACTCTAGAATGTAGGCCTGTAGCATGGCGGTCACCTCTTTTTCCAGCGCCTCTCTTCTCGTCGCTGGAATGCGGTATGGCTTCTGTTTGATGATGGTCTGATCCAGTGATATGATATCAAGTTGTACCATGGATGTTCACCCAGGCGTGGAGGAAAACAGGTTAGGATAACTGTCTAAAAGAGTAGACAGCTGGGCTTTTTGTGTTGGTTTTAGAAAGTCCCCACTCGGAACTGGTTCTGTTTGAGTATCCTGGGTGTATGCTGTGGAAATGTCAAGATGTTTTTCAGTACTTACAAGAAGGGCCGTGCCCCCGTCCCTGTGGGTATTAGGGGTTCTTCCCACTTTTTTAGGAGGTTGACATGGTATATTTGTTTTCCCCCTGCCTGTAAAATCAACAGAATGCTATAGGTGACCGGGGTTATCTTTTTCTCGATAACGTAAAGGCCCTGCCATTTTGTCAATAGTTTATTCTCTGTGGACGGGAGTAGGAGGAACACTTTCTCCCCTGGTTTGAATTCCCTCAATTGGCTTTTTCCAGTATGGTATGACTTTTGTGTTGCTTGTGCTTTTTCCGTATTATCATGCACCATGCCCCATATTCGGGTCACTGCTGATTTTAAATCAACTGCATATCGCGTTAGGGGTTGTCCTTCATCATCCTCCCCTCCCCATTGCTATGCCGCCATCTCCAGTAGGGTTCTGGGCTTCCTGCCGAACAAAAGCTCAAACGGGGAGTAGCCTGTAGACCTCTGCTCGTGGGTTCTAATAGTAAAGAGGACCAGGGGTAACTTCTGGTCCCAGTCACTCCCTGTCTCTGAGATGACCTTGCGCAACATAAGTTTGATAGTCTTATTATATATCGTTCCACAAGGCCATCTGTCTGGGGATGGTAAACCAAGGTTAGGATTCGCTTAACACCAAGTATCTCACAGACCTGTGCCATAAGACGGGACATGAAGCGAGTTCCTTGGTTGGTGAGTATTTCAGATGGAAAACCTACCCTGGAAAACAATGATATCATGGCTTGGGCGACAGCAGGAGAGGTCATGCTAGATTAGGGAAGGCCTCCGGGTATCTGCTCGCATAGTCTAGGATAACCAAAATATACTTATGTCCCTGAACGGAGGGTAGTAGGGGTCCCACCAGATGCATACCGACCCGCATAAACGGGATGTCAATGATGGGCAGAGGGAATAGGGGCGCGTTGTTTATCCCTTCTAGGTTTGTGTACTGACATCTTATACAGGCCGCACAATGTTTTGCCACGTCCTTGTATACCCTCGGCCACTAAAGCCTACCCAACTGGTATTTGAGGGTATTTTCCCTGCCATAAAGCCCTCCCCCCATTTGGTTGTGTGCCAGTTATAGGACATGCTCTCAGAACTGAAGGGGAACGATCAACTGGGTGGTGGATGGCCCCCCTCCCTTTTTCACCAATCTATAGAATAAGCCCCTTTTAATAAAAAAATAGGGTCCTAACTGATCCAGCTCTTGTTCCTTGACCTGTTCCCATGCATGGATAAGGGTGTTATCTTCCCGTTGGGCTGTACGGAAGCTGATCGGGGTCACACCTCCCGGATCTGCAAGGGAGAGAAGAAAAACATGGCTCGTTGCATGCAACTGCCTATACTCCTTCTCCCTCCATCTTTCTCCCCTGATCTTCTTTATCTTTTCCCTTGTGTTCTCTAAGTCACTATTGCTGAAAGGTGCCTCATGTAACCAAGCTTTGGTGTTCCCTTTGGTATCCTCTAGATATTGTTCAAACCTGGGGTGGTCAGTGCCAATAATGACGGGCTCCGGCAAGGGGGAAATGACCCCTACCTTTCCTAAGTGTGGGTCGTTTGCTCCGTCCAACAAGACTTCTGCCACTGGGTATGATTTTGTGTCCCCGTGGACGCATGTGACGTATATGGACACAGCCTCGCTAATGTGGGGTCGGGTGACTAGGGCTTCATCTATGACAGTCACATGACACCCAGTATCTAACAGGGCTTGTTGCTTCTTTCCATTTACCAGGATATCCTTCCAGTATTGGTGGGGACCTCTCCGGGTTATGAATATCCGCGCCCTAGAATACCGTACCTCCATGGGTTCAGCGGGTGGGGTCCGGTGGGGACACTGTCTGGCTATGTGCCCCCACTCGGTGCAGTGATAACATTGGGGCCCTTGCCCGATTGGCCCCGAAGGGGGATGTTCAGGTTTAGGAGGTGCACGAGAGACCGTCTGGGGTTTTACATCGGGTCAGGTTACGCTTCTTGGGGCAACATAAGGGGTCCATGGTATACCAGCCTTGAATTAAGGGGACTTGTGAAAGGCGCAGACCAACTCCACCGCCGTGGTGGAAGACAGGTTGGGATGTTCGCTGGCAAGGCTTCCAGAAATTGCTCCAGATACACCCTTTCTGTGACTTTTTCCATGCTGGAAATATAGGGTGTTAGCCAACGCTTTCCTATATCCTTGATCCTATAGTAAAGGGCACGTACCTTGTCCCCGGTTGTTCATTTCTCCTTTCTTAACCTGGTTCCATAGAACTCCTGGTCACAACCCAAACATTCAAGTATTGCCTTCTGCAAGTATACATAATGCAGGCAGAACGTTATGATTGACCTGCTATGCCTATATTATAAATCAGTCACAGTAGTGAATAGACCACAAAAAAACATTTAGTATAGCAAACACTAGGGTTCAGTGCCAGAAAAAGATTACTGCCCAGTAGGTACCTATCTGCAAAATGGTCATAACATCCACTTGATGACACCTATGATAAATTAGCAGAAGGGCGATTCACAGGCGATTCAAAGGCAAAATCACAACTGACAGTTGGAGTAGATTCATACATTATGTTAACCAGGCAACAAGAAACTTTAACATCAACTAATTGTATGCATCCCTTGGAGTTACATATTTACAGTCACAACTTAGAATAAATCCCAGCACAGTTGCTTCATCTGTATACATCTAAAACGGTACACCTCTATATCCACCTGTGATTCAACCCACCCCGGTGGGGACAATCCCATCAGGGGTCTGTGACACTGGTGTCGTCTCTTCAGTCAATAAAACATTCTTTAATGGGCTCCAAATTCCTTAGGCCGTGATGTTGTGGGTAATGTTGTAGCAAACAGTTCACTGTTTGTGTTGCAATAAAGAAGGCAGTTCATCCAGACTTTTGTTGTTGCGACAACCCTACTGCCCCAGTGTAGCACAATCTCCCTCTTAGCCAATTGCAAGGCGATGGCGATAAATCTGCCTACCTGTTTTGGAAAGTTACATAGCCCATCACGGCCACCTCAGGAAGGGGGCTAACTTCCAGGGCTATCATGCGAGATAGTATAGTGTAAACTTCTCTCCAGTACCCCCCTATTTTTGCGCGATTCCAGGTCATGTGAGAGAAGTCTGCTCGCTGTGTTCCGCATTTTGGACATATATAGGGTCTCGTAGGATCTATGGAGTTGAGTTTGGCTGGGGACATATATGCTCTCCATAAGAATTTAAAGTGTAAGAGTTTGTGTTTACTGTTTAGGGAGACTTCTTTAATTTGGGTACAACAAAAATTCCAATGTTCGTTCTCCATGAGGTGGCCCAAATCTCGTTGCCAGATCTCACATATGTTAGTATCCCTGCTAGTGATAAGTGTCATGGAAGCTTTGTATAATTTATAAACAAGATGGCCTCCCTCTTTGTGTGTATTAAGTAAGGTCAGTAGTGCGAAGGATGCAGGCTCAATGGGAAATTCCACTACCCTACACCTCAGGGCGCTGCGGATTCTACTGAGTATGAAGTGATCCATGAAGGATGCCTACCGCCTCATCTTAATAGGAAAAACCTATTTCTGTCTGATGGTTGTTCAAGTTTGAACCTTAAAAGGGTTACCTTTGGGTTGCTTAGAATTCCATTGATTAAACATGGTGCTAGTTGCTATTATTCCTGTTAATTGCAGACAAGCTCTTACAGCACTATTGCTGCAACAAGGACTCCCTGTTGGAGTGGGGGATGTCACTTGTAAAAGGCTACATACTGCAAGTGCGGGAATCCAAAGATGGCCACCGCTCTTTGACAGCTTCGTACTGCAGGTGCAGACACACCTGCAGGAGATCTGGAGACAGAAGAGCCATTATATGAGCTCAAGAGGTTGAATGCGATGTGATGTCATGTGAATGTGATGTGTCTTCAGGGAGTAGGAGAGCAGAATGGAGCTGCCCAGGAAAAGGAAAATTCAATGCCAACTGAAGAGGGACACAGCAAAGAGGGGATCCAGGACTGCAGACAACTTCTAGAGCGGAGGAAGGAGCCTAGCCAACTAATTAAATGAAGGGCAAAGGGATAACGTAAACAGTGCTTCCACGGTCACCCATAGCCCCAAGGAAGAGGACGCTGAGGCCGATATCCCAACAGCTAGGGATACGAGGAGTAGCCGAAGGCAAGTAGCATGCTACATGTATGTTAAATGGTGATGGGATGCACAATTGTGGTTTGAAAGGCTAGGTGGGAGCCCAAGAATGCAGTAACTTTACACTGGGGAAAAGAGAAATGCCATCTGCATGAGCACGTACAGCAAGAGAACAGAGAAAACTCTGACTGATGGAGAAGGCAGCCGGATTTTAAGAAGGATTGCAACGCCTAGTCTAGTCACTATTCTTTTGAAATATTGCCCACCTCAAATGGCCAGCTGCCACATGACCATAAAATAAAACATTTAAAAAGGGGGTATGAAAGGCAACATGTTTATATAGTAGATGAAAAGGTGCGAGTTGATAACGTAAGAGTCCACTTTGTTGTTTGCAGTCTTTGGTGTGTCTTTATTCTAAGAATGCTGGATGCTTCATAGAAGCACAGCCAACGTGTTTTGCCCAAACATGGGCTTCTTCAGGGCGGTCAGAGGCTGCTGTACCTTCTCCGAGAAAATAAGGGTTCCGCTAAGCTGCTGGTCTGTGTCAGGCGTGGAATAGAAGAAGTACCCTCAAACAAATGAAATAGTGGTTCAAGGGACAGCGACCAGGGTTCTCAGGCTCTGTCGATATGGTCCGTGAAAGAGGCAAGGAGTAGTTGTGAAAGTGTAGAAAGAGCGGTCCGTGTTCGGTGGTGTCAACTACTGCGCTCACTCCTCGCCGCGCAGAGCAAAGAGCCTCAGAGGCCCGGCCGGGGCCCACCCACTATTTAATTAATGAAGAGGCTCAGAGGCCCGGCCAGGCAAGCGCGTGTGCAGTTGCGCACCATTTAATTAATGAACAGCCTTTGAGACCGTGCCGGGGCCCAAGCGTGCACACGCACTATTTAATTTATTAAGAGGCTGGGCGTGCGCATCATTTAATTTATGATTAAAAAGGCTTGCTGAGTGAGGGGTCCCCTGGAGCGAGGGCCCCCCCCCCCACAACGCGGGGGCTGTGGGGACCTGTGTTTCGCCCCTGAACCAATTACTGTGGTTCCCTCAGTAGAGGACTGTGCAATTTGGGGCACAGTATTTGCTGCCATTTATACCATACCACATAGTAGACCATCTATTGCTGTTTTACTGAGGGGCTGAAACAGATTCAAAATTATTATGTGGCTGTCCATGCCTTGGATTTGGGGATGGAATTAAAGGCAATCATGCCACAGTTTCCTCAATTATTTTAAGTAATATAAATGGGGAGGCAGGAGCACTGGCAGTACACCAACATCTTGCACAGATTCCTATTGTGGATCAAGAGTGCGAATTACCAAAACTTATCGCTGAAACCTACACATCTATAGGTTGAGATAATTAGAGAGCTAGACTAAATAAGCCAAACATTAAAGGCAATTTCAAAAATGATAATGCCAAACAAGCACATGAATCTTCTAAAAAATTCTGAGACAAACAGAAAATTAAGGATAAAATAAAAACAAGTGGTGGATCTTCACAACTGAACTCCACTGACAAACCTTATAATGTAAGTAACGGTGATACACTTAAACAGCCTGGTAGGTACCAGTATACTGATACACGTGTCAGGAGAAAGCAGGCATTGGTGTCATCAAGTTTTATATGCAGTCTCAAGAAACTCACAATAAAAGACAAAGATAATACAATGATATTTCCTCTATAGGCATATATGAAGTTCACTACAACTCCCATGGTCTATTGCGAACAGCGCAATCAGTCATGAGGGCTGATGTGCGTAATTCCATTCACCTGTGAAGTCAGTTTTGTTCTCGAGTGGAGCTGAAGATGTGAGGCTATATGACTGCCGGTTTTGGCAGCCTTTCAATGTTTTCCAGTAAAAGGAAATGTGGATTTTGGCAGCTAAAGGAGGTCTGCCTCTTCTGCCGTTCTCAAGTTTCCTGTTAAAGTACCAGGGGAGGATTTGTCTGGTTGTTCTTCGATACACACCAGCTAATGTGTTTTCCTTCTCTGCAGCACAAGGAGTGCTTGGTTTATTTGAATTCACTTCACTTCTTCTTCGTGAAAGTCTCATGACCTTCCGCACTCTACAAGCCTGTTTCTAGAAACAGCTGTTTGGCTGTAATTATTATCCTGTTTGACAAGCTGGGCTTCTGATATTATACTGACACGTGACTATTTGATTTTTTGCTTTAAGATTGTTGTGCTGCTGAATCGCAGAGTGTTTTTTTTACTTCCTGCTTTTTTCCTAATCTCATAAAATACAAGGCTGGCTCTTCTATTGTTGTATGGGGAGTTTTTTCCTGGTGACATTTAAACTTGGGAGATAAATTAACACTTTACGATTAGCATTTTCTTTTGTGAGTAACTATCCTTTACCTAAAGAATTTTAGCTTTTTTGCTGATTTTGGTCTATTGGTGCGAGCGGTCCCGCCTTCTCCCCTTCTCCATGCATACCGTGCTCCCCGATTGGTCGGGCCGTCCGTGCGAGCGGTCCCGCCATCTTGGAGTCAGCAGTCTAGTTGTTGGGTGCTGGACCATACTTAAGTCGACGCTGACGCAAGCGCGCAGCGTTTGATTGCCTCTCAGAGAGTCATGACTGTAGGCTGCCCGGCAATGGTAACCTGCTATTTTTAACATTTCGCCATTGTTTTTAACTTATTTAGGAATCACCTTCTGTGGTTGGGGTTATTTCGAGCTTCACCCCAACTCCACGCATACCGCGCTCCCTGATTGGTCGGGGCGTCCGTGCGAGCGGTCCCGCCATCTTGGAGTCAGCGGTCTAGTTGTTGGGGGCTGGACCATACTTGAGTTGACGCTGACGCAAGTGCGCAGCTTTTGATTGCCTCTCAGAGAGTCGGGACTGTAGGCTGCCCGGCAGTGGTAACCAGCTATTTTTAACATTTTGCATTGTTTTTAACTTATTTAGGACTCACCTTCTCTGGTTGGGGGTTATTTCGAGCGTCTCCCCTTCTCCACGCATACCGCGCTCCCTGATTGGTCGGGCCGTCCGTGCGAGCGGTCCGGCCATCTTGGAGTCAGCGGTCTAGTTGCTGGGGGCTGGATCATACTTAAGTCGACGCTGACGCGAGCGTGCAGCGTTTGATTGCCTCTCAGAGCGTCGTGACTGTATGCTGCCCGGCAGTGGTAACTTGCTATTTTTAAAATTTCGCCATTGTTTTTAACTTATTTAGGACTCTCCTTCTGTGGTTGGGGGCTATTTCGAGCTTCTCCCCTTCTCCACGCATACCGCGCTCCCTGATTGGTCGGGCCGTCCGTGCGAGCGGTCCCACCATCTTGGAGTCAGCGGTCTAGTTTTTGGGGGCTGGACCATACTTAAGTCGACGCTGACGCAAGTGCGCAGCTTTTGATTGCCTCTCAGAGAGTCGGGACTGTGAGCTTCCCGGCAGTGGTAACCAGCTATTTTTAACATTTTGCATTGCTTTTAACTTATTTAGGACTCACCTTCTGTGGTTGGGGGTTATTTCGAGCGTCTCCCCTTCTCCACGCATACCGCGCTCCCTGATTGGTCGGGCCGTCCGTGCGAGCGGTCAGGCCATCTTGGAGTCAGCGGTCTAGTTGCTGGGGGCTGGACCATACTTAAGTCGATGCTGATGCGAGCGTGCAGCGTTTGATTGCCTCTCAGAGAGTCGTGACTGTAGGCTGCCCGGCAGTGGTAACCTGCTATTTTTAACATTTCGCCATTGTTTTTAACTTATTTAGGACTCACCTGTGGTTGGGGGTTATTTCGAGCTTTTCCCCTTCTCCAAGCATACCGCGCTCCCGGATTGGTCGGGCCGTCCGTGCGAGCGGTCCCGCCATCTTGGAGTCAGCGGTCTAGTTGTTGGGGGCTGGACCATACTTAAGTCAATGCTGATGCGAGCACGCAGTGGACGCGCCAAAGGCAAGCCCGTCTGCGCCCGTCCGCGCCTGGACCGGGCCGAGGGCCAGAAACCCTGGTCCCACGCTGATTAGTGGCTTTAAAGATCTGCCTGATACAGATAATCAGGTATTTCACCCAATTAGCAGCATAAAAGCTCCGATACTGAAGTATAATCCGGAGCAGCTCCGGGCCTTGCATCTCCCCTCATCTCCGAAATGTACTAAATTACATACGGAGGTAGCAACAGCATCTTGTTCTAATTGTGGTTTTGCATTTGCTCCCAACTCCAATTTAACGATGGAAAAGAAATGCCAGGAAATCGACCAGAGTCAATTTCAACATAAAACCTTTTCCTTTCTTAGTTTAAATTGTAGGTCCTTACCGAAACACAAATTTGAAATATTTTATTTACTAATTAACAAGAAGCCCGATGCAATCTTCCTTACTGAAACCTGGCTCCATGAGAGCTCAGGACCTGACATTGCGGTAGCTGTTCCTGATCATTACGCAATAGTAAGGATTGATCGCACCAATAAAATAGGCGGTGGCATTGCTATTATTTTTTAAAAAGAATGTAGTTGCGATTTCACTCACCTACCTATCCCCAACTGTGAAGCGGCGACATTTAAGTTGTCTCTTACTCCCAATTTTATGTTCTCTGGCATACTGGTTTACCGTTCCTCTGACCCTGCTGCCTCATGGGCATCTGCCTTTCCTGAACTCATAAGTCCCTTGGTGATGAAGGCAGCCATTTTTTCCCTTCTAGGGGACTTAAACATGCATTTAGAAAATCAGACTTGTAAAACAAGTTCTGAGTTTATCTCTGATCTGGCCGTTTTAAACATAAACTTGCTTAACACTGGATCCACACACAAAGCGGGTCACTTACTTGATCCCATTTTTTCCAATCTTAATGCAATTAACTGTTCACCTGCTTTGTCATGTGTTGGTCTGATCACTTTTTAGTTAGCTTCTCGCTTCAAATTGTAACACATCAGTCACAATTCCTTACTGATAAGACCAGAAATTGGAAAAAATTAGACATTGAAACTCTGAACAATTTTTTAAATACCTATCTTCCTTGGTCAAAGCAATCTGTACACTCACTATCTACATCAGTGCAGAAATGGCTCTCCACTGCAATAGACACATGTTTACCACTTACTAATACAAAAAGTTAAGGAACATCCACCACCAGCTCCCTGCTTCGCGGAACTGTTGAAAAAAGAAAAATCCGAATGCAAAGCATCTGAACGTAGATGGAGAAAAAACTACATATCTGAAGCCAAAATGCATATAAAAATAAGTAAAAAAAACGACCATACTCTTTGTAGGAAGGCTCGAGCCAATCATGTGTCCTCTACCATCTCCGAAGCTCTAAATAGTTCTAAAGCATTATTTAACATGGTGAAAGAACTTGCGGGCTCTAAAACTTTAGCCATACCACCGGATATAAATGAGCAGCAATGTGAAACATTAGCTACTTTTTTTATACAAAAAGTGGATAACATAATAATTCATTGCATACCATCCTATATTCGGCTGGGCTTAGGAGGCGGCTGCCATCAGCCACGCAAGTGGTATTTGCAGTTTGGAGGCAGGCTCTCCGTCGGATGGGTTGGTGGGGAAAGTTGACGGCAGAGACCCCATTGTGGCAGAATGGACGACTTCCTGCGTTGGCCTCACTTGCAGGGTTTGGCGGATGGGACTCTATAGGAATTTCCACGCTGGGTGACGTCATGTCAGGTGTGACTCTTAAGTCATTTCAGGACCTACGGGACGAGTTTCACATGCCTAACACTCAGTTTTTCAGATACTTGCAATTTCGTCACGCGTTGGCGCCTAGTCTGGTTGGGCTGGAGTCGCTGCCGGAGTTCAGCCCCGTGGAGGCGAAGGTCTTCATGGGCGATCTTGGGGACAAAAAAGTATCCCGCATATATCAGACGCTGATCACCCACTGCTCCTCCTCCCTGCTTCCACTGAAAGATGCTTGGGAAAAGGACGTAGGGCCCCTGGATGAGGACGACTGGAAGAAGGCGCTGGAGTCCCCACGTGGGACGGCTATTGCAGTGCGACTCCGGCTAATCCAATTCAAATACTTGCACAGGGCCTACTATACACGAGAGCGACTGTGGAAGGCGGGCCTAATCGGGTCCCCGGAGTGCCTGCGCTGTGGGGCTGACACGGGTACCCTAATCCATACTGTGTGGTCGTGTTCTGGCTTGACTAGGTTTTGGAATGGTGTGTGGAGTTGTTTGTCGGAAGTGTTGGGTTGGGAGCTTCCCCGCACCCATCGTCTGGGTCTCCTCCACGTGTTGGAGGGGGTGGGTGGAAATCTTTACAAGCGCCACCTCTTGCTGTTGGGCCTGGTGGTGGCCAAGCGGGACTTGGCTCGAGCGTGGAAGAGTGAGCGAGCCCCTCCCCTGAGTGCGTGGAAAGCTGGATTGGATTTCTTCATGGGGTTGGAGCGCCCAGTGTTCGAGGCCAGAGGTTGTCCCAGGAAGCATTATAAAATTAGAAAGCGGTGGGCAGACTACAGGGGTCTGTCTCTTGATCCACCGGCAGAGCCTGACGATGATTTAGATTTGGATGATGGACGCCAGGCCTAGAGTGCGCATGACACTGGACTTCCAGATAGTACATATGGAGGGCTTGACATGATCGCGTGTACAGGGTTAGGGAGGGATAAGGGGTGGGTAGTGGGGTTCTTGGGTGGCAGTGAGAGTTGAGGGGATTGGGAAGAAACGTTCCTTTTTTCTTGATTGGGATACAACAATATGTATGTGCTGATGATTTTACAGTACCCTCCTGTTTGTGGAGTACTGTATACCTGCTTCTACCTGATCAACTAATAAAATTTGTTGTGAAAAAAAAAAGTGGATAACATCTACCAAGGAATTATATCAGCTCAAGCTACATGTCTTTCCGTTCCTGAAATTCCATTGAAATCTTTCACCGCCAACAACAAATGCAATAACGATATTGGGCTTCTTACCACCTCCAAGGGTATCTTGGATAGTTAGCCTAGGCTGAATTCAGACACTTTAATAAAATTTCTTAATGACATTAAATCTGGATCCCCGAAAGACCCTTTGCCTGGCACTATACTTCAGCAGCTCGACTCCCAGTCACTGGATGTTATTATTGATCTTCTTAATACTTCCCTACAGGAAGAAACCGTTCCAGCAGACTGAAAGAATGCAATGATACATCCACTCCTAAAAAAAGTAGGAGCCGATCCGGATCAACCTTCAAACTATCGGCCAATTTCTTTACTACCTGTGTTTTAGAAAATTCTAGAAAAACATGTTTATCAAAGTCTAGCCGAGTTTGTAACTACTCAAAACCTATTGCCTCCTTGTCAATCAGGCTTTAGAGATGGCTTATCGACAGAAACCACCCTATTAGGAGTCACATAAAACATACGCTGTCTAACTAAAATAACGGCATGAATGCAGGAACATTTTCTTAAATTGAATGGAGAAAAAACCGAGGTGATCATTTTCAGAAAAAAATTAAATCTATGGGGCCCTCAACATTGGCCATGCAAAATGGGCTCTCTTCCTTCTCCTGTTTCTCAGGCACGTAACTTGGGCATCATAATTGATGAATCCCTCAATTTGCACCTACAAGCAGTAAAACCTCTGCCAAGTGTTCTGCCATCCTTAAATGGCTAAAAAAGATCTGCTGGATGTTGCCTGATTCCACTAAGCAAACCGTAGTCAATACCCTGATTACCTCTAGGATTGACTATAGAAATGTGCTCTATCTGGGTTCTAATAAATGCACTACACGTAAACTGCAGGTAATACAAAATTCAACAGTTAGATTGTTATGTAAGATCCCTAGAACCATCTCCACTTCATTGGCTCAAGGTCAAAAACCGAGTCAAATTGAAAGCACTCTATTTCATGCACAAAATTAAAGTTCGTAGTGCTCTGAAGTATCTTCAATCTCTCGTTCACCCTTACTTCCCTTCTCGTCTTCTCCGCTCAACCACATCAGAGAAGTTTGTCATTCCTAAAACAAAGCTTGCTCGGATGGGCGGAAGATCTTTTTCTTACTTAGGGCCCTCGTTGTGGAATTCTTTGCCTTTTCCATTACGAAACGAGATAAATTACATCAAATTTTGCAAAGCTTTAAAAACATGGCTATTTAACATCTAGATACTTATCTATGCTTGACTCGCTTTAGGCAGATCCGTATACCGCGCCGGGAAACCCTTTTGGGTAGCTGCAGCGCATTATAAGTGTAAATAATAATAATAATAATAATAATATTTCCCTTCACAGAAAAGAAAGGATTTTCTGTATCTATTGTTTGGTAACCTTCTTTGGTTCATTGATGAGAATATTCATCATTGGCAAACATACATGGGATTTACAGTGTGTGCATGTATTTATGAATTTCTATCTAACACATAGTCTACCTTATACTAGTCCCACAAAGGTTTTAGAGCGAGGATTTTTGATTTTACCTGTGATTTGTTTGTATTGCAGCATGTTTGTGCATAACAGTGAGAAAGGATATATGAGACTACATCTGGTGCATAAGGAAACTCATTAGTTCCATAAGGCTGTTCTCCATATGATAGGTATTTTTCATAGCAAAACTATAGATATAAAAGATTTTCTAATTGCAATGAGAGTGGAGGCCTTAATTGTCTTTAACTTTTCTTTACAAGGCCCCTTCCTTGCATTTCCTTTCCCTTACTCAATCCCTCCAGGTTTCTGTGACTTTATGGTATGCAGAATTGCGGGTATTGAAGAGTGGACCCACTCTGACCATCGTTCTGATCCAGAGGAGCTCGTACGCATACATAGGCAGGACTTGACTACACATCATTATCGTTTCTTTCAGGACTCACCCGACAAATGCTCAGAGAGATGGGGACGCAGAGAACGCAGGCAGGAAGAGTTTGTGAAACCGAGAAAGGACTCACAATGCTCATCTGACATCATCATAAAAAAGAAAACTTCCACAACAAAAAGCCCTATTTAAAAAGAAGAAAGTGGCTGGGATTTCCACCAAAAATGCCACACATATAGAGAACGCTCCTACAGAACAAGACGTGGGTATTGACACTACTAGACAGCGCAGCAGAGGTCACAATAGGTTGCCAGAATCTTTAAGAGTTTCTGATTTTGAGAGCAAGTAATTAATTTATTAAAGTTGAAACACCAGATCAGTAGGTTAGCCCTCCCAAAAGAATATATGATTTGGACATTCAAATTGAGGGTGATATAACACATACTATTAAAGTAATATTCTGGGAAAATTTAACAACTCCCTATGACATTCTCCTGGTTAAAATAGATTGGCCGCCCGAGTTTGTTAGAAAAGTCCCACAAGGGGAAGATGTCATAATACTTTTGTTCCCTGTTCTTGTTCCTGAAGTTGTAAAACAAGCATATGCTACAGAATGGACACTTGCACAAGCCACGGCATTATACCACAATCATGTTGGCTGCAATAAGGACTCGCCTTATCACGTTACACCCTAAAGGTCCAGCCCATAAGCACAACCACACTATCCAATAAATCATGAAACTAAATGCCTAGTTAGGAAAGTTATCTTACAATTAGAGCATCAAGGCATACTTAAATGTAAATGTAAATGTGGGGTTTTTGTACAGCGCACTGTTACTCTAACCGAGTGTCCTGGCGCTGCAGACCGCTGGGGAACCCATCCTGGTTTTCCCTGTGAGATGGTCCCTTACTGGGTATCTCCAGGGTGAAACCAGGCATCCCTGGTGTCTGTGGGGGGCCGTTGTAGAGATGAGGCAAGCGTAATGCTCAGAGTTACCAAGTGTGTTCCCAGGTTAGTGTAGGCACTGAGGCGAGAATTATCGAGTCCCTTGACCCCTGGTCCACGACCCTGCTGCATCGGGAATTGAACCCTGGTCCCGGGCCGTTCTCTGCTTACAGGTCTGCTGCCTCTAACCAGTGAGCCACACCTCTCCACAGTTGAGCCTTGTATTTCAGCAATGAAGAGGCCATTATTTCCGGTAGCCAAACCGGTTCGTTCATATCATCTAGTCTTAGACTACAGACATTTTAACAGTCACACATGCACTTTTGCAATTGAAAATTCACACAGCACAGCACTAATGAATAACATAGTACGCAAAAAATACAAAACCACTTTGGAAATTTTCAATGGCTTTTCCTTATAAAATATAGCATTTGAAAGCAGGGATTTAACTACATTTTCCGCTTTTGGAGTCCTGAGAACATTCTGCCAACTTCCTTAGGGGTATAAGAACAGCCCAGGTCTTTTATTACACCTGGGTAACGTCATTTCTACATGACATTGACCCAGAAGCAGTGTCCTAAGTTGATGGTATATATATCTCACTAATGATGACACAAACACACATTTAGCCAGAGTAGATCGCATAGTTTTGAGATTTGCTGAACATGTTCAAATTTCATAAAACAAATTTAGCTTTTATCAATGTTCTATTCTTGTGATATGTGTTGTCAAATGAAGACTAAAGCCTTTCACCACATTTCTGAGAGAAATGTGCCCTCTTACAACCACCAAACAACATCAAAAATCTACAGTCAATGTTAGGCGTTCTCAACTTGGGTAAGACATATGTAGCAGCTTATACACAGCAGGTTAAAACATTGTAAAACTTAATTTGTTCTGATTTTTCAGACTAAGATTGGACTTCAGTCCATACTGATATTCTCAGAACACAGCAAACTGACATGCTTGCATCTAGACACTTACACACTCTTTCTAACACATCTAACTAGGCGATCTGCATGATTGCAGGATTCACTGGATATACATATGTCACTTTTAATGAGGGTGATACTGTGATGATTGCATATAAATCGCATTTATATTCCAATGCTGAAATGTGTTTTGCATCAACTGAAAAAATACTGACTCCAGTTCAGACAGCTGTTAAAAAGTAAAGGCCATTTGCTCAGGGGAAGCGCATAATTGTGGTTACTCCCATCCCAGGCTTAGAGGTTGTCACCAAGGCAAGCATTCCTAACGGGAAAGCCTTACATTCAAGATGGATATAATAGCCCACCTTCTTAACAGCTACTGTTGTTGACTATGTCTTTGACCCTACCTTGCAAACACAAGAATTCCTCCAATATGAACACGAATACCCTGTACGCAGTGAGATTTTGTATCTTGATCAGTATGATTATATAATCTATACTGATGTTTCAGCTCAGCCTGCAATAGGCACCAAGCATCAATATTCGGTTGCATGCACAGCAGTGCACAGTGTCATGAAAAACTGAGAATTCGATCAACAAAAAAACATTTATACAATACTTAGGGGATTGTATCACTCAGCTAGCTAAACAGAAAGCTTTAATAATGGCACTAGAGAATACTGTTCCTGAATTCTCCACACTCCTAGTGTATGATTTGTATTTGTGTGACCAGTCTTTTAATGAACATTATTGCTGCTTGAATTGATTCAGAGATTCCTAAAGAAATACTATCGGGCATAAACTGCTTTGGGGAAAGGTGGCACATCTTAAAGATTGCTTGCCATGGGCTCATGTAATTCATACATTGAGTCATCACATTGTAGGGTATTCACTGGCTGATAAAACTGCCAAATCAATGGTTCAGACTGCTGTTGTTGCTGCAACTACCCATTCACACACAAGTGTGGATGATGACATCATGGTTGCTGTCGACGCTTCATGTAATGGCACTCCATTATCTAAAAAATATCCAGCCAAATACTCCTACCTATTGAGTGCCCAAAACCTTTTACTTGCATTTCCAAGATGGGTGATCAAGTGATACCCATCTAAGACCACAGGCTAGACTTAATCATAGCTGTTCATGAGGGACTAGTGTCTGCCCATGCAGGTGTGGCGGCTACTCATTCCTTACTTCAGAAACTCTATTAGTCGCATGGTCTGTACAAGCAGACTCAACAATATGTCTTGGCTGTAACATTTGCCAGCAAATTCAAAGTTCCACGAAGCCCACCTACAGTAGACATCCCTCTTAGTCTCAAACAAACCCTTGGCATGTGTCTATTTAGATTACTGTAGACCTCTGTACTCACATGGTACATTCAAATGTATTCTATTGGCCATAGTTTCATGTCATGACCTTCGCTTGCTTGACTATCTGTTGGTTGGAACAAGACCACATATGATGGCAGTGGTCACAAGGCCTGATGATCTGCACATAAATTGTGTCTAGCCCACTTTTCTTTGTGTCTTTTTAGTATCTACGTTTAAGTTTTTACCCTTTCAAGGGGCTTTCATACATTTTGTGGCAACCCCGCTGATGCTCTTCTCTGGACCAAGATCCTCCTTGCATGCCACTGGGGAGATATCATCAGTGATGTCCTAAATGATGTCATAGAACATGTCGAGTGATGTAAAGTGATGTAATGTGTGAGGTCATAAGCAGTGCATGGCAAGAGTACACATTATAGTTAGCTCTGCTAAATATAACAGGTCAATTTCTGTGTTTTGTTTACTTCAAAACACTAATGGCACTGAAAAATTCACCTAACTATAATGTTACTTTAACCTTTGGTTTGTTCAGTGAATTTCATTTTTTTAGTTCATTAAAAACAGATCTTTGTGTCACACCTAACTATAATGTTACTTTAACCTTTGTTTCAATGAATATATATCTATACCTATATATTTCTATATATCTATATCTATATCTATCTATATATATATATATATATATATATATATATATCTGGAAACCCTCAAACCACTTCCTGAATTCTCCCAATGGCAGTCAGGCGAGGAAAGAGACACAGACCTCCGAGGTTTTCAAGTGGGCAGTATTTTATTCAGTGACCCAAACACAACGCGTTTCAAGCCCGTAAGCCCTTGATCACGTGTCACGTGTATATATATATACATTACCTACTGGCGGTCGCCAGTAGGTATATATAGGTAGGACCTAGTTTCCATAGGAAATCTGCAACATTCTATTGGGAATAACTATGGCGCCGGTTGTTGAATCTTTGCGAATTTCTCAAAGAAGATGGCCCGTTCCGCTCCGCTTCTTCCCTGAAAGTCTCGGGTAGATTCGTCAAGCGGGGGCCGAGAAAAAAGGGGGGTCCCAAAACGTTATTTTCCATAGGACGATTAGACACGGCTACAGCCCGAGCCGCTGAACGGAATTACACCAAATTTGGCAAAATGGTAGAGTCTGATTCGCAGATCACGCTTTTGCTTCAATGGTGTAAATCCCTCCAGTAGTTCCTGAGAAAATCAAAAGAGAAAACAAATATATATCTATATATTATATATATATAATCTATAAGCGCGCACAGTACGCGTACCTTCCCGTGCACGAGCTGCATGCTGATTGGCTGCCACTGTCTGTCAACACTCCAAACAGAAATTGATGGCAGCCATCTTGTGCACAAGAAAGCAGACAAACAAAGGTGTAGAACTCAAAAAGGGCGCAGGGTAGAAACACCCTGACCCCCTCAGCTTGCCCAGGTGGTCCCACAAGGACCCCAAATGCCAATTAATATTATTTTTTTTTAAACCCGGTTTAAAAAAAAAATTCAAATTACCCCCCGGGGGGACAAAATTGCCGGGGCATAGTGATAAAGAAGTGGGGGGGGCAATCCCCCCTACACTGCCCCGGGGACCTCCGCGCCCCCAGGGAAAAGCAACGCAGCCCCCTGGCGCATAATGGAGGCTCATGGTGGGCTAGGTGGCCCCTAGGGACCCCCAGTATGCAAGGGAACTTAATCCCCCAATTTAGAACACTCTACAGGGGGTGTTTGCACAGTTTAAGTTGGGGAATTAATTAACTAGTCCAACAGGTATCTCCAGTAAGCGCCATGGAGCTGCGCTGCAGAGTGTTGTAAAAAGGGGGCGTGCCATCTGAACACCTGCTGCAAAAATGTAGTAAATCAGTATAAAATAAATAACAATTAATACATTTAAAAATTGTCATTTAAAAAACCTTCTAAATTCAATGAAAAAATCATAGGTTTAAGGCCTGATATAGTTAGGAATTAGCATTTGAAAAAGCATTGAAATTCACTGAAAAAAACATAGGTTTATGTATGGTCGAGGAATAATGTTATGCATTCGGGAGGCTTAGCAAAAGTTTGGTATTTACAAATAAGGTCTGGCTCTTACATTATGAATCTATGCAGTCTGGCGAACAGGTGGAGATATAGGATGTATGTTATTACCACGCGCGCATTACAATGACGTACCATTACAACGCGGTTGTAACAACGCAAGTCGTTACAACGACTTGCGTTGGGGGGGCGCAAATTTAAAACATTTAATTTACTATTCCAACACCAGTCCCCGTGGATAGTAGGGAAGGTGTTGGGATAGTAAATTAAATGATTTACTATCCTTGAGCGCCCCCAGCGCAATTCGTTGTAACAACTTTCGTTGTTACAACCGCGTGGTAATGGTACGTCGTTGTAACGCGCGCGTTGTAAACGTTGCATACCGAGAAATAGCATTCATGACACGAATCACGTTAGACACGCAAATGTTCACGTAACCACATATGGCAGACGACCCGAAACTCGGAACGGAGGGTGTTGAATCACATTCGCGGGCTCTTCCCTGCGAATACTGACATGGAATGTGAGAGGGCTGGGAGACAAGGTAAAACATGGACTGGTGTTGACCGCACTGAAGAGGCAGAAACCCGCCATAGCACTACTGCAAGAGACGCATTTAACGGGGGGCATCCAAAGCCATGGATAGGAGAGGGTACAAAATGATAGTCCACTCGGAATTTACGTCAGGGTCTCGAGGGACCGGCATCCTAATTCAGAAATCCTCAAAGTTCATTCCACTGAACACTAAGACTGACGGACAAGGGTGTTTCGCTGCCCTGCAGGGACAGTGGGAGGGTAGGCTCCTTAATTTGGTCTCAGTATACATTCCCCCAGCGCTCCACTCGGTGCAGCTCCCGAAGCTAGCTGACTTTTTACTGACTCTTCCCGAGGGGGATGTTATTCTTGGGGGAGACTTCAATACCATTGTAGACACACAGCTAGATAGGTTCCCGACGATGTCTCCCACTGGAGGGCCCTCCCGCTTCCAGCGTTTTTTGACAGCTATAGGTCTCATCGACATATGGAGACATGCACACCCCCAGGCAAGGCAATACACCTTCCACTCCGCTGTGCATGGCAGCATGTCGAGAATTGACCACTTCTTGGCCCTGGGCAATGGTATCCAACACATAGACATCATAGAAATTCACCCAAGGGGAATATCAGATCACTCCCTGATTCACTCTAACGATTTCCACTCAGGAGAATTCACGCAAACGAATATACCCCATACAAGCTACATACCTTAAGATCCCCCAAGTTCGCAAGGCTCTAAAAAAGGTGACGACACAGTACTTCGCCGAGAATGTAGACTCAGTACGCTCCTCAGAGGTTATATGGGAGGCATATAAGACAGTATTAAGGGGTCAAGCCATAAACTCAATCACAGGCTACAAAAGGGAGAAAACACAAGAACTAACTAGACTGGAATTAACATTGCGGGAATTGTCAGCATGAAACGCATCCCACTCCTGACACGTCCCACGCACTTCACCTCCAACAGCAACTTTACACGGATCATGTGCGGAATCAGGTTAAGGGACATATAACTGACACACAGAATAGGATTTATGAAGTAGGGGACAAGGCGGGTAAGATGCTGGCATGGCTGGATAAGAGGGGAGGCAGTTCTAGAGGTATACAACAAGTGAGGAACAGACTAGGGGAGGTGCACACAAACCCGTAACAAATAGTCGAGACACTCGCAGCCTACTTCGAAGAGGTATACACCCCTGAGCAGGTAGTAACACCTGAAATAGCTAGAGCGGCGTTAGAGCCGATTGGGATCCAGACACTTCCTTCAGAGACTACTGCAGAGTTAGGTGCAGACATTACTACAGAAAAGATCCTATTGGCTATAAGTGCTCTGAACCCGGGCAAAGCGCTTGGACCAAATGGCATACCTATAGAATGGTATCAATCAACGCCGGAGAGGCTAAGCAAACATCTACTGGCAATGTACAAGGAATGTTTAGAGAAGGGAATGCTTCTACCAGATCAGAGACTGGCCACTATAGTGGCAATCCCCAAGCCGGGGAAACCGCCAGAGGAGTGTTCCTCATACTGCCCTATCTCGCTACTTAATGCAGAAGTTAAAATCCTCGCCAAACTCCTGGCGACCCGACTTTTGCCTCATCTGCCCAACCTCATACACCCGGACCAATCTGGATTTATGCCTCATAGGAATACGGCGCTAAATCTGCGCAGATTACATAGGGTGCTGGCTAAGGCAGAATCGATCCCTACACAAGCAGTTATACTGGCCCTGGATGCCAAGATGGCCTTTGACCTTGTAGAGTGGAACTACTTGTTTGAAGTTCTGGCTTGTCTGGGCTTCGGCCCCAAGTTTATTGCATGGATTAGGTTATTGTACGCTGACCCGGTTGCGTAGGTGGTAGCAAACGGCCATATCTCGCAACCGTTCCCTCTGGGGAGGGGCACTCGTCAGGGGTGCCCCCTCTCGCCATTGCTGTTTGCAATTGCATTGGAGCCACTAGCTACTTTAATAAGAACAACACCGCTACTGACAGGAATATGCTGGGCGGAGGGCTGGGAGGACCGGCTTTCCCTATATGCGGACGACATGCTGGTCTACCTAACAGACCCAGAACATGGGGTACCGGCGCTCCTGACTCTCTGTGACAGCCATGGTAAAGTATCGGGCAACACGTTAAATTGGAACAAATCGGAGATGTATGTCCTGAGGGGTCCGATCCCGGCGCTAAGTACAGAATGCCCTCTAAGGGCAGCTGGATCCTCCTTTAAATACTTGGGTATCCATGTTACAAGAGACCCAACGGACTTTATGGATAAAAATCTGGGGCCCCCCATGGAACGACTCAAACAGGATGTTAAGTTCTGGGCGGGGCTGCCTCTGACGCTACTGGGGAAGGCTGCACTGTATAAAATGATGTCTTTGCCCCGCTTTCTATATATACTTGAGAATACTCCATATCAGGTGGCTCTGAGATTCCTTAAGAAAGTAGCGGCACTGGTGTCAAATCTTTTGTGGGGGAACCTCCCGGCACGCATTGCGCTGACCAAACTACACAGGGGTTGGTACGATGGCGGAATCGGGTTGCCTAATCTGAAATTGTATTATTGGGCGGCACAACTGAAACCCATCAACCGATGGATACACACTCCACAAAATGATCCAGCATTTCAAGCCGATAGGGCACAACTAGGCGCGAATAGCCTACTGGCTCGATTGTACGATCAACGTAAAGTGCGTAAATTGGAAGGACCCACCAGACTAACTGCGGCGCTATGGCATACAGCGGCAGCGGCACTAGGATGGAAGGGGAGAATAACCAAGCTTACACCACTGTGGGACTCCCGAGCCCTGGGTAACCTGAGAAACAGCAGAGGCTTCTCACACTGGGATTCTATAGGGATATCTACAGTAGGGGATCTATGGGAAAGGGGAGGTGTGGTGCCTTTTGACAGACTGAGGGAGCTATACGACCTGGGAGAGAGGGAATTATACAGATATATTCAGATACGGCATGCGTTGCTCGCTGCCATACCCCCTGAAATGGAGGTGACGGAGTCTACCGCCTTCTCACAGATTTCATGATTGAGCGTGCGACATCACTCACATACCGTAAACTACTCAACAACTTACCGGACCCAATGACTCCATGAAGGAGAAATGGGAGGGTGACATCCATGATATGGATGAACATGAATGGAATGAGGTGATGGCATCGCCTAAGGAAGTAGGCATCTCCGCAAGATTAAGACTTGTACAACTGAAAGTTTTACATAGGGTATACTACACAAGGACAACATTACACCGCATTAACAGAGCAAAAAACCCTTACTGCCTTCGTGGGTGGGGAGAAGGGCACGTTCTTCCACACAATATGGGACTGCCCCCGTATCCAGGAGTATTGGAGGCAAATAATGCGAACGATATCACAGACACTAGAGATCTCTTTACTCCCCGAACCACGGAGGTGCCTATTAAATGTTTGGGACGCTAATGATTTGTCCAGACATGGTCAACTCTGGGTCACGTTGGGCATGATAGTAGCCAAGCGAGATATCGCACAGCGCTGGGGAGCGGCGGAAGTGCCAACAAAAACACAATGGTGCCTAAACATGGACAGGGTGATGGTGACGGAAAGGGCGGTGTACTCTAACCGGGCCTGTCCGGGGAAATGGAACAAAATCTGGACACCGTGGAATGTGTACAGAGGGGAGATCTGTGAACCCTTGCCGGAAGACGATCAAGCTATGTCGGATGAGGAAGGGGAAGAGGACTACTAGACCTCACAGATCCCACAAGGAAGGGTGGCCACGGAACGCGGGATAGACCACAGATTTAGAGGATGAACTCGAGGGATATGCAGGGGGAGATACCAAGGGAGCCGCAACTGAGGAGCCTGAGCACTCTCACTACCACGTCTTAGCGTAGTCTAGGAGGGAGTCGGGTTGAGTTGACACTGGGGGGACGCTTCTTTACTCAGTTAATCCGACCAATAACCAAAAATGAACGACCGCAATGTGATTCCTTAGGTTCCTTTTGTTTTGTTGTTGTTTTTGTAAAAAATAGAAAACCAAAAACCTGTACTGATCAGCAGAATATTGACTATACTGTACCTTTTAATTTCATGTAGTAATAAGGATTGTAAAAGAGTAACATTCGGACTCCAGTTTTATAATACTGCATGGTGACTGCAAGATTGTGATAGTGGCCAGCCCCACGGGTTGTAGGCCAACAGCTGTGTAAACTTAAAGGTGCAATAAAGGTTTTTAAAAAAAAAAATAAAGAACATAGGTTTCAGGCCTTATATAGTTAGGAATTAGCATTAAAAAAACCTTGCAAATTCACTGAAAAAACCATAGGTTTCAGGCCTTATATAGTTAGGAATTAGCATTTAAAAAAACTTGTAAATTCACTGAAAAAACCCTAGGTTTCGGGCTTTATATAGTTAGGAATTATCATTTAAAAAACCTTTGAAATTCACTGAAAAAAACATAGGTTTCAGGCCTTATATAGTTAGGAATTAGCATTTAAAAAACCTTTGAAATTCACTCAAAAAACTGTAAGTTTTAGGGGTGTTATAGTTAGGTGGACATTTAACTCATACAAAACCATTGAATTGCTCCTATATAGTTAATTGTACTAACTATATTTTGCGACCCCGCATTCCACTGCTGATGATGTCACATATTACATCATTCATGACATGGTCAGTGTCATCACTGATGACATCTCAAATGACATCACTGATGACATCACTGATGACATCACCCACGTGACAATCACATACACCTTTTCATACACTAGTAAAATCTTTCATCAATCTTTGTAAAATACAGAGTTTCATATTCGAATCCATTGACACAGCAATACAAGTATCTAAAAATCCACTCAGTGATTCCTAGATGTATACACACATCTAATCACTTACCTGTAGATTCACTCATACATGCTGTCAATGAACAATAGAACACTATCAAAAATACTTATAAACCTATATCGACATTACACACCAGCACACAACCTATTCACATATGAAGTTATCCTACTCACTTATGCAAACAATGGATCATACTTACATACTTACTTAGCTCCACACTTATACAAACACCACTTCATCTATTCATTTAGATAGTAAGTCATACCTAGTGTATTATAAAATCATTATTACAAGTATACAGTTATCCATACAGTCACTCACACAATCATTGAGTCTTATGTATACTTATTTATATACAACTGACACATACACTGCCTTTTATTTTTGTAGTTTGTTGGACATGTATCATTGAGAAATATATTTGCTCATCACCACGCCCATAAAGATATTCACTCACCCAAACAACTGTTAGAACATGTAGTTTTAACTTCATGTATCTACTGAATCAACTATTCACACATCTTTGGGCAGTCACACAACCCCACCGAACCACACACACATTCGCTCTCCCATACAAATACTCAGTTAACTAATCAATAACTAATATAGACTTTCACATAGTTAGTAACCAACTGGAGAACCAGTTTACACAACAACTGACAAAGTGATACAGATATTCACGCAGTTTAATCACTATCCACTATATTTAGTGAGACACTATAAATTGGTAAAGTAAACAGTCAATTACACTGCTACTAAATCCTCCATCCACATATTTATTTTTATATATCCACTCATTCTTCAATGCAAATTGCTATATATATAATGCATATTTAAATAACGAAGCAAACCACATTCACTGGATGATGTCATCAGTGATGTCATTTGAGATGTCATCAGTGATGTCACTGACCATGTCATGAATGATGTAATATGTGACATCAGAAGCAGATTGCGGGTGCGCGAAATATAGTTAGTATAGTTTGTACAACTAACTATATAGGAGCAATTTCAATGATTTTGAAATGTCCACCCCTAAAACTTATAGTTTTTTTAATGAATTTCAAAACGCTGTGTGGGCGCTTCACTGTGAGAGCAGTTTCGTTTAGGATAATATTGTGGCCCGCTCCGGTCACGAAGCAGCCCCCCTGCTGACAGTGCAGGTCCGGTCACTCGAAGTAGACAGCAACCAGCAAGGAACAGTGTCACCTATTCAGCAGGCCAAACATAGGCAGTGGAAAACGGCACAACATGGCATTCGCAATCCGAAGGATGTTTATTGTGGAAGGCGAAGAAAGTGCTGCAGCCACTATGGCGATACTTACCTGACTACAAAGACCACAAGGCCATGCGAATACACGCCCATGGGGGCGGGACTATGATAACCTTAAAAGCATGAAAACGCGAGACAGCTGTTTCTTCCCTCCATCAGCCAGCCATTGAATAAGGGATAACGAGGTCCAGAAACGCGTCGGCAAAAGGCTTGAAGAAACTTTGCATTCACCAGTGTGTTGCTGGTTTTCATTGCTGCCTGTTGAATAAATGTGGCGTAATCCAGGACGCTGTGTGGGCGCTTCACTGTGAGAGCAGTTTCGTTTAGATAATATTGTGGCCCGCTCCGGTCACGAAGCAGCCCCCCTGCTGACAGTGCAGGTCCGGTCGCTCGAAATATACAGCAACCAGCAAGGAACAGTGTCACCTATTCAGCAGGCCAAACATAGCCAGTGGAAAACGGCACAATGTGGCATTTGCAACCCGAAGTATGTTTATTGTGGAAGGCGTAGAAACTGATGCAGCCACTATGGCGATACTTACCTGACTACAAAGACCACAAGGCCATGCGAATACACGCCCATGGGGGCGGGACTATGATAACCTTAAAAGTATGAAAACGCGAGACAGCTGTTTCTTCCCTCCATCAGCCAGCCATTGAATAAGGGACAACAAGGACCAGAAACGCGTCGGCGAAAGGCTTGAAGAAACTTTGCATTCACCAGTGGGTTGCTGTTTTTCATCGCTGCCTGTTGAATAAATGTGGTGTAATCCAGGACGCTGTGTGGGCGCTTCCCTGTGAGAGCAGTTTCGTTTAGATATATATAGAGAGAGAGAGACTGAGGGATGTAGATAGATAGATAGATAGATATAGATATACTGATTGAAAAAAACGTTACACAGTCAAAATATCGAGTATTAAATATCGACCTACCAAAATATTGTGTTTGAAATTTCGAAGGTGCAGAATATCGATGTCAAGAATATCGTTAGACAGAATATCGACCCTAAGGTAAGTAATATCGAAATTCTTTATATCGATATAAGTAATATCGAAGTTAGTAATATCTATAGCATATATATCGATGTCACTAATTTCGATGACACTAATATCGATATTTGTATTATTTTTTTGTTTTTTATTATGCATGTGTTATATGTTTAACTTAAGTATTTAAAATAATTAATATTATATGTGTATTAATTTTATATAATAATAAATGTATTTATAAGCAAATTATATGTTTTAGTACCGGAGCGGGTTGTGGGTTTATAGGGGAATAGGGTGGGAAGTAATTTAATTATGTTAAATTGATCATTAATTAGTAGGATTTATTAATAAATTGTAATTAATTGGTAATTATTTTTAAGTCATTGGAAAGTAATTTTAATTAATTGATTAATTGATAAATATGTTCTGTAGCGGGTTATGGGTTTATAGGGAAATAGAGTGGGAAGTAATATAATTAGGTTAAATTAATTAATAATTAGTAATTATTATTAAGTAATTTTAAATAATTGGTAATTACATTTAATTAATTGGTAATTCATTTTAATTAATTGATTAATTGATAAATATGTTCTTTAGCGGGTTGTGGGTTTATAGGGGAATAGGGTGGGAAGTAATTTAATTATGTCAAATTAATTATTAATTAGTAGTTATTAAATAATTTTAAATAATTGGTAAATAAATGTAATTGATTGGTATTTCATTTTAATTAATTGATTAATTGATATATATGTTCTGTAGCGGGTAGTGGGTTTACAGGGGAATAGGGTGGGAAGTAATTTAATTATGGTTAATTAATTATTAATTAGTAGGAATTATAAATTTATTTTAATTAATTGGTAATTAATTTTAATTAATTGGTAAATATTTTTAATTGGTAAATAATTTTAATTAATTCATAAATAGATAAATGTGTACTATTGCGGGTAGTCGGTTCATAGGGGAATATGGTGGGAAGTAATTTAAATGTAATTAAGTAATGTTTTTAAAATAATTGTTTTGTTAATAATATAATTGGTAATTAATTATTAATTGGTAATTAAATATTATAAAATGGTATTTTTTAATATTTATTTTTGGTTATATATATTTAGCTAATCATTTATTTATAATTATGTATAGGTATTGTATATGGTTTATATTTATTTAATAGTTTATATTTTTATTATAAAAAAGCTTTTATTTATAAGTATGTTATTTTAACCCCTACACTATCCAACACTTTCCCTACTGCTGCACTCTCTGGAGTGGGAATAGTAATTTTTACCCCTACGCTATCCAACGCTTTACCTACTGTTAGACTCTCTGGAGTGGGAATAGTAATTTTTACTCCTACGCTATCCAACGCTTTCCCTACTGTTGCACTCTGTGGAGTGGGAATAGTAAATTTTACTCCTACGCTATCCAACGCTTTCCCTACTGTTGCACTCTCTGGAGTGGGAATAGTAATTTATACTCCTACGCTATCCAACGCTTTCCCTACTGTTGCACTCTCTAGAGTGGGAATAGTAATTTTTACCCCTACGCTATCCAACGCTTTCCCTACTGTTGCACTCTCTGGAGTGGGAATAGTAAATTTTACTCCTACACTATCCAACGCTTTCGCTACTGTTGCACTCTCTGGAGTGGGACTAGTAATTTATACTCCTACGCTATCCAACGCTTTCCCTACTGTTGCACTCTCTAGAGTGGGAATAGTAATTTTTACCCCTACGCTATCCAACGCTTTCCCTACTGTTGCACTCTCTGGAGTGGGAATAGTAATTTTTACTCCTACGCTATCCAACGCTTTCCCTACTGTTGCACTCTCTGGAGTGGGAATAGTAATTATTACCCCTACGCTATCCAACGCTTTCCCTACTGTTGCACTCTCTGGAGTGGGAATAGTAATTTTTACTCCTACGCTATGCAACGCTTTCCCTACTGTTGCACTCTGTGGAGTGGGAATAGTAATTTTTACTCTTACGCTATCCAACGCTTTCCCTACTGTTGCACTCTCTGGAGTGGGAATAGTAATTTATACTCCTACGCTATCCAACGCTTTCCCTACTGTTGCACTCTCTGGAGTGGGAATAGTAATTTTTACTCCTACACTATCCAACGCTTTCCCTACTGTTGCACTCTGTGGAGTGGGAATAGTAAATTTTACTCCTACGCTATCCAACGTTTTCCCTACTGTTGCACTCTCTGGAGTGGGAATAGTAATTTTTACTCCTACGCTATCCAACGCTTTCCCTACTGTTGCACTCTGTGGAGTGGGAATAGTAAATTTTACTCCTACGCTATCCAACGCTTTCCCTACTGTTGCACTCTCTGGAGTGGGAATAGTAATTTATACTCCTACGCTATCCAACGCTTTCCCTACTGTTGCACTCTCTAGAGTGGGAATAGTAATTTTTACCCCTACGCTATCCAACGCTTTTGCTACTGTTGCACTCTCTGGAGTGGGAATAGTAAATTTTACTCCTACGCTATCCAACGCTTTCCCTACTGTTGCACTCTCTGGAGTGGGAATAGTAATTTATACTCCTACGCTATCCAACGCTTTCCCTACTGTTGCACTCTCTAGAGTGGGAATAGTAATTTTTACCCCTACGCTATCCAACGCTTTCCCTACTGTTGCACTCTCTGGAGTGGGAATAGTAATTTTTACTCCTACGCTATCCAACGCTTTCCCTACTGTTGCACTCTCTGGAGTGGGAATAGTAATTATTACCCCTACGCTATCCAACGCTTTCCCTACTGTTGCACTCTCTGGAGTGGGAATAGTAATTTTTACTACTACGCTATCCAACGCTTTCCCTACTGTTGCACTCTGTGGAGTGGGAATAGTAATTTTTACTCTTACGCTATCCAACGCTTTCCCTACTGTTGAACTCACTGGAGTGGGAATAGTAATTTAAACTCCTACGCTATCCAACGCTTTCCCTACTGTTGCACTCCCTGGAGTGGGAATAGTAATTTTTACCCCTACGCTATCCAAAGCTTTCCCTACTGTTGCACTCTCTGGAGTGGGAATAGTAATTTTTATCCCTACGCTATCAAGCGCTTTCCCTACTGTTGCACTTTCTGGAGTGGGAATAGTAATTTTTACTCCTACGCTATCCAACGCTTTCCCTACTGTTGCACTCTCTGGAGTGGGAATAGTCATTTTTACTCCTACGCTATCCAACGCTTCCCCTACTGTTGCACTCTCTGGAGTGGGAATAGTAATTTTTATCCCTACGCTATCCAACGCTTTCCCTACTGTTGCACTCTCTGGAGTGGGAATAGTAATTTTTACTCCTACGCTATCCAACGCTTTCCCTACTGTTGCACTCTGTGGAGTGGGAATAGTAATTTTTACTCTTACGCTATCCAATGCGACCCTACTGTTGCACTCTCTGGAGTGGGAATAGTAATTTTTACCCCTACGCTATCCAACACTTTCTCTACTGTTGCACTCTCTGGAGTGGGAATAGTAATTTTTACCCCTACGCTATCCAACACTTTCCCTACTGTTGCACTCTCTGGAGTGGGAATAGTAATTTTTACCCTTACGCTATCCAAAGTTTTATATCATTAATTTTAAAAATATTAAAAGTATATTTATTTTTTATATGTTTTACATTTTATTTCTGTTATTGTTTTATGTTTGTAAATGTATTTGTAATTTTGAATATATTTTATTAATTTATAAATTAGTAAAATAATTATTACAACTTATTGTTCAGTACATATATATTATATATTTACTGTATATATTTAATTAATGTATTAATATATATGTATTATTTATTAATTTTAAACATTATTAGATAGTTTTAACTATGTAGATTTTATTTATTAGTGTTATTTACTTTATTTAACATTTATATTTTAAAAGAAAAAAAAACGATATTTTTAACATCAATATTTTTAACATCTATATTATTTTTTCGATATTTTTGTACTTACCATGTTGTGGATAGGATGTCGATATTCTTGCCCTCAATATTTTTGACTCGATATTCCTGTAGGTCGATATTTTGTAGGTCGATATTTTGTCAGTGATCCGAAAAAAACGAATAGTTTCTTACCTGTCGGTGTAGTTTTGCAGCTTGAAGATCTTTCTGGATTCACTATGCTGTGCATTATTCCGCGATCTGTTGGTTGGGTCCGGATTCGTAGTCTTTTTTCTCATTTTTTTTTTTTTTTGTAGCCCAGGTGGGCGTCGACGTCCCACCATTTGGTGCACCTTCGTGACGTCGGCACGCTTCCTGCGGAAGCTCCCACCCTTGGGCGCCATCTTCGGATTCTTTTTTCTTTCCTTTTTTGTGGTGAATCCATGGCTATGTGTATTAAACTTTCCTCCAACGTAAACTTCTTCACGTATATTTGTCTTGTGAAACGTTCCTATCTTACTCTATGTCCTTCCACCTTCTCCAGCCTCATCTTTCTGGCGGAGGTGGGTGGGTTCGCTAGTGAATCCAGAAAGATCTTCAAGCTGCAAAACTACACCGACAGGTAAGAAACTATTCGTTTTGCAGCATGAATCTTTCTGGATTCACTATGCTGTGCATAGATTTCGTAGCGGTTTTGTCACTCATGTGGCGGCTGGGTGGAAGATGAGCGTTGGTTGTTAAAGATATGTTGAAGCACTCTTTGACCCACTTGTGCTTCCTTGTTCATCTGCACATCTACGCAATAGTGTTTAGTGAAAGTGTGCACTGAAGCCCATGTTGCCGCCAGGCATATGTCTTGGATGGGCGTGTTTGCCAGGAAGGCGATCGTTGCCCCTTTCTTTCTGGTTGAGTGGGCTCGTGGCCCCTCCGTGAGCTCTTCACCAGCTTGCATGTGGCAGAGCTGTATTGTTTTGGCAATCCATCTTGCTATGGTGTTCTTAGTCACTGGTCTACCCAGGAGACTCCTTGCGAAGGACACAAAGAATTGTTTCGTCTTCCTGTGTTCTTTCGTCCTTTCTATATAGTGCATTACTGCCCGCCTTGCGTCCAGAGTGTGGAGCGCCCTCTCCGCGTTAGACGTGGGCTTCTGGAAGAAGCTAGGTATCTGGATACTTTGGTTCATGTGGAATTTAGATACTACCTTGGGCATGAAATGCGGGTCTGTCCTCATCACGACCCTGTCGCTGTGTATTTGTATGTACGGTTCTTGCAGCGTCAAAGCTTGTAGCTCGCTCACTCTGCGTAGCGATGTTATTGCTACTAGAAAGGCTGTCTTCATTGTCAGCATTTGTAGTGACCCTTTATGGATGGGTTCAAACGGTGGCTTCATGAGTTCCGTCAGTACCACGTTCAAGTTCCATGCCGGCGGCGGCATCCTCTTGGGTGGCGCTATTCTCTTCGCTCCTTCCAAGAACCTTTTAACTACTCTGGAAGTGAAGAAACTTCTTCCTGTTTCTCCTCTTGTGTATGCCACAATCGCTGCCAGGTGAACCCTCAGCGAGGACGAGCTTAGTTTAGCTTTGATCAGGTGCGTGAGGTATCTAAGCACTGTAGACTCTCTAGTCAGTTTCCTCTCCAGGTTTTTCCTATGGCACCACTGCGTGAACCTCTTCCATTTCTCCCCATAGCACTTCCGCGTGCTGGGTCTCCTTGCTTCTCTCAGCACCCGAAGTGTGCTCTCTGGTAGTTTTAGATGTGCGAACTCTAAGTCCTCAGGAGCCACGCTGACAGGCTGAGGCTTTCTGGTTCTGGGTGTAGAACTTGTCCCCCTTCCATGGAGAGAAGGTCTCTTCTTTTTGGGAACTTGTGTGCTCTGCCCTGCGACATCTCCATAATCTGAGAGTACCAAGTCTGCCTCGCCCATTGGGGAGCCACCAGGATGAGAGTCATGTTGCTTGACCTGCACTTGTTCAGGACTCTGGGGATCAGTGGCGTCGGTGGAAAAGCGTAGGCAAATTTCTTTGACCAGCTTATCCATAGGGCATTCCCATGGGACATCGGTTCCTGTTCCCTCGATGCAAAGTGTTGGCATTTTGCATTCTGGCGTGTTGCAAATAGGTCTATTGTTGGCGTGCCCCACCTCCTGAACAGATTCTCTGTCTCCTGGTTGTTCAGTTCCCATTCGTGGGACACAGATGCTTGCCTGCTGAGCCAATCCGCTTCCACATTGTCCATCCCTGGCAGGTGTATGACAAGTAGGTCTATCCTGAGTGGGATCGCCCATCTCCATATTTCTTGAGCCAAGCTCGACAGGGGGAATGACTGAGTCCCCCCTTGCTTGTTGATGTAAAACATTGTTGTGGTGTTGTCTGTCTGTATCATCACCCTTTTGTTGTAAAGGTGCTTTTGGAAGGCCTTGAGGGCCAGCAACACCGTTTTCAGTTCTAGGTAGTTGATGTGCTTGACTGCATCTCCTGGGTTCCACAGACCCCTCACTCTGAGCCTGTTCATGTGTGCACCCCATCCTTTCTGGGATGCGTCTGTGGTGATGGTCACAGTTGGGTCCGGTGGCGTTAGAGGTTTCCCCATCGTTATATTCTCCTTCGTCCACCATTTCATCTCCTCCTGCACATTGAGCGTAACAACCACTAGATCTTCCCAACTTCCTTCTGCTTGTGACCATTGCTGTTGCAGCCACTCCTGTAGTGGTCTCATCTTTAGCCGAACATTGGGGACCAGGTGGATGCATGACGCCATCATCCCCAAGATCTTGCTCACCGTCCTCACTGTCAGAACTTGCCCCTTCTGGTAGTGACGTTTCTCCCTCAGCAGGCTGAGTGTTCTCTTCTCGCTGGGTGTCACTCTGCATTCGACCGTGTTGATCAGGGCTCCCAGGAAGATTTTCACTTGTTCTGGGTCCATGGAGCACTTTCTCCAGTGGATGGAGAAGCCCAGGTTTGTGAGCGTTCTTGTGACCTGTTCTGCGTGAGCTTTGCACCTCGTGTAAGAGATTGCTTTCACGAGCCAGTCGTCCAGGTAGAGGTACACATGTATACCCTTCCTTCGTAGGTGTGCGGCCACCGCCGCGAGGCATTTGGTAAAGACCCTTGGCGCTGACTTGAGTCCGAAAGCCAGGGTTGTGAACTGGTAGTGGTCTTCGTTCACCTTGAATCTTAACATGTGTTTGTGTTTCCTGTTCATGGGGATGTGCAGGTATGCGTCTTTTAGGTCTATGGTGGACAAGTAGTCCCCGGGCCTTATTTGTGGGATGACCTCTTGCAGGGAAGTCATCTTGAACTTTTGAGTTTTTACGTATGTGTTCAGGAACCGTATGTCCAAGATGGGTCTTAGGCTTTCGTCCGCCTTTGGTACTAGGAAGTAGTTTGAGTACACCCCCTTGTTCCGTTCTCTGTGCGGGACTTGTTCTATGGCCTCTTTGAGGAGCAGTTCTTGAGCTTCCTCTTGGAGCAACTGCAGTTCTTTGCCCTTGTGACCCCTTCTCTTTGGCTTTCTGCTTGGTGGATATCTTTCCAACTCTATGCAGTATCCGTGCTGTATAATGTTTAGTATCCACTTGTCTGTGGTTATTTTTCTCCACTCGTGTAGAAAAAATCTCAACCTTCCCCGTACTGGTGTTGTGTGTTCTCTTGAGCCGTGTCCGTGTGAGCCTCCCCTTAGCTGTTGGTGCTCTCCCCCCTGAGGCTTTGGGTGGGTGAGCGCTTCCTTCCTTATGGAGTCACTTTTGGGGGGGTTGATCACCACCTCTCCGTCTCTGGCCCCGTCCGTTTCCTCTCCCTCGAAAGGACTGGCCCCTATTCTGGGAGTTCCAATTCTGCCTCTGTTGACCCTGGTGCCATTGGTTGTCACTCTGCTGACCATGGTGGTGCGACTGTTGCGAATGTGACTGCTGGTTTCCCCCTCTACCATTTGGTCTCCTTGTGGGGGTGCCTCTCCGCATCCCCCTGAATTGTAGGGCTCCCATCGATTTGGCTGTCTCATTGTCCTTCTTCAGCTGAGCCAGTTTGTCATCTACTGATGCCCCGAACAGCGTCTCCCCGTTGAAGGGGGTGTTCAGGATGTTGTTTTGCACTTCTGCCTTGAAGCCTGATATTCTGAGCCAGGCTTGCTTTCTCTCAGTGATGCCTATGGCCATCAGCCTGCTAGATGTTTCTGCCCCATCTAGGGCTGTCTTCAGGCATGCGTTTGCTATGTCCTTTCCCCCCTCCACGAGGTGGGCTGCCCTCTGCCTGTACTCCTCAGGCATGTGTTTCAGCAACTGGCTCATCTCATCCCAGTGCTGATATTGGTGTCTATTCAGGAGTGCATTGGAGTTTGCCATCCTCCAATGCATAGCTGCATTTCTTTCAATTTTCCTTCCAGTGAGGTCCATCCTCCTGCTTTCCTTATCAGGTGGTGGCCCAGATGTGGTTGGCACGTTGGCCCTTCTTCCGGCCGTTGCCGCGATTATAGAGTCAGCTGCCACGGTGCCCTGGATATAAGGGGGGTCCTCGGAGGAGAACTTGTATTTTTTCTCCGTCCTCGGGGTCACTGACCTGCATGTGGCCGGTTCCTTGAAGGCTTCAGTCCCTTGGGCCGTGACACTCTTCAGCATGGGCAGGAAGCTGCTTTTCGTCTGCGAGGGGAGCAAAGTTTCTAGCAGGAAGTCAGCCTTTGTCTGCTCCTCCTCCAATTTCACATTGTAGACTGCTGCAGCCTTCTTAACGACCTCATAGTAAGCCCCGATGTCGTCTGGCGGCGAAGGCCTCGAAGGGTATGTCTCCACAGGTTCCTCGGGGTTATCGGCCTCGAGATCCTGCCATTCTTCCTCTAGCGACGCCGAGGATTCTGAGTAGTAGCTCTCGCGGAGGTAATCTCCTTCGAGCGGTAGAAGTCCTCCTCTTCTCCCTCATCTGTGGGGTTTGGAGTTTTCGGCGGCTCCTCGGCCTCGAAGTCCTCCTGCACCTCTACCTCTTCGGCGGTCGCAGCGGTCTTTGAGGGAATCGAGTAGGTCTTCGAGGGAATCGAGTAGTTCTTCATTGTTTCCTCGAAGACTCTCTTCCTCTGGAGCATACTCTCCATTTCGGCCTCGAGCCTTCTTCTCTTTTTCTCCATCTCTGCCGCTTGCTCGGCGTCGAGCTTTTCGGCTGGCCTCTTCGACGGTACCTTCGACGTCGAGGCCATTCTGAGCGTCTTCTCGCTCGAGGGTCCCTTCTCGAGGGCCTGCCTCGACGACCTTTGCTTTTCGCTGGTCTTTGCCATCTGGGAGTCCTTTTCGAAGGATCCGCTGGGCCTTTCGGAGGATGCGGATTCGGACGTCGAAACTTTCGTCGCCGGCGCTCCTTTCGAGGACTTAGCCTCTGCTTTTCGGGGTTCTCCCTCAGGCTTTCTCGGCCCTGTCTGGGTTTTCGGGGTCGTAGACTCTCCTACCTTTTTTGAAGGTCTCACATCGGTCTCTACGACCGTGAAGTCATCTGGTGGCTCGGCGATGTTCTCCTCTTCGTCGGAAGAGGCACCCTGCTGGTAGAGGGTCGGCGTGGTCCCTTTCCCTTGCATCGTGTGGTGGGCCACCCTCTGTCTCTCTCGAACTCTCAAAGTCTTCGGCGTGAAGATTGAACAGGCGTTGCAATCCTCGCTGGAGTGGTCGATCGGCAGGCAGAGGTTGCAGACCGGATGCTGGTCCTTCTGCGCGTACTTGTGGTGGCAATTACGGCAGAACTTGAATGGGGTGTTGTCCATGTGCTCGCTCAGGGGGCCCCCTGCGCGCGATTTCTCCTTGGCCGTCGAATATCACGAGGTTTTCTCCTCTTTCTTCGTTCTGGCTCTAGGAGGTCTTCTCCTCCGACTTCCCTCGGTCCTTTTTCCTCAAAAACTTGGTGTATTTCCTTCTTTTTCTCCTGAAACTTCTCCGGAGCTTCATGCGACGATCCAGACCCAACGGCGGAAAAAGAATCTGAAGATGGCGCCCAAGGGTGGGAGCTTCCGCAGGAAGTGTGCCGACGTCACGAAGGTGCACCAAATGGTGGCACGTCGACGCCCACCTGGGCTACAAAAAAAAAAAAAAAAAGAGAAAAAAGACTACGAATCCGGACCCAACCACCAGATCGCGGAATAATGCACAGCATAGTGAATCCAGAAAGATTCACGCTGCAAAACAAAGGTTACATGGACGTTAAAGTTAGGTTCAGATTTTACACACACAAAACCATAGAAATTCAGCATTTATAGCCATCTCTAGTAACTATAACTCATGCCCTTAGATAACTATAACTCGCTTCCGCCATACATCATTTTCTTATCAATAATTTCACTGCAAATGTTGCAGTTATGTTATCAATGATGTCATAGAAGATGTCATGAATAACGTAATGTGTGGGGTAATTAGCAGTGCATGGCAAGGGTGTGAGTTATATTTAACTTTGGGCACAAATTGCTGCTAACAGCCTGCTGTTACTTTTTTGCACTTTAAGAAATCAAATAAGATTCCTATTTAGTGCACAAAGGCACTTTTCTTTGGCACTTTAGGCACTTTAAACACAGACAATAAAAGGAACATACATCAGTACTAGACCCACAGGGGCTATACTATATACTACCAACAAATCCAGATTAATCTAAGGATAGCAATCATGATCAACAGTTGGGACGACCAAACAAAGATTTGTAAGTACTTGTGAACCTGACGTAGGTTCATAATAATGCATTTGGGCTTGTGTTAGGAATTTTGTATTGGTTTTAGCCAAAGATTTTAACAATCGATTTTACTGTTGGTAGGCTGTTTACAATGTTTAAGGCATGTTTGAAGCACTTGCCACTTTAAATGTTTGGTCTCACAATGCAGTGTCATCATGTGATCAAGGTCAGTCCAGGTTGAAACGAATCTTGGCGGATTGTTGGAAATAACATTTTAGTACCAGTTCGACAGGGTCTGTGTCTGCTTCTTTATATCAATTTTTGGATTGCTTATAACTTTTGCATACTTTGATGAATCTTCATGAAACGTTTTGGAGAAAATTGTTCTCAAACCCCAGCGCCTTTCTGGAAAGTTTCAGGGTGAACCGTCAAGCAGGGGCTGAGAAAAAGGGGGTGGGGTCGAAGGTGTTTTACTCATTCATTTTTCCATAGGATATTTAGACACAGCTACAGCTAAAATGGCTGGACCGAATTACACCAAATTTGGTAGAGAAAGAAAGATCTTGGTCCAGAAAGCATGCTTTGAGTTACTTGCTGTAATTCCGTTCAGAGGTTTTTGAGAGATTATTGTTAAAAAATATAGATATTTCACGCAGTGGACGATTCGCTGACCCTACAGATCTCAAGATATGGGGCACCAGACAACTGGGTTACTATCAGAATTGTATGTAGTCCTTGGGGTGACATTATTGCATGCTGACTTGCACCAACACTTTCTCATATTGAGGAAATATAAATTTTATGGTCAAGTTGTGTTCCCTAGCGTGTACCCCACCGTCTCCATGTACGAGTTAAAGTGCATGTAACTTCCCTCCTGTACCAGCTATGAAGACGCAAATACGTTTGCGTCCAACGTTAACATGTCCTCTTTCAGATCCACCCTGAATGGGTTGAATGGTCCGTTCCTAAGTATGCCATGCCAACGTCTTTTTGTGGTGTACTTCTCCGTTTTTCAGCTCTAGCTGAGTAGGCCCCTGAATTTCTGCCACCGAGCCTCTTTTCTGGCTTCTGACTCCAAGGGCCTCTGCCCAGGCTGCCTCTGTACCCGTGAACTCTGACTTACTTTCAGCGCGGCCCCTCGCGCTCAGCTCAGTCTGCTGCCTGCCAAGATTGACTATAACCTTCGAGTTATCTGTTCCGCTCCCCTGAAAATACATTCCTGCCTGCTAGCTTCAGTAAACATACCCCTCAGCTACAGGGCCAAAGGGCCGACCTTGCTCCGTGCAAGTAATTCATAGCTTCTGTTGCCATGCTTCCATGGAAGGCCCCGTCCCCCCACGCTTCTCATGCAGACACTTAGGCGCTTATACACGCATTCACAGTTAGTATAGAATAGCTTTTGCCCTAGAGACCTTTCTGCCCAGATAGCTCAGTTCCTAAACACCAGATATCAGATATGATAGAAGCACAAGTTGATCTGACATGCCAGACTTCTGTCTCTTTCCGTCAGTGTAAATGTCAAGTCCCCTGCACCCTCCGACTTCATGCCATTCACACGTCATGCAGCTGCGCGCGCATCCAAGCTTCCAATTTCTGCTGACATTGCAACATTTTCTGTTAGTGCCACCCCTTTTGTGACACCTATCTGTGACGTTTCCAGTTCACGCCTAGACCACGCCTTTTGATTACGTACTAGTAACACGTGTATACTGTTATCTTGTCTTCTCTCAGCTGTTACGCCTACTATAACTGTTTCCTATGACATGAATTAAGTATATAAGCTATGTAATGTAATAAAAGAGCGCTCTATCCCTTCTGACACCCCTGTGGTGGTCAGAACATGATATCCTGGTCTTGACCATTCCTTTTTAAGGAATAAACACCCCTAAGAACTCTAACACCACGGACTCTGTTTTCTTTCTTTCCGACTTGAGTTATTATTGATTAAGTACTTACCTGCATAGAAATTAAGAGAGTAAATTAATTATTTACGTCATTTTGGCGCCCGAACAGGGACCCCTCCCCCACCTCACGCGCCGGTTGGTGCGTTGCAAGCTATGTCCCCTGCCATCCGTTAGATGGAAACTACGCGTACCGGCAGGATTTCCTGCATCTCCCTCTGACCCACGGAGGTGACGAAGACTGCGATCAGTACCCAGACGAGGCGGTGAGGAGTGCGGAGGATCCCGACCAGAGCCTAGCCGAAAGAAGCAAGGTCCGAGGTGTCAAGAGGCCCACCAGGTTTCCGAAGTTTTTCCGAAGTTTTTCCGAAGTTTTCCGAAGTTTTCCGAAGTGTCGAGTCGAGTCCAGTCGAGTTTTCCGAGGCCTTCTGTTTCCGTGCTTCCCGGTGAGTACCATTACTGGGACGTATCTAGACGGGTTTGGGTACACAAGTCCGGTCTGCACTGTTTTTAGGCAGTGTATCTGTACTGTTTAGCAGTATATCTAGTATTCTGAATTTCTGAATTTCTGCACTGTTACACCAGTGTATCTGTACTGTTTAGCAGTACATCCAGTATAGGGGGTAGTCATCCATGTCTCAAATGTCTTTTCATGTGATTAATGTCGTGGTATGAATGTGACCGTTTTTTATGTGCATTATTGTGTTTTTTTTTGTATAATTAGCTGTACCCAGTATTAAGTAAACCAAGGATTGAGCATTTCAGTACTAAGTAAGCAAAATGCCGTTTTTCAACAAACTGAAGCAGATAGGAACTAGGAAAGGGATACTGGAGGAAGAAATTCCTATTCCCCCTAGGGACACTCCAGGTAACTTTATGTACCATAAACATGGCATAGATGCCATATTGTATCTCGATTTATGGACTGACTATACCAAACATCTAGACGAAAGACACAGATGGCCTGCTACCGGAACATGGGATGCCGAGTGCATCATGAAGGTAGAAGAAGCATTATGGAAAAAGAAAGCTAGACAATCTCAGAAAGATGCCATAGAATTTTGGCGTAAGGAAGCACATAAGCGTGCTGAAAGAGAACTACGTAGAGAAGATAGACTTAAAGAATCAGAGAAAGCCCAAGAAAACGAACTAGTTACCGAGGGGATCCGAGTAAAAACAGAACAAATAGACCGTGCACGAAACAATTTCGTAAACGGTATGTATCTCGCGGCCGAGGGTACACCTGAGGCCCTATCAGAAATACCGAAAAACTTACCGCCACCATTAGTTCCAACTAAAGTAATGCATAAGACTACTAAAGACATATTCCTAAATTCTTATCTAGAGGATGTAGCACCGGCTTATACCAATCTGCCTGTTCGTGCCTTGCCTACTAACAGGGACGGGGGTGGCACCCCGCCTCCAGATCATGTTCCGCCAATACCGCGACAGACCTCCCCCGTTCCGCCAGCCCCGCCACTTCCCGCACCCAAAATTGACCTACCGAAACAACGTTTACCTGATGCAACTAAACGACAAATTCAAGTTCAGATACAGACTCCACAGGGAGATAATGCACAAGCCTCCGCTTCAGGAGGTGCGGCCGCGGGTCTTCGGACCCCGCCATTAACACACAGATTCAATCTCAGGGATATGCAGAGTCCTCTCACGTTCAGGTCACCCCGCCTTGACGCATTAAAAGAAAACATTTCAGTTTGCAGATATGATCCAGTACCCGGAAAAGACGATCTAATGATATTGGCATCACTACGGTTAAGATCTGCTACTGATATCTTGCTATGCTATGTAGGAATGAAGGACCGTCTGGATAGAATATATGAGTTTGTTCAGACAGGGAAAGACCCTGACAGTATTAAGGAGGCCATGGAGAAACAGAAAGTTGACATTCAAGCACAGATACTACGTTTTTTTATAAATTGCCTAATAAGAGAACGAGACAGGCCTGGAACAGATCAGAGTGAATTAGATGCACTGAACAAGTGGGGTCAAAATATAGCGGAAGGAAAACATGACAAGGGGACTTGCATAGCCAGTATGTGTAGAAAAATAAGGAAAGCAGTGATAGCAGTACACCAAAAAGAAAAAGAAAAAGCTTCCTCCGAGGAGGAAGAAGAACAGGAAGAACCAGTAAAGACGACAGATATTATAGCGTATGCAGGTAAGGGAACTTACCTAAGGAAGGGTATCCGTCCGGAAAACAAGAGAGTCTTTCTCTCTGCTTTAACAAATCCGAATTCTTCTGAACATCAGTTTCAGGAGACTGATAAAAGGCTTCGAGATCGAGTAGGGTATCATGTACTCAACTCTATGGATGAACAAGAACTAGCCCGATCAGCCATATTATGGGCCGAAAATCCAGACATATATAATGGTGATACCTTAGCACAGACGTTTCTGAACCTTTCCCCAGACGAGCAGAAATTAGCAGGTGTATCCATGATTCAGCACCTCCTCACGAAATACAGAAATCAACATTCTGATCCAGGTCCCTTACACGAAACACCCCTAAGAACTCTAACACCACGGACTCTGTTTTCTTTCTTTCCGACTTGAGTTATTATTGATTAAGTACTTACCTGCATAGAAATTAAGAGAGTAAATTAATTATTTACGTCATTTTGGCGCCCAACGTGGGGCTTTCTGTGAATCCTTGAGGTGCGCACGAAAATTTGAAACTGCGTCCATTTAAACTGAATCCGAAGAGATATTGGCTCTCTGGATCAATAGGCACGCTGAAGAAGGCGTTCTTGAGGTCAATTACAGTAAAGAACGTTGCTTCCGAGTCAATAGCAGTCAATAAGGATGAGATGTCGGGAACCACAGGGTACTGTGGAATAATGCATTTATTCAGTTCTCGAAGATCAATCACCAGCCGATATACTGGCGGTGCATTGGGGTCAGTACGTTTAAGAATCGGAATGATGGGTGAATTACAGATATTGGAGTCGGTCTCTACGACCACTCCTTGTGCTATAAGTTCTTCAATGATTTCCAGTAAAGCCACTACAGCATCGGGTGGTAACTTGTATTGTCTGATTCGGGGTAGTACAACTCCTGTCTTGAGTGTAACACGGTATGGTGTGATATGCATGCAACCTACATCAGTTGGGCCTTTTGCCCACAAGTGATCTGGTACATTTTTCAATCTGACATCGAATTCTCGCAAAACATAATGACCCTTAAAATCTCGTAGAAAGAGTCTAACTCCCTCCGGGGAACAGCAGATTATGGCTCCTAGAGCCTTCAATGTTTTAATTCCTAACAGATTTTCTGGACATGATTTTGTAAGTAACAAGTCTGTAACACGTGATAATGGACCCACAGCCAGGGGGACTGGTTCTGATACTTCATTTACAATGGGCTGTCCTGAAAAGCCAAGGGAAACATTCTGTGAGCCTGAGAGGGGTGCCCCTGGGACTTCATTATGACTTATTGTGGTGCGGCTTGCCCCTGTGTCAATTAAAAACTTTCTGTCTTTTCCCAATACTTGACTGTGTACATAAGGACCCTCTTGATCTACAGGAATTTCAATAAGAGGCAAGCCAAATTCCCTCTCTAGGCTGTTTCATGTATATCGTTGATAATCAGGATAAGCGGACTGGGCATACTGGTACATCTGTTGTGAAACTTGCTGGGATGCGGCAATGGGCTGTGGCTGTGATACCGCTACTGTCTGTGCTGGAGGTGAAGAAGCATGCATAGGCTGTGTATTCTGTGCATTCTGTGAAGACTGATGCTGGTTATGGTCTTGTCATAGTATTCAGCTGCTGCCTGTGCCTACAGTGTGGGCCGGCGATATGTGGACTGTGTGCCACATCGTGCATTGAACATTCCAGTTTTTTCTCAACTAGACAACGGAAGAGAGATGAACAAATTATGTTACAAGAACAAACTGATCAATTTATGATGATCGATATATCATGAAGGGTCCGTAGGGAACAAGGAGGGAATGAGGAAATATAAATTTTATGGTCAAGTTGTGTTCCCTAGCGTGTACCCCACCGTCTCCATGTACGAGTTAAAGTGCATGTAACTTCCCTCCTGTACCAGCTATGAAGACGCAAATACGTTTGCGTCCAACGTTAACATGTCCTCTTTCAGATCCACCCTGAATGGGTTGAATGGTCCGTTCCTAAGTATGCCATGCCAACGTCTTTTTGTGGTGTACTTCTCCGTTTTTCAGCTCTAGCTGAGTAGGCCCCTGAATTTCTGCCACCGAGCCTCTTTTCTGGCTTCTGACTCCAAGGGCCTCTGCCCAGGCTGCCTCTGTACCCGTGAACTCTGACTTACTTTCAGCGCGGCCCCTCGCGCTCAGCTCAGTCTGCTGCCTGCCAAGATTGACTATAACCTTCGAGTTATCTGTTCCGCTCCCCTGAAAATACATTCCTGCCTGCTAGCTTCAGTAAACATACCCCTCAGCTACAGGGCCAAAGGGCCGACCTGTCTCCGTGCAAGTAATTCATAGCTTCTGTTGCCATGCTTCCATGGAAGGCCCCGTGCCCCCACGCTTCTCATGCAGACACTTAGGCGCTTATACACGCATTCACAGTTAGTATAGAATAGCTTTTGCCCTAGAGACCTTTCTGCCCAGATAGCTCAGTTCCTAAACACCAGATATCAGATATGATAGAAGCACAAGTTGATCTGACATGCCAGACTTCTGTCTCTTTCCGTCAGTGTAAATGTCAAGTCCCCTGCACCCTCCGACTTCATGCCATTCACACGTCATGCAGCTGCGCGCGCATCCAAGCTTCCAATTTCTGCTGACATTGCAACATTTTCTGTTAGTGCCACCCCTTTTGTGACACCTATCTGTGACGTTTCCAGTTCACGCCTAGACCACGCCTTTTGATTACGTACTAGTAACACGTGTATACTGTTATCTTGTCTTCTCTCAGCTGTTACGCCTACTATAACTGTTTCCTATGACATGAATTAAGTATATAAGCTATGTAATGTAATAAAAGAGCGCTCTATCCCTTCTGACACCCCTGTGGTGGTCAGAACATGATATCCTGGTCTTGACCATTCCTTTTTAAGGAATAAACACCCCTAAGAACTCTAACACCACGGACTCTGTTTTCTTTCTTTCCGACTTGAGTTATTATTGATTAAGTACTTACCTGCATAGAAATTAAGAGAGTAAATTAATTATTTACGTCAATATGGTCCTCCAAGCTCCATTTTTCATCAAGCATAAATTTGTCTGGCATGAATAGAACCACTGAGTGTAAATGTTTTTAATTATTCATATAATGTATTGTTCCACAGTTGTATAATAAATCCTTTGATTGCAGCCTTGAGAAAGTCCTACGGATAAAACACATATTGGCCAAAGGATACACAGCTTTTCCATCTATCAGTCAAAAAGATCACCTGTCATTTTCACACATACCATTAAATGCTCAACAAATTAATTATTTACTTGAGGGTTATTTTTGATTACAGATTAACTGTTTTTGGATGCTCCGATTAACAAGTGCTCTGGTTTTGGAAAGTAGCCCAGGTACTCAACATAATTTGGACAAACCGAGCCAGAGGGTCTGTATGACGCTATGTGCCTATACAACAAACAGGGGTAATCAGAGAAGGCCCAGTAATCCAGACAGCAACTTGTACATGGCAGAGATGCTGCCCCATGAGTAAAACGTTGCACACAGATAAGAATGGACGTGAGTCAAATGTACAGTAGAAATGCAGCTTTTCTTTTTGATAGCAAACTTTATTGAAAGTTTTGCAGCACGGCACATAGTATCACAAAGCGAAGACTGCATATGGGCAGTGACACAGCAAGAACTGACATCAGTATAGCAAAACAACATGAAATCATAATGACAGTCCATAGTGGTTACACCATTTCCCCATATTCAGTTGTGCTTTTGAGGACATCCCGGAGCCACAAAAAACGGCTTTTCCTGATGCGTACACCAGCCCACCCCCTTACACTAGCACCCGATGGTCAGTGGTGCCCGCAGCTTCCAGGCACAAGCTACATCCCTCTCGGTGACCAAACAAGCCACCCCCATGAGGCCTCCTCCACCTGTGGGCCCCTAAAATCCTCCATCAGCTCAAACAGTACATTACGGGGGCGAGTTCCAAGGTGCGGCCCAGGATGGAAGAAATCTCTCGACCTACACTTTCCCAGATAGGTCTCAACACTGGACAGTCCCATGCCATCTGGAAAACATCTGCTGCCGGAAGTGCAGATCTCGCACATGCAGCAGGGGCATCGATAGGTGCTGTAAACACTCGGGTGAGGTATGTTGGGTGTGGATAGTTGAATTGAACCACACGCAGTCACGCTGAAATTGCCATACAGGCCTCCCTCTATTCATCATCCTCCAGATCACCCACCCAAGCCTCCCAAATCTGCCTAGAATGTTCAAGAGGCATGGATGGCAAGCGAACAGTCAATCATTGAGATGGCCCCTATACCCAGGCATCTGGAAGAGCGTGAGCCTGTAGGGCTTTGCCTGATTGAAGATAACCAGGACTTCAGATCCCGAAACGTCACAAGGTTGCTCCCTCTATAGACATCTCCCAGGTAGGAGATCCCAAGCAGGTCTCAAGGGGCGAAGCCCGCAGGGTTGAGAGCAGACACAGCCACGTTCCCCGTTACAAAGGGGTAATTTCAGTGAGTCGATGGTCCCAGCCGACGAGCCGCACTCCAGCAGGTAAGAGACACAAGAGGACAAGAGGACAGTGTGGCAGGCAGACACGCCCCATACAGGAGATCTAGCATACCATCCAACCTCAGCGAATGAACCTCCAGGCAATACACCGGATCGTCCCACCCACCCGTGAACCATTCATTAATCGGCATCAAGTGGGCTGCGAGATAATAAAGGTATATGTTCGATAAACCCAGACCACTATCAAAGGGGGAGTAGCGCAGAGTCTGAAAAGATACCTTAAGCCTATCACCCGCCCACACAAAATTGGCGATCTGGGCGGTCAGAGAACAAAACCATTTGTGAGCGATGGAATATGGGTAGTTGCCAAGGACATACAAGTAATGTGGCAGACACGCAATGCCGCTTTTTAAAGGCAGGGGTGCTGTTTGCTGAAATACAAATGCACCTCATGAGCGAAGAAAGAAGTAGAAGAGGAATCAAGGTTGGAACCATGAACTGAAACTACACAAATTTCACCTACTCTTGTTAGGTCGTTCTTGCCTGTCATTATGGCTGTCAAGGCTGATGCATCTACGCAATTCACTTTCTTCAGCAATTGACCTTATAATCTCAGGGCGCTTGGAAGAGATGTAAATGATGCTGGGCCCTGGCACAGTGCTAACTTTTTCCTGGCATTATCCACTTTGCAGAGGGAAGGGTGAGGGGGGGGCATAGCGACGGCATTATCTGGCCAGAGCCACTGATTCCTCTCGTAAGCCATGTGTCTTTCACCGTTATTCGCAATGGTGACCAAAAACATGTAACTGCTTTTCAGAAATAAGCTGGTTTATGGCTGAAGGTCTGTGAATCAGAGATGGAATTACTACATTTTGAACAAAAGAGAGGCAGGTGAAAGAACCCTTCTACTGGCCATGAATCCAGCATAGTGCCAGGAAAGAAGGTAGGAACCAGGCCATGAAAAGACAATATCAGAGAACTTTAAGCTGCAAAATAGGGAATCTAGATTACCACACACAGGATAAAAAAGTAATAAGAGGCCGGAAAGCGAAAAACATGCTACCAATGATTCAATTGTATCCTGCTGAAACTGCAGAAAATCATTGAGAGATGTTTCAGATTACACACCCTGCTTCTTTTGCAGGTGAAACTTGAGCGAATTGCTATAAATATGACCAACCAGCACATTTTAATGATAACATCCAACTTTTGAGAGCACAACCATGACAAGTTAACCATGAGAAAATGTCATGGGAAACACATCCGGTGCTACGTAGACGTATTGCTCTTAATCAGACTTTAAAGGTGAACTGCAAGTAAAGGTACAATTTGTATATAAAATTGTGGAGTTAATGCCGTCGCTTTACTACATATGAAAAATAAGGAATGTCTTCAGGGGTTATTATGGTTGCAGAATATTCTATGTTATCAGATCGATCTACAGTAGCTGACAGTGACGTGGGTCGCTTAAGGATGAACTGTTTTGCCGGGTAGCAGAGGCTATCTATCACCAACCCTACCGCCCTTTCCCTTTATAATGGAGTAAACCATTTTTTTAGCTTTTTTTTGTAAAAACGTTTATGTGAAGTATGTATCTAGGAACAGGTCTAATAGTACATTATAGTGGAAATGAAAACTGGGAGCGTGATGACTAATATCACTTTATCTCTGCCAAACACGACAATGGCAGGCTACACTTTTGAACTAGTATCAGTAGAATAGGTTTTTAATATTATGAGTATCATAACCTCCTTTTCTCCCCTGGAAGAGTGTCCGCTAAACCCATTACACGACCGTTTACAGTTCTCTATAACTCCTCATTAATACCTGCAATTGTTCAGAAAATTTGGAAATCTGCCAGCATTTCTCCACTATTGAAGAAACTCTTATAGACGATAGACCCTAATAAGATCTGCGGTTATCGACTAATATAATCACTGCTGCCCTTATTTTAGAAACTGACTAGAACCCCAGACAACAAATGGCTGACTAGTTTTCAGAATCTCAGCATCTTTTTCACATATCCCAGTCTGGCTTCCGTAAAGGCTTCTGTACAAAGAGTACAGACCAAAGTAGGGAATTATGTCAGATTCATACTGGATGCTTTGGGAGTAACTGCCCTGATTTATTAGATCTATTTTATTGACATCAATTCCCACCTCACCCTACTAAAACTGTTTGCTTAGGCTGCCTCATCAGGCAGAGTGCTTGAATGGTTCACTTCTTTTCTCCAAGATCAGACTCAGACATTTGCCATGTCTATCTTTAGATCTACAGCCAGGAAAACCTCCAATGAGGTTCTCCTGGGCTCTGTACTGAGACTCACTATCATTCATTTTTACTTGGCCCCTCTGGATCATTGACTCCATCAGTATTTCGTTTCAAACGTACGCCGACAACACAAAATTAATTGTACTTCTGGAAGGAGGCAGTGCTAAACCTCAGACAGAAGTGTCCATCTGGGTGAATGTAAATTCTTTGTCGCTTAAAAACAACAAAACAGAAATTATTCTCGTTCAGACATTTTGCATCATGGGCAAATAACTGGTGCCCTGAGAATTAGGGAAGTGTTCCTTCTCCCTCCTCAGGCGATAAATCTAGGAGTCATCATTGATGGCGACTTGTCATTAGCTGAACACATTAAATCGATCTGTACTGGTTTCTTTCTTTTGAGGGTCATCAGAAAAAACTGCCTTTTATTCCACCTACTCTGAGGAAAAACTTGAGGCAAACTGCCGTTCTGTCCAGAACTAATTATTGTAACTCTTCTGTTAGGTCCACCAAGTATGTCAGTCAAAAATTCAAGGGCTGAGGAGATGCTCTGCTATATCAAAACAGCTCCACAAACTTCACTGCTTGGCAGTGGAGAAAAAGTGTGTCTTTAAAACATTGTACATTCATCATAAGTCACAATACAATCATGGTTATGCAACCTATATGACATTCCTGTTTGCCTGTTTTCAACTATCTCGGGCTTTAAATTCGAAAAATTATTTCCTGGTCAAAATGCCAAAGTTGAAAAAAGTTAGAATGGGAGGCCGCTCAATATCTGTTGTATCTTTGAATGCGTGGAATTCCTTGCTGTTCCCATTTGGCTGAACCTAGTCTTATCCAAAAATAAACTGAAGACCTATCTATTTACTAACACTCTATAAAACCACTGCTTGAGCTGGCACTCCTTTAGCTCTATGATGCATTATTTTATCTTTTTGCTCGGCAGGGAATTTAAACCTATCACCATCATTTTTAGCGCCAGGATCACTAGGTTCTTTCTTAGCATCTGTTGCGTTTTAACCGTGATTCCATTCATGGAGAGAGATACAGCAATCTAGAAAAGATGAGACAAGAGAGAAACTTATGTCGTGTTTGTAAATGGAAGGTGGACTTGAATGAGTGTGTATTACAATGATTCTGGCATGTTTTGAAGTTACTGAGTCAGAGGCAGAACCAGGTATTACAACCTCTTTATATTATTAGGAACATGAGGAGGGAGAGGCTGAAGAGGATGATGGATGGAGGAGTGACAGTCGTGGTTCAAATATAAGAGATCACTACAAATGGTGAGCAGCAAAGTAGTAAGGTTAAAATGTGATTATAGGTGACTATAATAGTTTCAAAAAGTTTGGGTGAGACTGAGCTGCGTTTTGCGTTTTGCAGAGAGAGTCTTGCAAAGTGAACAAAATAATATCAAAGTTGATGTTTCCCTCATGCGAATGAGTTTGAAGAGAAGTTCTGAACCTGGGGTTCGAGAATCAGGAGTCCATGATGCTACTCAAGGGGGTCTGGGGGAAAATTAAATAATATCAGCAGATTAACAAATTATACATACATAAAAAAGCAAACAGCAAACAGAAGTCAGTATGAAGGATTGGTGGCTTCAACTGAAGCACTTGTATGCATCTACGAAAATACAGCATTCATTGGAAGGAAAAAATACATAGTTATGCTAGAATCTAGCATATAGCCTCGCCTCTTAGAAATAAAAACACATTTTGAAAAGCAGCAACCTTCACATTGAAATAAATACAAATTTAGATTTTTGTATTTTTTGTGAATTAAATCAAATAGTTCGTAATTTTTGTATTCGTTTCATGTGCACTTGTTTCTGTGTTTTTGTTTATTGCTCTAAGGTTCAAAATGTTAAACTTGCTTAGGGCAGAGTCCCAGGCTTCCAGTGGTGATTTTTCAGGTATCCACAGAACTCAAAAAGTTAAGAGTTAGAAATGTCTTGATCTAGATGGCTTACAGTTTCCCATTGAGAGTATAGTGGTAGATATTCAGTTTCCACTGTAATGTTTGCAAAGCACTAGTAAGAACAAGGTCCACAAAAATGGTCCGGTATGGAGATAGAGAATTCTCTAAGGTTAGCAAGAGGGTGTACAACTCCAACCGGTCAAGGCTCCTGCAGACCAGGCTTAAACACCTCGAAGCATCCGCATCGCCTCCCTCCCTCTCGCTCTCTATCTCTCATATTGTTCTCTCTCGCTGTAATTTTTGTGATACTTCACTTGCTCTTTGTGATTTTGTTTCAGTCTTTTTGCCCTTTTCTCTCAATCTTTCTGCCACTTTTCTGCCTCTTCTCTATCTCAATGTGACTTTTCTCTCGCCGCTCTTTTTGCCTTTTCTCTCAATCTTTTTTGGCACTTTTCTGCAACTTCTCTTGTCTTTGTGCCTTTTCTCCCATTCTTTTTGTAACGTGTGCTACTTCTCTCACCCTTTGTGCAATTTCTCTTATTAATTTAGCCTTTTCCTGCTCTTTGTATCATTTTGCTTGCTCCTTTTTTAACCTTTTAGCCACCTCTATCACTCTTTCTTTGACCTTTGTGCTGTCTCCATCTTCTATCACACCCCACACAGATTCAAAAATCTGCCAACAAATACATCAATATCATACATGCGCCTCAACACCCGCTTAATCAGCACGTCCATCACAGAGATCTGGGACTTGCTGGACGCCATTGTCCCAGACCTTTTCTGCCTGATGGAAACATGGTTGACCACAGCTTCAATGCTGAAAAACACCGCCGCCAGCTCTGCTGGCTACCAGATCACCAGGGAAGACCACCCAAACAGGCCAAGGTGAGGAATTGCCATCACCTATAAAGGCACCTTCAACTGTACCACCTCCCCTGAAGCCAGCGCAAACTACATTAAGACCTCAACTTTAAACTAGAAATCACAGCAAACTTCATCCTGGGTGGAACTGTAGTCTAGGGCTCCACGGACCCCGAAACAACTTTGCTGTCAACAATACGGCCTCCATTGACCCATGATACTTGAACCCAGTGCATTCGTCCTCCTAGGAGACCTCAATTTCCATCTAGGAGACAGGACCAAGCTTGGCTGCCCTTCTTGACAGCGTTGGAAACCTGGGACCAACCCAGCATGTCACGGAGTCCACCCACGCCACCAGACAGATCCTAGATTCTGTCTTCACATTATTCAATAACATCACGATCAACACACAAAGACCCAGCACGTGTGTTATTCACACCATAATCCATTTCATAATCAACATCCATCACAACAGAAGAACAACCACACTTGGCCCAGCATGCCAACACTGGAACAACCTAACAGACAGGAATTGGACATCCACTCTCCACGAGAAACACTGGAACCTACAGGCCTTCTGGCACGCTACACTGAAAATTTTAACAAGTGGACCACTAACTGCACCAACACTCTGGTCCCCCAAAAATAAAGCCATGCCATACTGCAAATATTAGAGCACAAACCAGCTGGTACACACAAGACCTCTGAATGACCAAGCAGCACTGCCAATAACTAGAAGAGAAATGTAGAGTCTGCAAAGGGGTATTGGAAAAATACACTTTCAAAGCAGCTCAGAGAATGTACCACATGCTAATACAAGAAACCAAGAGGAAGGCCCAAGTCAAACAAATAAACAAATAAACACGAGCTTCACATCAGCAAAGACATTTTCACAAAAGTCAAGGATTTCATCACACCCACAGTTGCCCCTGCAATATCAGTCCATTGCAAGAACTGGTGTAAAGGCCTCTGAAGCTTCTTTTGCAGCTAGATTAAAACCATATACAGCAATTTAGCACCATAACCGGACCCCCAACTCTCTCGAGAGGCCTTCCAGTGACAAACAAAGACAACACAATCACCGCACTGGACACCATCAGCACAGAGGAAACCACAGTAATCATAAAGAACATACAATCTTGTGCCCCGGCAGATCCCTGCCCCCATCACACCTTTGACAAAGGATCAATCCCTATAAGCGAGACTCTCACCCCTTTCCTCAACACCTCTATCAGTACAGCCAACTTTTCAGAACCATGGAAAAACACAGCAGTCAGCGCCCTCCTAAAGAAAACTTTGGATAACCCCAAAAAACTTGCCAACTACCCACTGATATTCCTCCTTCCGTACCCAACCAAGGTCTTGGAAAAAGCCATCAACAAGCGCCTCTCTAACTACATCTTCAATCACCAGCTTCTGAACACCACACAATCAGAATTTAGACCTGACCACAGCACAGACACTGCCCTCATAGCAGCAAAGGATGACATCCGAATGATCCTAACAGGGCGAAATTCACAGCCCTAATCCTCCGGGGCCTATCAGCATAATTCAACATCATCTCTCATCCTAATTTAATCTGAAGAATTCATGAAGCAGGCATCCGGGGATATGCCCTTGAATGGAGATGCTCTTTCCTCACAAGAAGAACCCAAAGCATCAACATGCCCCCCTACTCCTCTGAAGCACGAGAACTCATCTGTGGAGTACTGCAGGGATCATTGCTCAACCCCTTGCTCTTAAACATCAGTATGACTTCATTGACCAACGATATACAGACTGACAACATAAATATCCTCATGCGCTGATGACACACAACTGATATTGTCCCTCTTGGACAAGAAACCAAACACCAGGAACGTGTTACTGTGAGCTGAGGTGAAATTTCTAGCTTTCTAAGGGCCCAATTACAACTTTGGCGGTGTGTGAGAAAGGCTGCCACACCTCTGCCCCTCTCCCACACCGCCAAAGCCGTGAGATCATCGCCCATTAGATTACACATTTTCTTGTGTCTGGCAGGCGTTTCGTTGGTGGTCCCATGGTGGTGCCTCTGAAAATGAGCACCATAATGTGAGCCCCAAAGGCAGTTCCTGCTTAGCAGTCCATGCCCTACAGGTACTGGTGTGCATGCACGCAGGGGGGCACAACATGTGTCCCCCTGCATGCACACCCATACACAGGGCCAAGAAGGGGTGCTGTAAGGGCCCCTTTCTATCCTCACTGCCAGCAGTTTCATGGAGTAAGAACCTCCATGAGGCCGCTGTGGTGAGGAAAGTTGTAATATGCTTGTCAGTACCACCAAGCATATTGCGTCCCTCAGACCGCCGGGCCACCACCAGGATTCTCTGATCCCTAGTGGTTGCAGCAGTGCCAATGGCGGTCTTACCATCCAAGTTGCAATCTGGCAGTTGAACCACCGGTGCAGCGGTGGCTGGACCGCCATCGTTGAGCCACAGTTAGTTTGGCGGTCCTATGCCAGCCAAACTCATAATTAGACCCTAACTATTTAAGGTACATGTTGCAGGTCTAGTCTTCCTCCTGCCTCCCCGCTTTCCCCCCTTCCCGCTGCTGTGATTGGTTATTGTGGTGACGTACTTTGGAATTTGGTGTCAATATTTATATGACGTGCACTCGTGACCCGGTGGACTCTGCTATCTTCCTTACAGCTGTTCCCTCCCTCCCGCAAGCTCGTTATACTTAATAAATACTTAAGTAAACCTACTCCTGCCATCCTTCGTTATTGAGTGCAACAGTTCTACAACATATTTGGCGACGAGTTTGGGATGTACTTTCATGAGACGAGCTTGCGTAGGGATTTCTTCTGGAGCAACATAACTTTTTCTTCAAGGCAAGTGCTACTATTGCGTGTTATTAAAAATACTTGGATAAAGTTTTAATAACATTTTCTCCATTGATTTTCGGATCGACCGCAATCTGTGACCAGATCTTCACGTGGGCGAAAAAGCTGACGAGGGCATGGAAATCGAAGGCATTGAAATTTCAGTTCGCGTGTGACGGAGCCATTCAAGAAACCAAAAGGCAAGTTACGAAGTACTTTTAGTTGTGCTGGTTGATTCTCCAAGTAAAGAATATTACGTGTTTCTCTACAGCATGAAGCAGTTCTGTGGGGAAAGTCGACGACAGTTGACGTGTGACAGTTCAACTGTCATTCTTCGTTCCACACGCGCTCTAGCAACAGTCATTCCGATCTCTTCAGCTGATTATCAAACAGCGGCTGATACGTCACGACGTCATTGACGTGGTCAACGTGACGCCATTTTGGTCTATTTCATTCAAAACAGCACATCGGAGCCGAAGGTAATTAAAACGTGTTTAACATACACGCAACTTATTTAAAAGGGCACAGTTTACGTCTAGCAAAATATTTAAAGAAAATAAATATTTAAAACGTTTAGATTAACTAGCGCTCAGTGAATTTTAACCAAAGAAAATTGATTTATTTATTAAAAAAGAGACTGCAGATACCAATCTGGAAAACATGGCCAGTGAGTCGAACTTCAATGCTCCTGCAGTTTTTCTAAACGAACCTGGCAAACCGGTTATGAAATGGCACAGTTGGTACAGGTCATTTAAAAACTACTTGATTGCCATTAATGGTAAGAAGTTTGACGCTGAAAGGAAAACTGCTATTCTTGTTGGACTGTTGGGTGTGGCAGGACAAGACATTTTTTATAGTTTGCCAGAGTATGAACCACCACCAGGTCAATTTATTCCTTTAGATGAATTCCAGGAAGCCGTCAAGAGGTTGGAAAGACAATTTGATGAGGAGGAAAATATAATGGTGGGCAGACACCGTTTCAGTATGAGAAAACAAACTGAAAATGAAAATGTCGAGGAATACATAGCAGCTTTGAGAGTGTTAGCAACTAAGTGTGACTATCAAGATAGAGTGGATGAGTATATACGGGACCAGTTAGTATTTCACTGTTATGAAAGGAAAATTCAGGAGCGGTTTTAGCATGTAAAATACCTACTCTTTCTGAAGCTATTGACATTGCAAAAGGTATCGAAAGATCGTTAGAAGGGTCAAGGGAAATAACTGGAGCCACAAACAAAAGTTCAAATGTTTATTTAGTGAATGATAGAAAGAATAGAGATAATGTTTCTAACAACAAATTTAAGGCACATGCTAATATTAATACATCTCAATTTGTATGTTATAGATGTGGTTCTCACAATCACAAGGCTGATTCCTTGAATTGCCCGGCATTGGGGAAGAAGTGCACAAGATGTCTAAAGGTAGGGCATTTTGCGGGGGTATGCGGTACTTTTGGCCAAAAATGATTTACACCCACAAAAGTAAGCTGTGTAGAAGAGTTTGACGAAAATATGTGTTCTAATATTGTCCTTACCATTGAGGAAAAATAAAAAAAACATCAAAGGCCCGTTAGGGGTAGCCACTGTAGGAGAAGTTGAACTTCAAATTATGGCAGATTCCGGTTCGCCAATTACAATAGTTTCTGACAAGAAATGTCTTCAGTATTGGCCACAAGTGGACTTGATTGAAACAGATGTCAATCCAAAAGCCTTCGGGGAATCTGACATCAATATCTTTGGGTACTTTGAATACATTCTAAATATTAAAGGTAGATGTGTTAATACTAAGATATATGTCGCAGAACGCGGCAGGGACATTGTGGGCTGGAGAGACTTAGCAAAATTGAAAATAATTTTGAAGCCAGGTGCTGAAGACCCCATTGTACTCGATGAGGGATTTATACCAAGCATAAATGTTTCTGCGCTCACATGCAAAAATGAAAGCATATCCACTATTCTTAGTAAATATGATTCACTATTTGAAGATAGAATAGGCCGTGTTAAAGGTTTTGTACATAAGAAAGTTTTAAAAAAAGATGCTGTGCCTGTAAGACATAAAGTTAGGTCTCTCCCCTTAACTGTCAAGAATGATTTAAAACTTGTTCTAGAAAAACTAGTCAGCGAAGGAATAATTCAACCAGCAGATTCTGCTGAATGGATTTCGGGTATTGTTTTGATAAAAAAGAGGAATGGTGAGTTTCGTCTGTGCGCAGATCTGAGGTCACTTAATAAGAACATTCTGGTTGATTGTTTTCCCCTTCCTAGAATTCAAAAAGATCCTAGCTGCAATCGCAGGTTCAATTTTTTTCCCTTATCGACCTCAGTTCAGCGTATCATCAAGTCATGCTTGATGAGGAATCCAAAGAGTTGACCACGTTTATCACACCCCTTGGAGCTTACCGATTTGTACGATTACATTTTGGTCTGGGGTCCTCAGCTAGCATCTTCCAAAAGCTAATGGAGAATATGTTTGGGCAGATGACAGGCGTACAGAAGTTTCAGGATGACATTCTCATCCATGCTGAATCAGTAAGTGAACATAATGTCATTTTGGAAAAGGTTCTCTGTAAATTGCAGGAGAGGGGTATGACAGTTGTAAAGAATAAATGTGAATTTCTAAAAACTGAATTGGAATATCTAGGCCATGTGCTTAGCCAAGATGGTATCAAACCTAAAATGAATTTAGTCAAGGCAATCTCAGAAGCCCCAAAACCAGAAGACAGAGATTCGCTGAGGTCCTTTTTAGGACTCAGCGAATACTATTCAAGATTTATAGAAAAGTATGCAGAAGTAGTTGAGCCGTTGAGAGCACTTTTACGCAAAGGTGAGCAATTTAAATGGGAGGTGCAACATGATGTATCCTTTTCAGAAATCAAAAAGTTGATTGTTAATGCTCCAACGTTGAAACCGTTTGACACAAAGGGAACCAACATAATTACTGTAGACGCCAGCTCAGTAGATATAGGTGCAGTTTTCAACCAGAAGGTCAATAAACAGGTTCACTCTGTAGCGTTTATTTCACGTAGATTGACAGAGGCGGAGAAGAACTACAGTACTTTTGAGCGCGAAGCTCTCGCATGTGTGTGGGCAGTGGATAAACTGAAAATGTATTTATGGGGGGATTTTGAACTAGTTACCGACCACAAGCCTCTTACATATATGTTTGATGGGTATGGTAGAGGTAACGGTAAGGCCTCTGCCAGGTTGGTGAGATTGCTAGCAAAACTACAAGAATATAATTTCTCTATTAAACACATATCAGGCAAGGATAATATTCGAGGAGATTTTCTTTCAAGACTACCCACTGAAAATATCGAGATACAGAATGAGGATGACACTGAGTGTGTAGTCTCATCCATATCCAGCATTCAAGAAACAGGTAATGCCATGTCAGAAAACGAGTGGTTAAAGCAATGAATTCTGATACCGTTTTAATGAAAGTCAAAAATGTCATGTCCCACAAGTGGCCCCCTGTTCGAAATTTGTCTCCAGAATTCAAAACCTTCTTTCAGGTATCAGAAGAATTAAGTTGTGTTAAAGGGTTTCTAATGAGGGGGGATTTATTAGTTCCCCCATTTAAGCTGAAAATAAATTGATAGCTACTGCTCACAATACTCATTTAGGTGCCACCATGACCAAAAAGAGACTAAAGGAACAATATTGGTGGCCCCAGATCGACAATGATGTTAACCTATTTGTTGAGAAATGTATAGAATGCATCAGATCTGACAAGCACTGGAAACCCAGAGTGCAGGAGATGCAACTGGTATCCATCCCAAATTCATCGTGGTATAAGATTGCCATTGACATGGCCGGACCGTTCCAAGTTTTGGACAGGGAATCCAGATTTCTCATCGTGATAAGTAACTACTACAGCAAATGGATTTACCATAAATTTGTCCAAACTATTACATCAGACTCTGTCATTGACTTTTTGGACACATGTTTCTCCATTGAAGGAAGCCCACGCATACTGGTTTCAGACAACGGGAAGCAACTTACTTCCAACAAAATGACAGAATTCCTGAACTCTCATTGCATTCGACAGGAGAAAACTCCTTTATACTCCCCTAAATCTAATGGACAAATAGAAAGAGTGAATCGATTTATCAAGGATGGCATCCAATTGGCCATATCTTCTAAAATTCCTGTTAAAAAATGTATCCAGGACAGAGTATTTGCATACAATTCAACCCCAAACAGTGTAACAGGTTTTTCCCCATTCTTTTCAATGAGGGGGAGAGGATGCGATCATGAGATTGTGACTAAAATTGAAGGGTTTGAGTCGTGTTTACCTGGTCCTGTGGTCATAAATGATGAACAGATTCATGTTAAGCAGAAGATTGTTGATAACCAAGCTAGAGCTAAAGTTTATCACGACAAGGTACACAGGGCAGTTAACAAAAAGTTTAGGAAGGGGGATTGGGCTCTTATCAAAAGACATGATGGCCAACTCAAAGGAGAGTCCAAGTACTATGACCCAGAAGAGGTGGTAGAAGTCACCGACAGTGCCATTTGTTTGAGAGGTCTGGGATGGCGCAATAAAAGTGAGGCCATAAGTTTGAGTAAAAGCCAAGTAGAGCTATGGTTTAAAGGTGAATACAACAAAGAACGGGTTGACAGTGAGTTTTCATGGTTGAATACTTATTCAGGTGAAAATGATCAACAAGTCACATTATAACATGAAGAATCCCTTTGTCAACCTGTTAACTATAACATATGGGAAATGCATAGAGATGATATAAGGAATTCTGTTACTGAGAATGAAGGCAGACATGAAGAGGGCAGTGTTACTGAGAGTCAAGCCATCGCTGATTGTCAGTCAGATCCCAAACCCAGTACTACCAGTGTATCCAGTGAAGAAAAAAATAAATGTCATGGAGGTTGGGAGGGTACCTGTACCAGGTTTGGTAGAATTTCTAAATTACCGACAGGCCTCAAAGATTACGAGTTGATATAATTGTTCACATCTTTATTTAGATAAAAGAGAGATGTTGCAGGTCTAGTCTTCCTCCTGCCTCCCCGCTTTTCCCCCTTCCCGCTGCTGTGATTGGTTATTGTGGTGACATACTTTGGAATGTGGTGTCAATATTTATATGACGTGCACTCGTGACCCGGTGGACTCTGCTATCTTCCTTACAGCTGTTCCCTCCCTCCCGCAAGCTCGTTATACTTAATAAATACTTAAGTAAACCTACTCCTGCTTTTCTTCGTTATTGAGTACAACAGTTCTACAACAGTACATGTGCTTTTTTTGTTCAGGATATTAAATGTTTTAAAGTTGGAATCACAGGTAACTCACCTGTGACATGCCCTGGGACATGGGGTAAAATATATTTTAGAATTTGTGTTGTTGATTGTTGAGAGCTAGTGCTTGCTTCTTTTATATTTTCTAGGACATCTTCTACTTCAATTTCAGTCATGTTTGGGGGTTGGTTATGTTCTTTAAGACTAATGACTGTTGATTTGCTAGTTGTTGCCCTCCCATAACAAGCATTTGAGTAATATTTTGTACATTTCCAATTTATTTTCTGAGAAGAACTATTCTTTTGGCTGTATGTGGATTCCATGTAACATAGCACATGTTTTCCCTTTGTGAAGAGATACATTTTGCACCTTCTGGTATTTTCTTTAACGGTACTGTAATTAAATACACATAAAGACAGAGTTAGGTATATGTTATGCATATTTTTACAAATAAACATTTAACATTTTAGTGCAAACTTACATTTATGTTGTGCTTTTAATTTTTCTGCTTGTTGAAAAGTTTTTGGTTGTATTTTTCTGTTTTGATCTCACTACTTTTTCATATTGAAATATAATATTTTTTTATTATATTGCTTTAAAAAAATGTGGTGTTTAAGGAGCATTAGGTTGAGGGTAGTGTAGGTTTAGCTGTTTAATTCAGTTTAAAGTTGATTTTTAGATATGCTTAGGATTTTTACTTGCAGTGTTTTGTTATGTAATGAAGTGCATTTGTTGGAAGGCAAAAAAGATAACAAATATTTTTACTAATTTTATTAGCAGGGGCACTGCTTTTAACTTTAGTTAAAAAAAATGTTTAAATAAATTAGAGAGTATACTTACTTGATTTTGTTGATAAAAATGTCTTCAAAGTTGCTGCGCTGTGGAAAACATCTGGCAGAGTTTTGTTTATCTCTAGTGTGTGCAGTTTCTGAGGTAATTTGTTTGAATTATTTTGCATTTTTTTTTCAAAACAGATTTTATTGAAAGATTGCACACCAGGCGCAGCACTCCGTAACCCGGAGAAAACTGCGAGCATTTATACAATATCAGTCAAGTGGCAATCTGGATATCTTTTAGAAAAAACAGCAATAGCAAATCCCATTCTCTACCCCCCCCCACCCCTTATCCCACCCCTAGCCCCAAACTCCCTCCTCCCAGGTCCCTCCCCACCCCACCGCACGATATCATCTCACATTTCAAATACAATGCCCAATCAAATGTGTACAATCACCAACTATGCCAGTCCTTTCATGTCATCCCCGGAAAGTCCTCCCGTTCCGCTGGGGGATCCAGCCACAGGCCTCTGTAGTCTGCCCAACGCTTCCATATTTTATAGTGTTTCCTTGGGCATCAAATATCAAATATCTGATGCTCCAATCCCATACAGAAGTCTAGCCCTCTCTTCCACACCAGTACTGATGGCGCCCTAGGATCCTTCCATGCCCTAGCCACATCCCTTTTGGCAATGGTGAGGCCTAAGAACAGTAGATGCCGTTTACATGCATTTCCCCCCACCCCTTCTAAAACATGCAGTAGACCCAACCGCGGAGTACGCGGAAGCTCCCATCCCAGAACCTCAGACAAACTGCTCCACCCCCCCCCCCCCCCCAAAACTTGACCAACGAGCCAATCAATCAATCAGGAGTTTGTTAAAGCACAACTACTCACCCGTAAGGGTCTCAAGGCGCTAGGGGTGGAGGGGGGGGAGGGGGGGTACAGGTTCCATTCCATCAAGGAGGGGGTCTGTCGAAGAGCCATGTTTTGAGGTTTCTTGCGAAGATGGGGGCGATGTTGTCTGTCTGAGGTGGAGCGGAAGGGTGTTCCATGCTTTGGCCGCGAGGAAGGAGAAGGAGCGGCCTCCCGATCTGGTCTTTCTCGTGCGGGGGACCTCGGCGTAGAAGAGCTGGGCTGATCGTAGGGTTCTTTGGGGTGTGTGGAATTTAAGCCGCCTGTTCAGGTATGCTGGTCCGGTGCCGTGGAGGGCCTTGTGTGCGTGGGTGAGCATCTTAAAGGTGATTCTCGCCTCGACGGGGAGCCAGTGGAGTGTGCGCAGGTGCTGGGAGATGTGGCAGTGTTTTGGCAGGTTGAGGACCAGTCTTGCGGCGGCGTTCTGGTCCTCCGCAGCTCCACACCGTATGAATCAATGTCCCAACCTCCCGACCACACCGCAGACAGTCTGGGGATGCAATCAGGCCCGCCCGCCACAGTTTTTCTCATGTAAAATTATTCTATGTAAATATTTAAATTGAACTATGCTCAAACGCATTGCAATTGCAGCTCCTCTGTGGGCCTCAAGTGCCTCTCGCCAATCCTCTTCTTCCATTGCCCCAACATCCCTCTCCCAGGCATCCCTCAGTTTGTGCAGGGAGGTAGAGCAGTGTGTCACCAGGGTTTGATATATGCTGGATATCTTCTTATCTCCTAGATCCCCCATGAAGACCTTGGCCTCCAGTGGGCTAAATTCTGGTAGGGAGTCAAGACCCGCTAAGCTCGGTGTGATGGCGTGTCGAAACTGAAGATATTTAAAAAATTGGGACCGAGGCATCCCATATTCCCTACTTAAGTCTTGGAAGGCTTTAAGAGTTGTGCCCGTAATTACATCCCCCAATGTCGATATTCCTATATTGTCCCAGCCTCGGAACCCGCTAAGGGTCGCCAGCGCCGGCAGCCGTCCATTATGCCACAGGGGAGTCTCCTCAGTTAAGGTGCCCCACGGCCCATATTACGTAGAGCCTGCCTCCAAGTCTGAAAGACGACCAGGGTGGCCGGCGGCAGCCTCTTCCGCAACGGTGCAGAGTACAGTATTGTGTGAAGGGTATCAGACCCCATTAGATGCCTTTCCAAAGCATATGCGGGGTTCCCCTGTCTCCGTACCACCACTCGTTTAGAACCAGTAGGTGGGATGCCTGATAGTAAGATAATATGCCCGACGTTACCAACCCTCCACAGTACGTCGACAAGAAACAGGTGCGCAATGCCACCCGTACCGCACCGCCCGTCCATAAGAATTGTCCAGGCGCCGAGTCCACCTGCCTGAACCATTGGGGCAGAATCGGGTTGGGGTGGCTCTGCAGCTGGTAGAGGAGACATGGGAGGGCAACCATCTTAAAGATGGCCGACCATATTATGAGGGGCATGCGAGACCATGTTTTCATTTCAGCTCGAACCCGGTCCCACACTGGTGCTATAGTACGCTCCCAAAATACAGTAGGAGTCTCAGATATGAACACTCCTAAATACTTGAGACCACCTACCGCCACCTGCAACGGGGACGCCCATGACCCAACCCGGGCCCATTCTCCCTGGATCCATAGGGTCGATTTATGCAGATTTATGTAGAGCCCAGATGCTTCGCCAAATACCCGCATAATTTCTAGTATACGCGGTCCTGATCTATTAGGATTGGTAATAAAAAATAGAACGTCGTCCGCGTAGAGTGCTATTCTATCCGACGGACCGGTCTCCCACTCGAAGCCCCGCCGTTGCGCATCTATGCGCACCCACGCGACCAGCGGTTCCATCGCAAGGGCAATCAGATATGGCGAGAGGGGGCACCCCTACCTTGTACCTCGCCTGATGGAAAATTTGGTGGATATAGCTCCTGCTACCCTCACCGACGCCGTTAGGTCCGTATATATCAGTTTGAGGTATGACAGGAAGTGGGGTCCAAAGTTTAGTCGGGACAGGAGTGCAAAGAGGTAAACCCAGCTTAGGGAATCAAAGGCCCTATCTATATCTGCCAAAAGGAGTGTTGCTTGCTCCCCAGTGCCCCTAACTGCCGCCACCGCAATATGGGCGTGTCTAATATTGTGCCTCGTCGACCTACGTGGCATGAACCCGGCCTGATCCGGGTGGACCAGGTCTGCTATATGTGGGAGAAGACGGTTAGCCAGCGCCTTGGCCAATATCTTAGCCTCCACATTCAGGAGGGATATCGGTCGGTAGGATGCATGCTGATCCGGAGGCCTACCTGGTTTGTGAAACACTACTACCTCCGCATGTCTCCAATCCGTCGGCAGGCTACCCCGCGCCCTAGCCTCCTCCTACGCCGCTCCATAATGAGCGCCCAGTTGGAGGTGGTATTTCTTAAAGAATTCACTCGGGAACCCATTGGGTCCCGGAGCCTTCCCAGTGTTAAGCTCCCCCAAAGCTGTGCCCAACTCTTTAGCGGTCAATGGACAATCCAGGCTCTCTCTCACGTCCTTGGATACCGCGCGTGGCGGCAGGTCCGCAATGAATTTGTCTACCTCGGCTACTGGGAGGTATTCCATCTAGGCATACTGCTCGGCATAATAGGCTGCAAAGCGGTCAGCCAAGTCCTGCGGGTCCGTGATCGTGGACCCAACGGCATCTCTGATTCCCGGCAGGGTCTGTGCTTGGAATGTATTTTGACAGAGCCTATGGAGCATCGAATCCGATTTATCCCCCCACTGATAGACTCTGCTGTGCGTTGCAAGCCACATCTGTGGCGCCTCATTCAGCAGGAGAGGCGCATAGGACTTCTGTGCCAGTTGAAGCTGCCCCATTGATTGACAGTCCCCTTCCTCACTGCAACGTATCTCCAGGGCCTCAATTTCCGTTGTTGCTCGCACCAAGTCTACCCTGCACTGCTTTCGGGCTGCCGCGCACCAAGCTATATCCACTCCACGCAGTGTGGGTTTCAGGGCTTCCCACACCGTCCCAGCGTCCGTCACCGAACCAACATTTTCATCTAAGAAGTGTGTTATGGCCTCCCCCATATGTTTTATATAGTCCTCCCCTTGGAGATGCCATGTGGAGAGGCGCCACCGGAATGGCTGCCGCCCTCTATCCAGCCGGAATTCTACCGCTACTGGGGAATGATCCGACAACCCACGCGGCTAGATCACCGCCGATTCCACCCGACCGATCACTGCACGGGGAACGAATATGTAATCCAATCTCGAGAAGGATTTGTGAACCGCAGAGAGGTAGGTATTGTGAGAAGTTGGCCTGGTATATGATGTTCACTATTCTAGTGAGCACCTTGCACCAGTCCAAACAACCCTTATGGTGATAGTTGTAAAGTCAACTTTATAGACCAGCTATCCTAGAGGTAGCGCGGACAGAACAGTCTTAGGCTGAGAGACTCTTGAGGGCGTGGAAAGCTAGCTGTTTTACAATATGTAACCCCTTGAATATCAAATGACAGGACACCACAGAGGATATATATAAAATATATATGTATTTATTTACTAACACACTCCTCTGAACTCTTTATGAGATCAGAGGCAAAAGCACATAACAAGTTACACTTAGAAATACTTTAAATAGCACAATTTACAGTTAGGCCCTAGGAGCACGTAAAACTATATACTAAGTAAGTGGTATAAGAACCACGACTTGGGAAAGGAAGAGGCCCAGGGCCTAGGGAGTCGCTGGGGCTACACTATCTGACCCTTAGGTTAGGAGTAGGAGGCCCACAGGCGCTGCCTGCAGTGTCAGTACACTCACGCGAGAGTCAATAGAAAGTCAATGGGAACTTAGAAGGTAAGTAAATGAAGATTTAGGACACTTCCGGTCTAGCAAGAAGGATACAACTAAAAACCTAGATACTTGGATAGTCAATACCCTTGAGAGCACCGAAGTACTCGTGTTACCTCACCCACAGGAAGCGGTGCATCGGTGTGAAGATGTGTCGGGTTTCGCCGTTGAAGTCTATGGAGCCTGTGAAGAAAGATGCTGAAGGCGACCATGAGGAAGATGTCTGGGTGGATCCAAGCGTGGATCGGAGTTGAAGAAGACCTGAAAGCAGAGGGGACAGAGTCTAGGTCACTAGCCAGTGACCGGGTGGAACCAGAGAGGAACCAGGACGTAGTTGAGGAGCAATCAGGTGCTGAGGTGAAGCTTGTAGTTGCAGCCACGCGGACCAGGAGGCGTCGAGGATGACCAGGTGCTGGAGAGGAGCTGTCCCACGAAGGTTCTCGCAGATGGAGGGGTCGTCTTCAAGATCGGAGCCAACAAGCCTAAGCAAAGGCAACCCACACAGGATACACAAAGAGCTTCTGGTGCAGACCAGGAGGGTCTGAGGTACTTCACCTTTGCAGGGTAGCAAGGGCGAGTCTGGAGCAACCAGACCAGCGATGGAGTTTCAAAAAGGATCGTCGCCAGGGGCTACTAGTCAATGGGCCAGAAACCGGACAACGCGTCGAGCCAGACACAAGCAGGAGGGCCCCACGCAGATCTCGTGGAGTGTGGGGGGTTGGTCTTCGGTGCAGGTGGAGCTCGGTGTCGGGGTGTCTAAGTCCCCAGTGCACAGTTTCGAGGAGACCTCAGGAGCTGCGCTATAAGCAGGTTGAAGACTTTCCAAGTTACCTGCTTCCACGGGTCCGACGCCTTCCACCGGGCTCTCTGTGCTGGAGTCGTCCAGTGGGGTCAGAGGGATCCGGGAGTCGAGGTCTTGTCAGGCTCTGTGCTCGTGTTCCAGCGGGAACGGCGACAAAGCAAGCCGTCGAGTTGCAGGATGGTGCCTGGTTGCCCAGGGTGGTCACTCCTTGGCCACAAGGGAGATTTCTTCAGTCTTCAGTTGAATGTCGAAGGGTCCAGAGTTTCGTCTTCGGTTCGATTCCAGGATTAATCTTAAGTCTCCTGGGTCAGCTCCTACCTTTATACAACTAAAGGGGGATGGTTTGGTCACTAGGTCCCTCCTATGGGTGGGACCAGAAAGGGAGGTAGTTACACCCCCGTCCTTTGTGCAGTTTTGCCCCAGAGCTGGGGCTGGAGTGCGCCAGCAACTGGTTTGAACTGGGGTATGCATGGAGCACCTAGAGTGCTCCAGGCAGTGTCTGATTCTATTCAGCCTTCCCTGTCCCAATACACATCCTCCTGTCTGGGGTGGTGCTCGCACCTCCCCAAGCAGGAAACCTATTGTCCAAACCTCCGTGACTGGAAGGACTCCCAGCAGCAGGAGGTCAGACTTGTGTCTGTGGCAGCAGCATCCATTTTGTGATGCTGGGGCTCTGGTTAACTTTAACCGGGATAGTCAGAACTAACATGTCTTCTCCCTCTAGAAGGGTGGAATGCTACCCCCGTCGCCAGAACTGGCGAGGAGGTAGATTTTCAAAGTGTATGACACCTTACACGACATGTTTTGATAAAGCCAAACCAAAGTTAGCATTAACCGCGAGGATTATAATGCACTTAAGAGTATATGGTATGGCAGTATCATAGAACAGCTATAAGGACATGGTTCCGAAAGCTGCAGACAGGCTCAGCTCATGCTAGAGCACCATCTCACACATAACCAAGTACTCTGCCTTCAGGATTGTTAAGGCCTGCCATAGGAGTGACTTATAGGTTACTATGTGTCTATATGTAAGTAGGTATAGGAATACTACACCTAAGCAAGGGGTGATTACACGACCTTGCCCCAGCTGAGTGATCAGCCAGATGTGTCTATTTGAGTGGTCAGCCAGGGGTGGCACAATACATGTTGCAGCCCCTGGTAGGCCTTGGTAACACCTATGCCCTGAGTACCTAGGGTACATTTTTACAGGGGCTGACAAGGTGACCCAATTCCCAACTGTGTATGTACATAGAGTACCTGGCTTGAATTTAGAGAGTGTGCATCTGGGCTGTGGGTCTGATTAGCAGGCGCACAGCCACATCTAAGTCGAAAACCAGTAAAGCAAGAGCAAAAAGTGGGGGTGACCACAGGAAGCAGACCCTACTCTCCTACACAACCCCCCTCCCCCCCCCAAATTTAGGGACATTAAACTAACCTTGACCAGTTGAGTCTTCATGTTTTAAGTGGAAATATCTGGAGAGTCCATCTGCATTGGCATGGTCAGTCCCAGGTCTATGTTCCACTGTAAAGTCCATCCACTGTAGGGAAATGGACCACCTAAGAAGTTTGGGAATTTCACCATTCATCTGATTTAACCATAGGAGGGGCTTGTGGTCTGTCTGAATCTTGAAGTGAGTTCCAAACAAGTATGGCCTCAGCTTCTTCAGGGCCCAAACCACAGCAAAGTCCTCCCTCTCTATAGCTGACCAACATTTCTCTCTAGGGGTCAGCATTCTGCTTATGAAAGCAATGGGCTGGTCTTGACCATCTATATTCAGTTGTGAAAGTACAGCTCCCTCACCCAACTCAGAAGCATCTGTTTGGACTATGAACTCTTTGGAGTAATCTGGACTTTTCAGAATAGGGGCAGTACACATGGCCTGCTTCAGGTCATCAAATGCCTTTTTACAGCTAACTGTCCACTGAACTTTCTTTGGCATCTTTTTGGAAGTGAGGTCATTCAATGGTGTCACAATGCACCCATCGTTTTTCACAAACTTCCTGTAGTACCCAGACAGGCCCAAGAAAGCTCTGACCTGTGTCTGGGTGGTTGGAGGAGTCCAGTCTCTGGTAGTGTGGATCTTACTCTTCAGTGGTTGAACCTGACGCCCACCTACCAGGTGGCCCAGGTACACAACCTTGCTCTGCCCTATCTGGCACTTTGTAGCCTTGATAGTGAGGCCTGCCTTTTGCAGAGCCTCTGAAACATTCCTCAGGTGGACCAGGTGATCCTCCCAGGAGGAGCTAAAGACAGCAATATCATCTAGATAAGCTGCACAATAGTCTTCCAGTCCTGTGAGAACTTAATTCACCAACCTTTGGAAAGTGGCAGGTGCATTCTTCAAACCAAAGGGCTTTACCACAAATTGATAATGTCCTCCTGGGGTCGAAAATGCTGTCTTGGCTTTTGCATCCTCAGATAATCTGATTTGCCAGTAGCCTGCTGTCAGGTCAAATGTGCTCAAGAACTTGGCAGAAGCCAATCTATCAATGAGCTCATCTGCCCTGGGGATGGGGTGGGCATCTGTCCTAGTGACAGCATTGAGACCTCTGTAGTCCACAAAAACCTCATCTCTCTCTCACCATCTTGGGTGTGAGGTTTTGGCACCAGGACTACTGGACTGGCCCAAGGGCCCTCTGAGGGCTCAATAACTCCCAGCTCCAACATCTTTTGGACCTTTGTCTTTACGCAGTCCCTGACATGGTCAGGTTGCCTGTAGATTTTACTCTTGACAGGCAGACTGTCACTAGTGTCCATCTCATGGGTGTACCAGCTTGTCTGACTTGGGGTCAGAGAAAACAAGTGTCTGAAGGATTGCAGAACTTGTCTACATTCCTGTTTGCTGATGGTCAGAGAGGCTGTCTGAAAAGACCACAACATCCACTGAGCCATCATCAGGGTTTTGAGTAAGCAGGTCTGGGAGAGGGTCACTCTCTTCCTCCTGCCCCTCATCTGTAGCCATGAGCAAGCCAATGTCTGCCCTGTCCACAAATGCTTTAAGTCTGTTGACATGAAGCACCCTGTGGGGGCTTCTGGGAGTCCCAAGGTCCACCAAGTAGGTGACTTTTCCCTTCTGTTCAACTATTGTATGGGGTCCAGACCATTTGTCCTGGAGTGCTGCTGGGGCCACTGGCTCCAACACCCATACCTGCTGTCCTGGCTGGTACACAGTCAGTACAGCCTTTTGGTCATGCCAAGCTTTCTGTAATTCTTGGCTGGCCTCAAGGTTTTTGGAAGCCTTCTCCATGTATTCAGCCATCCTGGAGCAGAGACCAAGTACATAGTCCACTATGTCATGCTTAGGCTTTTTGAGAGGTAACTCCCATCCTTCCTTCACAAGACATAGGGGTCCTCTTACAGGATGCCCAAACAAAAGCCCAAAAGGGCTGTAACCAACCCCCTTTTGTGGGACCTCTCTGTAAGCAAACAGAAGGCAGGGTAAAAGGATGTCCCATCTTCGCCTCAGCTTTTCAGGTGACCCCTTTATCATCCCTTTGATGGTCTTGTTGAATATCACCACAAGCCCATTACACTGTGGGTGATAGGGGGTGGTGAACTTATAGTTGACACCACACTCCTTCCACACTGCAGTTAAATATCCTGACATGAAGTTTGCACCTCTGTCAGAGACAACCTCCTTTGGAAACCCCACTCTGGAGAAAACTCCAAGTAGGGCCCTAGCCACAACAGGAGCTGGTGTGGTCCTCAGGGGAATAGCTTCTGGATAACTGGTGGCATGATCCACTACCACCAGTATAAATCTGTGCCCAGATGCTGTTGTTTAGGGGTCCATTGGTCCTACAATGTCTATCCCCACTCTTTCAAAGGGTACCCTCACCACAGGTAGTGGTATGAGGGGGGCCTTTGTTGAGCCACCTGATTTGCCACTGGCTTGGCAGGTAACACAGGAGCGACAAAACTCCTTTGTATCTTCTGACATATGGGGCCAGTGAAAGTGAGGGACAAGCCTGTCCCAAGTCTTGTTCTGGCCCAGGTGTCCTGCTAAGGGAATATCATGAGCCAAGGTAAGAAGGAAGCCCCTAAATTGCAGAGGTATGACCAACCTCCTGGAAGCACCAGGCTTGGGGTCTCTAGCCTCTGAATAAAGGAGCCCATCATCCCAATACACTTTATGGGTACCTTGAGCATTCCCAGCAGCCTCAGCAGCAGCCTGCTATCTGAGGGTTCAAGAGAGGAACAATGTAATTTTGCCTGCCTCAGATCTGCCCTTGAGGGGTCCCCTGTCCCAAGAAGCTCAACCTGATCAGACTCAAGTTCTTCTAGGACAGTTCCCTCTTAGATCTCGGAATCACCTTCCTGGGAGGGCTGATCCTCAACCTGAGGCAGGGGGGGGGGGGGGGGGGGGAAGGCACTGCCTTAACCCTCTTGCTCTTTCTCTTGGGTAGTGTCTGGTCCATTGTTCCAAGATCCAGCACTCGTTCAGGTAAGCACTTTTTGGCCTGTGACCTGGTCACAGCAAGGACATGTGCTGAAATCCCCAGCATTTCTGCATGGGTCCTATACTCCACCTCAGACCAAACTGAGGTTTCAAGGTCATTTCCCAACAGACACTCTACTGGAAGGTCTGAACTCACAACAACTTTCTTGAGGCCAGTTACCCCTCCCCAGGAGAAGTTAACAACTGCCACACTATGGGAAGTATTGGCATTGCTATCATTGGTCACTAGGTACTTCTCACCTAGTATGATCTGTTCAGGGTCCATAAAGTTAGATGTCACCATGGTGACACTGGCACATGTGTCCCTGTAGGCCTGAGCCATCTTGTCATTAATAAAAGGTGTCTGCCTGTACTTACTCAGATTACTGGGACTTACAGTAGAGGACATTGCTATGTCCCCATCACAGACAAGAACAGCCTGAGTTGGTACTCTGACTAGGACAAAGTCCATCTCAGTTCCCAGGGTCAACCATACTACACCCTTTTGCTGGGAACCACCACTAACAGCTGGACTAGGGGAAACAGTTGCCTTAGGGGCAATGGTGGTTGGTGATGTGCCCATTCCTGGTGCACTCACTAAACCAGTGAGAGACTGACTTACAGTATCCACACCAGGGCTTCTTTTGCCCTTCTTGTTTCTGTTTGTTCTTTTTGGAGCCACCCTCCCCTGTGCCTTTTGGGGGCCTGGTGAAGACTTCTGGTCTTTTTGTTTCTGCTCATTACTCTTCTGGTTTGTCTTTTTTCTGATCACCCCCCTGGTTCTGGTTTTTCTGCTTAATCCTGGCGAAGACCCATTTGTCTGCCTTCTTTCCCAATTCTTGGGGAGAGGTCATATCAGAGTCAATCAGGTATTGATGCTATAACTGGTTATGACAATTGTTAAGTATTTGCTCTCTCATGATCAAACTATACAATCCTGTAAATTCCTTAACTTCACTTCCCAATAACCAGCCTTCCAGAGCCTTAGTGACACAATCAACAAACACAGTCCAGTCCTGAGTCTGTATCTTCTGGGTATCCCTGAACAACAACCTATATTGTTCAGTGGTTGGGCCAAACCCATCAATCAGAGCACTCTTCAGGACAGAGTAGTTGTTAGCATCCCCATCACTAACTGCGAGGAGCTTATCTCTAACTTTTTCTGAAAAGGAGAGCCATAAGATTGCTGCCCACTGACTTTGGGGGTACCTGCTGCACTTTGCAGGCCCTCTCCAAAGCAGTTATCCACTTGTGGATGTCATCCCCTTCTTTGTAGGGGGGCACAATATTGCTTAGGTTTCTATTTTCATAGGACCTATTTTTATCCTTAGGGATAATGCTGCCACCAGTGGGTTCTAACCCACTCTCTCTATGCTCTCTAGCATGAGCAAGCTTCTCTTTGGCCAGGGCAACCTCAGGTTCCCGTCTCTCAATCCTAAAGCAGCTTCTCTCATTTTAGCCTCATGTTCCCTTCTCTGAGGGGAGGTCATCCCTCCCTGAGCATGGCCATGAGAGCCATTTGAAGCATGAGACTGCTTCTGGTTAAGCCCACTTGGGGGTCTGTATGAGGGCTGCCCAACCTGACTCCCCGTGTATGCTTAAGTTAGCCTGACTAAGTCTTCTGACTAAGACCTGACTGTTTGTCTCAAGATCAGAATCATCTCCTTCTCCCTCTTCTTCTTCCTCATCTAGTACTGGTGTATCAGTATTATTATCTGAGGAGTGAAAGACTTCATCTGCACTGCCTGTGTCCTAAGTGGCTGTTTAGCATCATACTCTTCTAAGAGCTCAACCAGGAACTTGAGGGTAGGGTTTGAACCCTGTTTTAGCTTTCTAGAAGTACACAATAGTCTCAATTCTTGGAAGGCTAAGGCTTCATATCTCGAAGCAGTCCTCAAGGTATCTACTTCTACAGGCAGAGGACCACTGGGGTTCCCTGTCTGAGACATGTTTTCTAGTGAGGTGGGGGTGTTGTACCCACCTACACTATGTGGTTTCCTACAGAACCTGTCTAGGAGTTGTAGTCAGGGTGTGCTAGGCCCAGGCTCTACAACAGCTAAGTTCAGTAGAACTTAAGTATACTAAAACTTGTTTTTAAATGTACCTATAGGTACCTATGTGATCTTTCAAATAATATCTCAAGATTACAAGTGGTAAAACAACAGCAAGCTCTAATCCCAACCGCTGCACACCAATGTGAGAAGTTGGCCTGGTATATGATGTTCACTATTCCAGTGAGCACCTTGCACCAGTCCAAACAACCCTTATGGTGATGGTTGTAAAGTCAACTTTATAGACCAGCTATCCTAGAGGTAGCGTGGACAGAACAGTCTTAGGCTAAAAGACTCTTGAGGGCGTGTAAAGCCAGCTGTTTTACCATATGTAACCCCTTGAATATCAAATGAAAGGACACCACACAGGATATATATAAAATATATATGTATTTATTTACTAACACACTCCTTTGAACTCTTTATGAGATCAGAGGCAAAAGCACATAACAAGTTACACTTAGAAATATTTTAAATAGCACAATTTACAGTTAGGCCCTAGGGGCACGTAAAACCATATACTAAGTAAGTGGTATAAGAACCACAACTTGGGAAAGGAAGAGGCCTAGGGCATCGCTGGGGCTACACTATCTGACTCTTAGGTTAGGAGTAGGAGTGCCACAGGCGGCGCGTGCAGTGTCAGTACACTCACGCGAGAGTCAATAGAAAGTCAATGGGAACTTAGAAGGTAAGTAAATGGAGATTTAGGACACTTCCGGTCTAGCTAGAAGGATACAACTAAAAACCTAGACACTTGGATAGTCAATACCCTTGAGAGCACCGAATTACTCGCGTTACCTCACCCACAGGAAGCGGGTGCATAGGTGTGAAGATGTGTTGGGTTTCGCCGTGGAAATCTATGGAGCCTGTGAAGAAAGATGCTGCAGGCGACCAGGAGGAAGATGTCCGGGTGGATCCAAGGGTGTATCAGAGTTGAAGAAGACCTGAAAGCAGAGGGGACAGAGTCTAGGTCACTAGCCAGTGACCGGGTGGAACCAGGACGTCGCAGAGGAGCAATCAGGTGCTGAGGTGAAGCTTGTAGTTGCAGCCACGCGGAGCAGGAGGCCAGGTGCTGGAGAGGAGCTGTCTCACGAAGGTTCTCGCAGATGGAGGGGTCGGCTTCAAGATCGGAGCCAACAAGCCTAAGCAAAGGCAACCCACGCAGGATACACAAAGAGCTTCTGGTGCAGACCAGGAGGGTCTGAGGTACTTCACCTTTGCAGGGAAGCAAGGGCTAGTCTGGAGCAACCAGACCAGCGATGGAGTTTCAAAAAGGATCGTCGCCAGGGGCTACTAGCCAACGGGCCAGCAACCGGACAACGCGTCGAGCAGGACACAAGCAGAAGGGCCCCACGCAGATCTCGTGGAGTGTGGGGGGCTGGTCTTCGGTGCAGATGGAGCTTGGTGTCGGGGTGTCTCAGTCCCCAGTGCACAGCTTCGAGGAGACGTCAGGAGCTGCTCTGTTAGCAGGTTGAAGACTTTCCAAGTTACCTGCTTCCACGGGTCCCGACACCTTCCACGGGGCTCAGCTGTGCTGGAGTCGTGCAGTGGGGTCAGAGGGATCCGGGAGTCGAGGTCTTGTCAGGCTCTGTGCTCGGGTTCCGGTGGGAACGGGGACAAAGCAAGCCGTCGAGTTGCTGGATGGTGCCTGGTTGCCCAGGGTGGGCACTCCTTGGCCACAAGGGAGATTTCTTCAGTCTTCAGTTGAATGTCGAAGGGTCCAGAGTTTCGTCTTTGGTTCGATTCCAGGATTAATCTAAAGTCTCCTGGGTCAGCTCCTACCTTTATACAACTAAAGGGGGCTGGTTTGGTCACTAGGTCCCTCCTATGGGTGGGACCAGGAAGGGGGGTGGTTACACCCCCTTTTCTTTGTGCAGTTTCGCGCCAGAGCTGGGGATGGAGTGCCCCAGCAACCCGTTTGAACTGGGGTATGCATGGAGCACCTAGAGTGCTCCAGGCAGTGTCTGATTCTATTCAGCCCTCCCTGTCCCAATACACATCCTTCTGTCTGGGGTGGTGCTCGCACCTCCCCAAGCAGGAAACCTATTGTACAAACCTCCGTGACTGGAAGGACTCCCAGCAGCAGGAGGTCAGACTTGTGTCTGTGGCAGCAGCATCCATTTTGTGATGCTGGGGCTCTGGTTAACTTTAACCGGGATAGTCAGAACTAACATGTGTTCTCCCTCTAGAAGGGTGGAATGCTACCCCCATCGCCAGAACTGGCGAGGGGGTAGTATTCCAAAGTGTATGACACCTTACATGACATGTTTTAATAAAGCCAAACCAAAGTTAGCATTAACCGCGAGGATTATAATGCACTTCAGAGTATATGGTATGGCAGTATCATAGAACAGCTATAAGGACATGGTACCGAAAGCTGCAGACAGGCTCAGCTCATGCTAGAGCACCATCTCACACATAACCAAGCACTCTGCCTTCAGGATTGTTAAGGCCTGTCATAGGAGTGACTTATAGGTTACTATGGGCCAGATGTAGGTAAAAAACATTTACCGATTTTAAAATACCGAATTGTACTGATTCGGTATTTCAAAATCGGTAAATTGTATGTAGGTCCCAACATCTGGATTCGTTACCGAATCCTTAACACTTCTTCAATTACCGAGTCGGTAAATACCGAATCGGTAATGCCCATTCATTCCTATGGGCTTTGAAGCCCTTAGGAATGATTAGGCATTACCGATTCGGTATTTACCGAATCGGTAATTAAAGAATTCACAAGGGTGCAGGGGGTGTCACTTTGGCACCCTCTGGCACCCCCAAAACAGGCACAGGTGCCATGTGGCAGGCAGACCTGCCCTAAGGGCAGGTCTGCCTGTCACATGACACAAGTGTGCATGCACACCGGAATCGGTATTTTACCATCAAATTGGTTTTGATGGTAAAATACCGATTCGTAAAGGCTCCTGGGACTCTGAAGAGTCCCACCTACATATGGGTGGCTTCAAATCGGTAAATTTACAGATTTTTTTTTTACCGAATCGGTAATTTTACCGATTCGGTAAAATATTGCCCCCTACATGCCAAATGTTGTAAACCGGTCGGTAACGGCCGCAAATACCGATTTTCGGCCGTTACCGACCGACCTACATCTGGTCCTATGTGTCTATATGTAAGTAGGTATAGGAATACTACACCTAAGCAAGGGGTGATTACACAACCTTGCCCCAGCTGAGTGATCAGCCAGTTGTGTCTATTTAAGTGGTCAGCCAGGGGTGGCACAATACATGCTGCAGCCCCTGGTAGGCCTTGGTTACACCTATACTATACAAACACAACAATGGTCCCAAGCAAGGAGCATTGCATAGAGATTCATTACACAAGTATATGGTACTAAAGGTCGATGGCGTTTCGGACCCCCTACTAAATGATGGGGTCCATCATCAGGACAAAACAATAATTGCCTTTGAATTTAAGCCTCTTTTGCCTATGGAAGGAAGGAAGAAGGGGGGAACAGAAGTACATTTAGTTTAACCAAATACATATTATTATCCAGAAAAATTGGTGACAATTGTGTTGTGATTATACTAATAACCGCGGGTTACGAGGTGGACTATTCATCAGCGTTGGCATATAAATTGTGGTGAAGGTTCACAAAAAACAGAGAGTGATATTTACACTGAAGTGTTCACATGCGTGCGACCGAGTGACAAGAAACACACTTTTTTCTAGTGATACTAGTAGGGGGTCCGAAACGCCGTCGACCTTTAGTACCATATACTTGTGTAATGAATCTCTATGCAATGCTATGTAATGGTACCTACAAATATTTTTCTGTATGATTGGAACTCTACAGAAATTGCTGCTCTTGCCTTGCAAGCCCTTTCATGTGTTGTCTGTGTTTATGTACTGTTGTGGTTGGGTACAGGCCTGTGACCCACGCAGGTGAATTGTTGAAGGTATTACGTTGTGTTATAAATTCTTAATTAAGTATAAACTTTGAAGACCTCTGTCCGGCTGGGCATGTCTTCACTAATATAGAACTGACTGAGTCTATATTTATTTTCAACTATCCTCTGTCTCCTTGCTTGGGACCATTGTTGTGTTTGTATAATAAGCTCCCCAGGGTCCCTCGCTGATACTATTGGGGTCCCTTGTTGTTTGTAAAAGATACTGTGCGCAGTAGCTAGATTGCAAGGGTCCTTGTTCCCTTCCACTTCACCTAAGTGGGTCCTCCCCTCCCTTCCCTTCCACCTTTTGTTGATCCACACCACTGCCCCGTCACACACACGACACAATAGTGCCCTCTCCCCTTTCACTACACTGTTATGTCTGACGACGCCCCCCTATACTCAGTAGAGTACATTAAAAAGATCTGTGAAGGCCCCTCTTTATTCACTGACCTAGAAGAACCCTCTGCAGCCGCAAGCTCAAATCTTAGTGATGATTTAGAAAAGCAAAAGAAAAAATGTGTCCGTCTGGAACTAATGACTATTATGCTCACAGACTATTTAAGATCTAACACTATCCCACTAGGCCTCCAGGTTCGAAATATAACGGGGGTCTTTACCGACAACCCCAAATATATCCTAGGGTTTAGCAATATAGGAACCACCTGCTCTAGGCATTGGCTTGTCTTAGGAATTGAGGAACTTAAAAAACTAGGTGAGATCATTAAAGATCTAGAAAAACAAATATCGGATAAAAATACCAATACTGAGGCAAAGAAACTCCTTGATAAAATCGAGAAGACTGTACAGGAACTCCACAGGATAGAACAAAATAAGAAGGCCAATAAGGTTAAGAAAGATATCAAATCATTTACCTCTGAACGTGCATACCCCTACCTTCAGAAGGACTTCTATACTAACCGTAATCTTAATCAAAACCAATTCACACCGAGACCTTTGGGGCATTTTAACAGAAGGAATACTGTTGTTGGATTTACTGATTCATCAGCAGAATCTTCAGATAATTCAGACGCCGGGGAGGGCCCGAGTGGCGGACCCCCTCGTCATCAAAATCATTTTTTAGCCAGAGGCCAACAAGAACTCCCCAGGAAAGGTCGGGTGAAGCAACAAACACGATGGCAGAACCCTCCCGGGGAGCGACAAACCCGGAACAGGTTTTACCAATGGTAACAGAGGCCCCGAACACAGAACTCATCATCCCTTTGTTCAACCTCTCTAGTCACACGCTCACTTCCCAGGAAATATCTATCCTGAGCAAAGGCCTCTCTTTTGTTCCTACAACCTATCCCGACTTCCTTGACTTACAGTCTGAACTTATGACTTTTTTCCGTAAAATCAGACTACGAGCTTTTTTTGAACACAACCCCACTGAACCAAAACCTGTGATTACACCTTTCAGACCACCCTCCAAATTTTCCCCTACGGCAGGCATGATTCCTAAGGAGGTCATAACCTTTGAAAAAGTAGTCCTTAAGGAAACCTCTGATCTAGCGAAATCGCACATTTTCATACCCTACAACATTTCCCTAGAAGAGAAATCTGCCATTTCCACACTCAAAAATAACTCCAACCTAATTATCAAGCCAGCAGATAAGGGTGGTGGGATTGTGTTACAAAATATTGATAACTACAAGGACGAATTATTTCGTCAAGTATCCAACACTGACCACTATTGTAGACTTCCCACCAACCCTACCAGGGAAATCCAAGCCTTAATCAGAGTGATCACCACGGATGCCTTGGAAAATGGTTATTTGACCAAACATGAGTATGATTTTCTAAATACTCTCACTCCAAGAACCCCAGTTATCTATACCCTCCCGAAAGTGCACAAAAGGCTTGACCAGCCTCCTGGCCGCCCGATTGTGTCAGGATGCGGTTCGGTATTGGAACCATTGGGTCATTATGTAAACTTTTTCTTGAAAGACTTTGTTCCAGTCACCAGGTGCTATATAAAAGATAGCACACATATGATAAATCTTGTTGAAAACTACCCCTTCAATCACGACACCGAGACCTTATGTACCCTCGACGTCGAATTGTTATATACGAATATACCACAGAGAGAGTCCCTTTCTGTGATGGAGGCAATCCTTGACCAAAGAATACGCCCCCATAGGGTACCCACATTGTTTATAATACAACTGCTCGAAATCTGTCTCACACAAAATTTCTTCACATACGACAATCAATATTACCAACAGGTCCGTGGCACCTCCATGGGAGCAATTTTTGCTCCCACCCTAGCCATTCTGTATATGGATTGGCTTGAATGCAATACCATCCTTGTTGACAGTAATCCATTTAGCCAAGGGATCCTTACATGGAGACGTTACATAGATGACATCTTCATGATTTGGGGTGGTGACACCGACACATTTCCTGCCCTACTACACTGGCTTAATAATAACTGCAGTGGCTTGACATTTACTCTTACTCACAGTAAAACGAACATCCCTTTCTTGGACCTAAACATTCAGCACAAGGATGGGCTACTCTATACATCCCTATACCGCAAGCCAACAGAGAGAAACACTCTACTGAGCTACAGTAGTTGCCATCCCAGGGCTTTGAAAGATAGCTTGCCATATTCACAGTTCCTTCGCTTGAGAAGGAATAACTTTCACAAAGAGGACTATTTCTCTGAGGCCAGTATTCTAGCTGCCAAACTGAAACAAAGGGGTTACCCTCGCCGCCTCATTAAGAACTCTATGAAACGCGCATGGTACTGCCCGCGCGATGCCCTTTTGGAACAAAAACCCAAGCCACCCGCAGACAAACTGGTCTGTGTGACGACCTTCTCCACTGTCTCAAATAAAATCAAGAAAACTATAAAAAAGAATTGGCATATTCTCAATTCGGGCCAACTAAATTGGGAACATCCACTTTTTGCCTTTAAAAAAAGCAAAAATTTCAAAGTCCATCTAGTGAGAGCAGCTCTACCATCCACTACTCCCCTAAAAAGAACGATTGATGACCACTGGGCCACAACACCTCTTAAGGGGCATTCTAAGTGTGGTACATGTGTGGTATGTGATTTTACTATTGAGGGCAAAGAATTTGTATTTAAGGAGATAAAAAATGTATTGAAAACATTCACCAACTGTAACAGCTGCAATGTTATATACGCAATTTTATGCCCTTGTAATCTCATTTATGTGGGACAAACCAAACAAAAAATCAAGCTTCGAATATCTCAACACAGAAGCAGAATACGATGCAGGACTCCTAATGCCCCTTTGGTCGAGCATTTCACCTCCAAGTAACACACAGAAAATGATATCCGTTGGACGGTGATAAATCAAGTGACAATACCACCTCGAGGAGGTGACCTCAATCTAATGCTCAACAAGGAAGAGCTAAAATGGATAATAAGGACTGACAGTCTTAATTCTGGACTTAATCAGCAAGAGGAATGGACCACTTTAATTTGATCTTGCTCTGCACTCTTACGAACTCCTCTCTAAAGAACTCAATTGGATAAAAAACCTGTGTGCTTAAAATGCTACCAAAATACCCCTCCATGGCTTAAATGTACTTTGCAAACTGTTTTTATTGTCACAAATGTCACATGATTGCACCTTCAGCTCTTTGTATCTGTCTTTTATCGATAGTTCTTCTTCCATACAACGAGTAACCACCACCCCTAATATGGTTACTATTCCGCAGTCCCTCTTCTATTTTTATGCCCCCAACCAGCTCCAATGGCCATCTTCGTTATAATGGTGTCGGTCACATGACACCTTCAGCCAGGAACTCGACTCCAGCCGACTGACCCGGTAAGACTGCACCTAGCTCTATGCCCACGCTGCTGTAATGATTGAAAGCAGCGCAAGAACACGCAAGCGCCACTAACCTGACTCCAATGCCCAGCAGAGACGAAGGGATGACAGTCCTCGCCACCTCCCTCTGCTCAACACCCAAATAAGGAATAGTCACCGCTATCTGAGTGAGCACAGTCGGAGGCCGCAAGGTGAAATGATGGAGGGATGTGGGTGTCTCAGACCTCTTCGATTCGGAATATAGGCTCAGCGGATTACTGGTAAGACCTCCCAGTTTCTTGAACGCGGACTCCGTGGATAATGACTGAACCAAATATTGCTGGAAGTAGGTCTGCCCAAAAAGGTCTCGAAAAGTTACTTCACTTCTCGAACAGGATCCAACAAGGACAATCAGGGAAGTATTGCACTCCACGAATAACATAGGAGATGAGCAATGGTTTCCAGAAAGACCCAAAATACTTCTTTTGGGTATGAATAGCCGTGGATCATCCACAGGCTCAAACGGGTCTGCAGTAATAGGTTTCCAATAGTACAACAAATGAAGATAAGTGCGACCTGCACCAGTATTGACTGCGGCTTCTACCAAACAACATTGACAGCGGAAGAGAGCGAGCCCACTCTCTTCGGGAACTCCAAACCAAAAGCAGTTACGTTTTACTTACAGGAACTCCGCGGGTGTATGAACTCTGGCCACGCAGGCGCTTCGTCGTCGCGGCGGTTGTAGGGACTCAGACCCCACAGGCACTTTACTCACAGGAACTCCGCGGGTGTATGAACTCTGGCCACGCAGGCGCTTCGTCGTCGCTGCGGGTGTATGAACTCTGGCCACGCAGGCGCTTCGTCGTCGCGGCGGGTGTCTGGATTCAGGCAAAGTAGGCTTATCACGAATTCTCCAAGGCAGGACTTCCAAACGATCGCACATACCGAGGACAAACCAGGAACAAGATTGACAAGCCCCGTTTTGTTCCAGGGGCGGAGCTTAAGTAAGGTCTTCCCATTGTGCCAGTTCCCAACGCCGCTTGGCCTTCTGGGACTGGTAGTTTTTCCGTGGATAACCTGAATATTGATGTCTGCGGCCACCTGTTGCTCTGCCAAGGGTGATCGCTACAGTACCCCCTCTCGAGGATCGCCGTCCCGGCGGTCGTCCTGGCTTACCAGGATAGCGTTCATGAACAAGAGCAACCAACTCAGGACAATGCAAGTGTTCAACAGGTTCCCATGTGCGGTCTTCGGGACCGTAGCCTTTCCACTCAACTAAATACTGGACCCGACCCCGGAATGTACGAGAATCCAAGATGGACCCTACTTCATACTCCTCCTCCCCTTCCACTTCCACAGGGCCAGGGCGCACTGGCAACCGGACACCAGGTAGGCAGGGTCGTAGGAGCGATACATGAAAAACCGGATGGATGGACCAAGACACGGGCAAAGAGAGTTTCATGGCCACAGTATTTATCACTTCGCAGATACCATAAGGACCGATATATTTAGGTTTCAGTCTGTTCACTCCTTTCAAGTGCAAATTGCGTGTGGACAGCCAGACTTTATCGCCTACCTTATATTCGGGTTCCTGGGACCTTCTTTCGTCAGCGAATGTTTTCTGGGCGTCTTGAGCCTTTTTCAAATTGTTCCGAGCCTCAATCAGGATCGCCCGGAGATGAGCGTGGTGTTCATGGATGGCAGGAACTAGGGAGTGACCAGGCCACTCAAAGGGAAGCATGTTTGGGTGGAATCCGTACAAACAGAAGAAAGGAGAACGTCCCAGGGTGGTGTGCACCGCGTTATTGTACGCAAATTCTGCCAACCACAAAAGGGTGGTCCAGTCGGTGGCGTTTTGTAAGGTGAAACAGCAAAGATATTGTTCTAGGGTTTGGTTCAACCGTTCTGTCTTACCATCCGTTTGCGGATGATAGCTGGGCGATAGGCGAGCGTCGATCTGTAAGATGTTACATAGAGCCTTCCAGAATCGAGAGGTGAATTGCGTACCCCGATCTGTTATCACCACACTTGGTATCCCATGCAGACGCACAATATTTTGTAGGAATACTTTCGCTAATTCTCCAGAGGTAGGCAACCCCGGTAGTGATATAAAGTGTCCCATCTTGGTGAGATGATCTACCACCACCAATATGACTGTTTGTTTCTCACAGGGAGGCATTTCCACTATAAAATCCATAGACAAGGTATGCCAGGGTTTAGACGGAATAGGCAAAGGGTGTAACAATCCCGCTGGTTTAGCATGACAAGATTTACCTTGTGCACAAACCGCACAGTTTTTTACGTATTCTTTCACATCCATCCGGATACTGGGCCACCAAAAGGACCGTTCCACAGTAGCAATTGTTTTGTATATACCCATGTGTCCTCCCAGTACTGAGTCATGGGCCCATTCCAACACTTTGTTTTGCAACTCGATTCGAGGAATGTATAAAGCATGTTTATGATATGCTAATTGATCCTTCTCACAGCGATGATCTGGTTCTTCAAGGACCCATGCGGGTATATCAAAGTCAGTGAGGGCGACTTTGACGTCCTCAAGAAAGTCGTCGGAGATGATCAATGCAATAGAGGCCTGGGAGTCCTCGATGCCCTGAAGTATAGAAGGGGTTTCCACAGGTTTCAATGAGTCATCCTCCCCTAACCGAGAGAGAGCATCTGCCTTACCATTCCGAGTTCCAGGTCGATATTTGATAACGAAGTCGAAATCAGAAAAGAAAAGGGTCCACCTCAACTGACGAGGCGTCAATGCCTTCGCTGTTTTCAAAAATAGGAGATTGCGATGATCCGTAATGATCTCCACAGTATGCAAGGCCCCAAGGAGGTAATGTCTCCACTCTTCACATGCTCTTTTAATGGCCAGGAGCTCCTTGTCCGTAATGGTGTAGTTAATTTCACAAGGAGTGAGCTTTTTCGAATAAAACGCCACTGGATGGAGCTGTCCGGTGGTAGGGTGACGCTGTGACAGTATCCCCCCAAGAGCATATTGGGAGGCATCCGTTTCGAGAATGAAAGGCAGCTGTGGGTCTGGATGCCGAAGAATAGGGGCTTGAGTGAACCTCTCCTTGAGGGTTTGAAAAGCCGTTTCCGCTTCTGCCCCCCATTTGAACAAAACCTTTTTTCTCAAAAGGGACGTGATGGGATGTATTATCTTGGAAAAATCCTGAACAAAGCTCCGGTAATAATTGTCAAAGCCAAGAAAGCTCTGAATGGATTTGACAGTTTGCGGTGTTTTCCAAGTAAGAATGGCCTCGACCTTATTCATGTCCATCCTAAATCCTTGTGCATCGATCACATATCCCAGAAACGCCACCTGTTGGACGTGGAAGAGGCATTTTTCAAGTTTGGCATACAAAGAGTTTCGTTGAAGCCTCTCCAATACTTCCTTTACATGTGTGATGTGTTCAGGGAGAGTGGCAGAATAAACCAGAATGTCATTGATGTAAACGATACAAAAAGACTCCAAACACCCCCGCAATACCTCATCCATGAAGAACTGGAAGGCGGCAGGGGCGTTACATAGGCCAAACGGCATCACTCGGTATTCGTAGAGGCCAAATTTGGTTCTGAAGGCCGTTTTCCACTCATCCCCGGTTTTTACTCTCACAAGATGGTATGCCCCTCGAAGGTCGAGCTTGGTGAAGTACTGTGCCCCTTTGAGTTGGTCCATTAAAACGGGAATCAAGGGCAAAGGATAACGGTTTTTAATCGTCACCCTATTGATGGCTATGTAGTCTATACATGGTCGCAACTCTTCACAATCCTTCTTGGGAATGAAAAACATAGGTGAGGACACAGGGGAAGTGGAGTGTCTGATAAACCCGGTGGCCAAGTTGTCGTCGATATAGGTTTTTAGATACTGTGTCTCCTTTTCGGTCAAGGCATACACTCTGCTACAGGGGAGATCCGCACCCGGAACAAGGTCCACACGGCAGTCATATGCCCTATGTGGAGGCAGACGAGTAGCTTTTTTCTTATCAAACAAAGAAGCGAATTCTTGATACTCAGCCGGCAGGACCGTGGCACAGCAGAATCTGTCGACTGAGCATGCCCCTGCTAAGTAAGAGGCAGGCGAGGGTTCAGTGGAACTGTGGAGACTCTCCTCGGTCTGACAATGTTCATGGCAATATTTGGATGTCATCTTTACTGTGCGAGTTGACCAGCATACTGAGGGATCATGTAAAGTAAGCCAGGGCATACCTAGGATGAACCGGAATTGCGGGGCATCTATGAGGTCGAATTGGATATATTCAAAGTGATTCGTTCCGTATCTCATTAACAATGCAAGGGTGTGCTGAACCACAGGCCCTGATGACAAGACTGTGCCATCCACTGCCTTGACAGTCTCGGGCTTTATTTTCTTATTGCAGGGGATACCCATTTTAAAGGCATAAGCTTGATCAATATAGTTCCCTGTGGCCCCCGAATCCAACAGGGCGTCAACCTGGAAGGGTTGTTGATCCATCACCTGTAGAGACACGTTGATATTCATGTGTGCAACTGCAGGGTGAAGGGTGTTAGCTACGTAAGGGGAGACCGGAATGGACGGGAGTCTTGAATCAGAGGTCTCTTTCGGATCCAAGACCTTCAGTTTTCCGACGGCTCCTCCATCCTCATGGTGGCCTGTGCCCTGGGAAAGGTGTTCTTCCCTAATGTAGAAGCCCGAGCTCTACATTCATTAATGAAATGACCGCTCTTACCACAATACATGCATAATTTGAGTCTTCGTCTCCGGTCCCTTTCTTCCTTGGTAAGAGGGCCCCGGATTCCTCCAATTTGCATGGGTTCTGGCCCTTCTTGGGGTTTGGTCTTCTCCTCACCCGTTTGTCGGGGTCTAACCAGAGGATAGGAGTACCTAGCGTCCCCTTTGCTCCGATCCCCTCTCCGTTCCAACAGCCTGTGGTCCAGTTGTACTGTCAGATCAATCAGTTCTTCACATGTAGAAGGCAATTGCACCACCTGTGCTAATACGTCCTTCAATTCACCCCGAAGGCCTTGATAGAACAGAGAGATCCGTTTCTGAGCCGGCCAGTCTGTTTCCACAATGAGACGATTGAAGGTGGTAATATAAGATAACAGATCCTGTGATCCTTGGCGCAATGTCATCAACTCCCGGTCTAAGGATAACATGTGGGACTTTCTGTCAAACAGTTTTCGCAACTCAAGACAAAAATCAGCAAAATTGTGAAGTACAGGATCATTCCATTCCAACAAAGGAATGGTCCAACTGGATGCGTTTCCTCCCATATAGGACATTACGAAGGCTGTCTTGGATGATTCATCCTGAAAGATTTGAGGCTTACAGAGGAAGTGAAGGCGACATTGGTTCAGGAATGTTTCAAACTTTCTGGGGTCTCCGTAAAACCTTTCGGGAGGAGCTAGCGGTATGCCATGGGTTTGCAGTATGTGTACAGTGGGAGTCGCGTCCGTTGACGTGGAAGGGGCTGCAAACGATCCTCCAGGTTGGAAGGAAGGAGGCGGGGGCAAAGTAGCAGGCCGAATCAAAGGTTTGGCACTCGGCTCCTTATGGGCAAGATCGGACATCTCTCGGCGCAAGTCCGACACCTCCTTGTATAGGGCTTGATTCTCGGCACGAGATGTCTGGACCTTGGTTTGTAATTCAGTGAAACTTTCCAACAAGGAAGTGAGAACGGCATTGGTATCCATCGTCCGGGCTGGGTAATGTTCTTGGGCTTGTCAATCTGTAATGATCTGTAATGATTGAAAGCAGCGCAAGAACACGCAAGCGCCACTAACCTGACTCCAATGCCCAGCAGAGACGAAGGGATGACAGTCCTCGCCACCTCCCTCTGCTCAACACCCAAATAAGGAATAGTCACCGCTATCTGAGTGAGCACAGTCGGAGGCCGCAAGGTGAAATGATGGAGGGATGTGGGTGTCTCAGACCTCTTCGATTCGGAATATAGGCTCAGCGGATTACTGGTAAGACCTCCCAGTTTCTTGAACGTGGACTCCGTGGATAATGACTGAACCAAATATTGCTGGAAGTAGGTCTGCCCAAAAAGGTCTCGAAAAGTTACTTCACTTCTCGAACAGGATCCAACAAGGACAATCAGGGAAGTATTGCACTCCACGAATAACATAGGAGATGAGCAATGGTTTCCAGAAAGACCCAAAATACTTCTTTTGGGTATGAATAGCCGTGGATCATCCACAGGCTCAAACGGGTCTGCAGTAATAGGTTTCCAATAGTACAACAAATGAAGATAAGTGCGACCTGCACCAGTATTGACTGCGGCTTCTACCAAACAACATTGACAGCGGAAGAGAGCGAGCCCACTCTCTTCGGGAACTCCAAACCAAAAGCAGTGACGTTTTACTTACAGGAACTCCGCGGGTGTATGAACTCTGGCCACGCAGGCGCTTCGTCGTCGCGGCGGTTGTAGGGACTCAGACCCCACAGGCACTTTACTCACAGGAACTCCGCGGGTGTATGAACTCTGGCCACGCAGGCGCTTCGTCGTCGCGGCGGGTGTCTGGATTCAGGCAAAGTAGGCTTATCACGAATTCTCCAAGGCAGGACTTCCAAACGATCGCACATACCGAGGACAAACCAGGAACAAGATTGACAAGCCCCGTTTGGTTCCAGGGGCGGAGCTTAAGTAAGGTCTTCCCATTGTGCCAGTTCCCAACGCCGCTTGGCCTTCTGGGACTGGTAGTTTTTCCGTGGATAACCTGAATATTGATGTCTGCGGCCACCTGTTGCTCTGCCAAGGGTGATTGCTACAGCTGCCCTGTCTCTCCAAACCCAAGCCCGGTTGTTCTAACGGGCTCTATTTAATCCTCCACAGGCCACTCCTGGCTCCATGACCCCAGCGCGACTCGGCGTTGCCGGTATTATCTGGATTGCGGTAAGCATCCCCAGACTTCTGGCCCAAATTCCCACTGGTAATCCTATTCTGTTTTCTAAAACCGTACCTCGATTAATATAGGTACCAAGCGGAAATAAGGCACGACGTATGCTCCGCCCCTGGGCCCGAGACCATAAGGAAATTTACTCTTTCTCGGTAAGCAAGCCCACAATATGGTTTGTTTTTTCCCCCCCTGAGTCCCGCCCTAAGCGACATAACGTGACCAATCCCCGGAATTAATTGGGTCTTCGTTCACAGCAGCGAATTGTCCTAAGAGCATAGTAGCATTTTGTCCTCCTCAACCCACGTTGTACCTTGCTGAATTTTTACTGCATACTTTCTCTTCATCTAGCTACCCAAGTCCCTGGCATAATCATCCCAGACCTTGGCCCTGCTGGCCCGAATTTACCTCAAGCTCGCTTGTGAGCTTCTCACCAATACGCCTTTTGGTGAGCCCACGCATTTTCCTGAATGAAAGTTTTCTCTGAAACTTACTTCTATCACTGCGCCGGTTATGTTTGGCACTGATATAATTGCTCATTGCTGTCCAATTTAAATAAATCACCAGAGCACTTCATAAATCGGACATTATAGTTGTATGTCTGCTACCAAGTATCACTAGAAAAAAGTGTGTTTCTTGTCACTCGGTTGCACGCATGTGAACACTTCAGTGTAAATATCACTCGCGGTTTTTTGTGAACCTTCACCACAATTTATATGCCAACGTTGATGAATAGTCCACCTCGTAAACCGCGGTTATTAGTATAATCACAACACAATTGTCACCAATTTTTCTGGATAATAATATGTATTTGGTTAAACTAAATGTACTTCTGTTCCCCCCTTCTTCCTTCCTTCCATAGGCAAAAGAGGCTTAAATTCAAAGGCAATTATTGTTTTGTCCTGATGATGGACCCCATCATTTAGTAGGGGGTCCGAAACGCCGTCGACCTTTAGTACCATATACTTGTGTAATGAATCTCTATGCAATGCTATGTAATGGTACCTACAAATATTTTTCTGTATGATTGGAACTCTACAGAAATTGCTGCTCTTGCCTTGCAAGCCCTTTCATGTGTTGTCTGTGTTTATGTATTGTTGTGGTTGGGTACAGGCTTGTGCCCCACGCACGTGAATTGTTGAAGGTATTACGTTGTGTTATAAATTCTTAATTAAGTATAAACTTTGAAGACCTCTGCCCGGCTGGGCATGTCTTCACTAATATAGAACTGACTGAGTCTATATTTATTTTCAACTATCTTCTGTCTCCTTGCTTGGGACCATTGTTGTGTTTGTATAATAAGCTCCCCAGGGTCCCTCGCTGATACTATTGGGGTCCCTTGTTGTTTGTAAAAGATTGGTTACACCTATGCCCTGAGTACCTAGGGTACACTTTTACAGGGGCTGACAAGGTGACCCAATTCCCAATTGTGTATGTACCTAGAGTACATGGCTTGAATTTAGAGAGAGTGCATCTGGGCTGTGGGTCTAATTAGCAGGCCCACAGCCACATCTAAGTCGAAAACCAGTAAAGCAAAAGCAAAAAGTGGGGGTGACCATAGGAAAAATACCCTACTCTCCTACAAGTATAAGCCCTGCTCTGTGCATGTAAGTAGCGCCATGTGCCACCCAGCCCATTCCGGTAATCAGATCTCCCAATTTAGTGGGCGTATCAGCCACCTGACCCCCCCCCCCCTCGCCGGTCGACATCTATCCACACGGTAGTCCATGACATCATTCCAGTCCCCTCCAATCACTGCTGGTGCCTCGGGGATATCTGCCCACATTGCAAACAGTTTCTCATCAAGCGACCACTGCAGTGGAGGCGGGACATACACACTCCCAAACACCACAGGCTCCTCACCAATTGTTCCTTTAATAAAAACATATCGGCCCTGCAGGTCAAACCACTGCGATGAGTGAACATACAACAGCCTACGATGCACCCATATGGCCACACCCCTGGACCCTCTAACAAACCCGGCATGGTAGACCTGTTTGTAGCCATATCTTTGTAAACATAGTATTTTGTTGCCCAATAAATGTGTTTCTTGCAATGAGGGGGGCGGAGCTTGCCGGCGTCCATGAAAGACGTGTGAGCGCTGAGCTCCTCGCCTGAGCCCCGTTAAACTCCGTCAAACTTATCCTTCTGGCGCCTAACTTGCTCTAAAAGTTGAGGCGACCTCCCTACCTACGCTCCGGCCTGGCGGGGGTCCTTTCCCCGGTCGAAATCCGGTGTGGTGGTGCTTTGCTGCTCGGAGGACGGTGCTGCGGCGGACCAGGCCGTAATCCACGGACTATCCTGAGTGGCTGCCCGTGCTGCGTCACGCTACGTGCGGTTTGCTGTACTGAAGTGGGGCCGGTCTACCTAACCTGCAACCGAGCAACTGGTCCTGACTGGCGATAACACGCCCTGTTTTCGAGCGACGTTGTGGTGAACTGGCATTCGATTGTGCAGTTTCGGAGGGGGCAGAGGTGCTGGTGTTTGCGGTGCTGCTGGCCCACGAAGGAAGTTTCTAGCTGGCTGCCAACCTGCTGGGAGACCGCCATATCTGCCTGTGCCTGGACCCCGCGCTACTTACAGAAGGCTGCAGGATTGTGGGTGTGAGGTGTTCTGGAGTGGTGGTGACCCATCTGCCCGGCTTTGGTGTGGTGTGGTTGCAGGGGAGTGCTTGACGGTGTACCTCTCTGCCTACTACTCGTACTGCCGTGCGATCGACCGCCATCTTGGACGCATTTCTTGCTGCGCAACACCTTGTCCCTTGGCGCCCACTGCCTCAGTGCCTCCTGTTACCCTCCTAACATCTGCTGGTGGTGTATTGCTGGCGGTTGGGCACCTCGACTGGATGACCACCAGGAACGCTATGGGAAAGGGCGACAAAACCCAGCCCAAACTAACGTTTGATCAACGGAAAGCGAAGGGTGCTGAAGGACCGGCCCCGGATGCCTCGCCGCGACCTACTGCCTCCGAAAGCTCACTGTGTGAGGACATTCGCGAAATGCTGGTGTCGATGGAGAAAGGCTTGCAAGACAGCATGGCGGCGATTGGCACTAAAATTGATGCATTGACATACCGGATGGACCGCATGTCCGAGAGAGTCGATAAGCATGCTGAACGGCTGGATATGGCGGAAAGGCGGCTGACGGAGGCAGAGGAGGCCCAGACGGAATGGGATAAAGATCGCAAGCAGTTCGGAAGGCTACTCCAAGTCATTCAGGACAAGACGGAGGACTTGGAGGCGCGCTCGCGGCGCTCCAACGTTCGCATTACTGGGGTGGCGGAGTCTACCAACACTGGTAAAATGGAGTTGTTCGTGGAGAAGCTACTTCGGGCCCTGTTAGGGGAGGAGGTCTTCTCCCCTATGTTTATCGTCGAGAGGGCTCATCGCACTCTGGGGCCGAAGCCGCAACCAGGACTCCCACCGCGGCCGATTATTGCGAAGCTGTTGAACTATCGTGACAGGGACCTGGCGCTTCGGCTGGCGAGGGAGAAAGGAGATCTGCAATTTGAGGGCATGAACATCTCCCTCTATCCGGACTTCACGGCGAGAGTGCAGGAGGAAAGGAAGCGCTTCGCCCCATATAAGAAACAACTGAGAGACCTTGGGCTTGACTATGCCATGTTGTACCCTGCGAGACTCCGAATTAACAGGCAGGGGCATTCACACTTTTTCACCGACCCTGCAGAACTGAAAAAATCCCTGAAGGAGTGGGCCAAGGAACAACGCAACAGTCCGAGGAGTCGGCGAGAGGACGCCGATGCTGCTTCTAACATGGACGGCCAGGAGTAAACGGGTGTATGGCCTCCTTTATGGGTCGACTGTGCCCTACCGAACTTTGACTCTTGTAAAGACGATGTGAGCCCACTGTGTCACAATTTTGGGGTGAGATATTCCTAGTTACTCACTGAACTAATAGGATTGTACTGAGGGGTTTGGTGGCAGCACGCTCTACTGACTGCCGGTTACTGTGGGGAAGGCCCTCCCGCGCGCGGGAGTTTCATTCTTTGATTGTGAGGATTTGAGCTGGTGAGGGCGCCGAATGCTGGTGGGGGGCGGGGTGGAGGAGTAACTGAGGTTTTAGGTCCCAGACCCAATCGTACTGTTGTCTGGCTGGGAACCTCTGCCCCTGCGCTTTCGGCTTTTGGCTCCTTTGAGAGCCCCTTGGGTCTGTAGAGTCAGTTGGTGGTTTCGGGGGGGGGGGGGTGGTGGGTGGTGGCGGGACCTGTCTGACCGGGTTGGGGATGGTCGGCTGTGGGTGGGTGGGTGGTTGCTCTATTCTTCTTTTGTTGAACATGTTGCATACGACAAATTGGGACTGTTGGGGGGAGGGTTTTGTTCAGCCTACTACAGGACTGTGTCTGCGGTACCAACTGTGCGAATTCGATACACTCATTACTCTGCAATGGCGGACGTTGAGGTTTTAGGGTCGGAGAGTGGCCCCAACTCTATCAGAATGCTAACTTGGAATGTGAGGGGGTTGAATGATTTTCGTAAACTCCGGAAGGTACTGGCATACTTACAGCGCCACCGGGTTGACCTTGCGCTGCTCCAGGAGACCCACCTGCCCCTATCTAGCCCTATGCTGTTGACCAGGGGTCTTGGAGGCAATTGTGTTGCAGCAGGGTTTACTACACATGCAAGGGGTGTGCTTACGTGGGCTAATCCCAAATCGCAATTGAAACTACAGAAGATTGTTGTGGACCCGGAGGGTCGATATGCAATTGCCCGTTGTGTGGGGAAAGGCCAAGATTTGTTGGTTGTGAATGTGTATGGCCCCAATTACGATACCCCTTCCTTTTATACCTCGCTAGCGGACCTATGCAGACAGTATGAGGGTTCCAGGTTGCTGTGGGGGGGCGATTTCAATTTTGTGCTGAATCCAGAGCTGGACAGGTCGGCTGGCACTTCCAAATGCCCGGCGGCCTCGGCGTTGCTTATGCAGGCGGAATTGGTGAAGCTTGATTTGATGGATGTGTGGCGTCATAGACACCCGGGGAAGGGTGGTTTCACTCATTACTCAGCCTATCATAACATACACACGAGAATTGATTATTGGTTTGCCTCCCACTCCCTCCTTAATTCAGTGAAGGGATGTGTAATATTGCCCCACACGTTATCTGACCATTCACCACTGCTTTTGCTGCTAGAGGCACCGGCTAGGAGAATTCCCCCGTTCACTTGGAGGTTTCCCCCATATTCACTCCTGGATGAGGCTTTCAGAGGGGAATTAGCTGAAGATATAGACACTTACTTCACGACTAATGTGGGGTCGGTGGATAGTGTCCAGGTTCTTTGGGATGCGTTCAAGGTGTACATACGAGGGATGACAATGGCCAAACACTCAGGGGTGCTCAAAGCTATCAGGCAGCGATTGAAGTACTTAGAAACACAGCTGTCTGATCTGGAGCGACAAACGGGGCGTGCAGAAGACACTGACACGAATGAGAGGCTTAAATCCCTACTGGCAGAATTCCATGATGAGGCGGATAGGGAGATACAGCATATGGGGAAGTATGCCACGGCACGCACCTACGGGGAAAGGGACCGCCCTGGTTCCCTGTTGGCTAAACTGATGCGTAATAGCAGACCGCCATTGGTGATTGAGGAATTACTAACATCTGGTGGTGAGGTGGTCACGGAGGAAAGGGATATACTGGCGGAATTTCATGCTTATTATACCGAACTGTACAAATCACGGTCAGGTCACCTAGAGGAGGAAATAGATGACTACCTGAGCTATATCAAGATGCCCTTCCTAGCCAGTTGGCAGAGAGAATTTCTTATGGCACCGTTTCAGAAAGAGGAGATTTCGGAGGCACTAGAGGGAATGAGGTCAGGCAGCGCTCCGGGGGCTGATGGGCTTACGGTGGCCTTCTATAAGGCTTTCCAAGACAAACTTATACCACACTTGATGCTGCTTTTTGATGACATTTGCCAACAGGGTAGTATGCCGAAATCTATGAGGGAAGCACTTCTCATTACAATCCCGAAGCCGGGGAAACCCCACAACGAATGTGGCTCGTATAGGCCACTCTCCCTGATTAATGTAGGCGCCAAACTATACGCAAAAGTCCTGGCTGCGCGTCTGGCTCTGCTGGTCCCAGATTTGGTTGCTCCGGAGCAGGCTGGGTTTGTCCCTGCTAGGAACTTGATGTATAACATCCGTACGGTGCTAGGCACCATTCAGCATGCCCGGCAAGAGAATAAGGCTGTTGCTATCTTCTTAGACATGGAAAAAGCCTTTAATTCAGTGGAGTGGCCGTTTATTCTCAGGGTTCTGCGTAAGTATGGGCTGGGCGAACCTTTTTTACAGATGCTAGGGGCCTTGTATTACAAGCCGACTACACGATTGAAGATAGGGAACTCGGTCACTGCTCCGATTGAGATCAGCAGGGGCACCCGACAGGGTTGCCCCCTCTCCCCTTTTCTGTACGCTTTAGTGGCGGAACCACTGGCGTGCGCTATTAGGGAATACCATGGGTTTGAAGGGATCAACTTCCCTACCTATCAGATCGGCATATCGACGTACGCTGACGATACCCTGTTATATGTTCGAGAACCGGAGGAGACCTTGGCGTCTGTCTTGCGGGAAGTGGTGAGGTTTGGAGCCCTGTTTGGTTTGCGGGTCAACTGGAACAAGTCTGTGGCGTTACCCCTGACCCCGGTGACCCACCCGTTTGACTCGGAGTACCCGTTGCAGTGGACCACGGATTCTATCCGCTATTTGGGGATCCGTGTCCACACTGATCCCGAGACACTGGTGCGCGAGAACTATGGTGTTGCGTACTCTAGACTGGTGGATGATGTGGAGGTGTGGTGCAGGCTTCTGTATCCCTGATGGGCAGAATAGCGATAATGAAGATGGTGGTCCTCCCCAGGTTCCTCTTTCTCTTTGCTAATATCCCCGTGGTGCTTTCAAAGGCATTTTTCCGGCAGCTCACGCAGACGCTCATCAGGTTTGCGTGGGGGGGCAAACAACCGAGGGTCCAATGGCAGACTCTAATGCTCCCCTATGAACGAGGGGGCCTGGGGACTCCAGATCTGGAGCGGTACTATAGAATAGCGCAGGGGGCTCATCTACACACTTGGATCCATGGGGACCCTGGCATCCCACACGTGAAACTTGAGCGCCTCTTCGCGGATCCCACCCTGCTCCCAGCCACAATATGCTGCCCTGTTGATCGTAGGGTTGGAAATTTAGACTTTATTGCGGCTACGAACCACGCTTGGCATGAGCTAGTCCGCTCCCGGGATAGCGAGCTGCTGTATTCACCCCTCATGCGTGTGGAATGGGCGGTGTGGTTGGCCCCACTGACAGAGAAGGGGGTCCTTAAGGCGTTACGGGACTAGAGAAGATGGGGGATTTCTTCTTGAACGGCACGGTAAAGACGCTGCAGCAGGTCCTACAATCCCACACTGGGAAGACGCTGTTGCACAGTTTCCAATATCATAGGATCCGTAGGGCGCTACAGGTGTTACTGGGCCCGGAAATGTCGGAACCACAGGAGGTGCCGGAGCTTACATACGTTATCAAGAACCCATCGTCCAGTAAGCTGGTGTAAGAGGGCGGGTCTGATAAAGAGGCGTGGAGGCGGTAGTGGTGATTTAAAGGAAACAGGTTTATTGAATACAACGGATGAGGTAACGGGTGTAGGTAGGGAATCTTCAAACTTGTCGTCTTCTTCTTCCTCTGAGGTCCCCGGGGAGGTCTCCGGCGATGAAAGGGCTCGGGCGGTTTTCGTCAGGTCTTCAGGACGTGGTGGTTTGCCCCGGTGGCTCATAAGAGAAGGGAGATAAAGGAAGGTATCGTGAGAACTCTAAAATAAGTTTATGAGACAGCAGTAATACCGTCACCCCACCTTTCGTGACTAGGGACAAAAAGAAACCTGACGGGGTAACGTGTGGGGAAAGGGAAAGTGGGAGAAAATATAGAGATAAGGGAAATTCAGGATATTGGCGGAAGCTATATTGTGCCTAGGCAGGTACTGAGTGCTCTTAAATATGATCAGTCGCGGAGCTTAGGGCAAGACTCGACAAACGTGTACCGTGTCAAAGAGAAATAGGGCTGTCAGGATGAACCGTATTATCAAGATCTTTAAACTACCAATTGAATAGTGCCCTTAACTAGCAACGGTCACAAACACTCAATTTCCCTTCCCGTGTCTTCTTCCACTCGCTTCCCAATACAATTTCCCTTGAGTCGGTATCACTCACCAACCCTGCCGTAACTCTTCCTAGAGTCACGGCCGCTCTCCAGCATCCACCGGACACCACCAGTCCTTGCACCAGCTGTCGTCTTCGACATCCTGTTCGGGGCGGAACTGGGTCTCCTCAGGTCCCGCGTCTTCGGTCTCCTTCTCGGTACTCCTTTCTCCATCTTCAACGTGGACGCTGATTGTTTCCACCCTTGCGTTTTTATGGCGTTCTGTTATTCGTTCTGCCGTATCACCTCCGGGTTGATACTCCTCCCCTTCCGGGTTACGGTACTCGGCGTTCTCGCTTTCCTGAGAAGAAACAGTAAAGGATCGTGGGTGTTGCAGTCCATTGTTAGTCCACGGTAAGGTACGATTGTCGTCCAAACCGGCTACTTCCTCACATCCCCTTTCCCTTGCTGTCCTTCTACTAGAGTCTGTACATTGGGGATATCGAGATAAGTAGTACGCGTTGCCTTGTTCCTTTCCTTTTCTGTGTTTGGTTTGGAATCGGTATGGTTGTAGGGAGAGAAACCATCTAAGTACCCTTTCGTTATGGCCCTTATTTCTGGCTAGCCACTCTAAAGGGGCATGATCAGTAAAAAGCGTAAACTCCCTCCCTTCCAGATAATACCGCAAGGATTCAATGGCCCATTTGATGGCTAGAGCCTCTTTTTCAATAGTTGCATAGTTTTTCTCGCGAGGGAATAATTTGCGGCTGATATACAAAATCGGTTTTTCCCCCTGTTGTGTTTCCTGTGAAAGAACTGCTCCCAGACCTTGGTCAGACGCATCGGTCTGCAGAATAAAAGGTCTAGAATAATCAGGACTAATCAGCACGGTATCTGAGGTTAGTGAGTGTTTCAAAGTGTTGAATGCCCTTACTACCTCAACCGGGGGAACTTCTAGGATTTTTTCAGTTTGACTGTTTTTCTGCAGCAGATCCGTTAAAGGAGCAGCCAGCTGAGAGAAATTAGGGATGAATCTTCTATAATACCCTAACAACCCTAAAAAGGCTCTCAAATCTTTCTTTGTTCTGGGAAGGGGTATTTGTGAAATGGCTGTCAGTTTTGATTTCTGTGGTCTTATCACTCCCTCTCCTAGTAAATAACCCAGATATTTTACCGTCTGGGCAGCCAAATGGCTTTTGGCAGGGTTTATTCTCAATCCATATGACCCCAGGGTTTGGACCACTTGAGATAGATGTGAGAGATGTTGTTCCCAGCTATCACTGTATATCACAATGTCATCTATATAGGCCCCAGCATAGTTGGTATGTGGCCTCAATACAATATTCATGGCTCTCTGAAATGTTGCTGGCGCCCCGTGTAATCCAAAAGGCATTACCTTGAACTGATATAATCCATCTGGGGTGGAAAATGCAGTTTTTTCTCTGTCCTCCTTTCTGAGAGGTATTTGCCAGTAGCCCTTACATAAATCTAAGGTACTAATATACTTGGCTCTCCCTATCCTCTCTACCATTTCATCCACCCGAGGGAGGGGGTAGGTATCAAAGTCAGAAATTTTGTTTACTTCACGGAAGTCAATGCAAAATCTGACTGACCCATCTGGTTTTGGCACCAGTACTATGGGCGAATTCCATTCGCTCCTGGATGGTTCAATAATATCCATTTCTATCATGCTTTGTATTTCTTCGCGTATTACCTGCCGACGTGCTTCAGGTATACGATAGGGTCTCAACTTAACTCTTTTCCCCGGTGGAGTTTTTATGACATGTTCGATCAAAGTAACCCTCCCTGGTTGAGTGGAAAAGACATGGGACAGAGTTTGCAATTTTTTTGTCAGCTCTTCTGTCTGAGTGTTTGATAATTCAGCATCAATACTCTGTTGAAACAAGGGGGTAGAGGATTCCATCATATGTACTGTTGTTGGGGCGGGTCCTTCCCATTTTTTAAGCAAATTAATGTGATAGATCTGGGTTACATGTTTGTTGGCATCTGTTTCGATGCGATAAGTAACAGGAGTAACCTGTGCAATGACTTTATAAGGACCCTGCCATTGTCCTAACAACTTTTGATCTGATGTAGCCATCATGAGCAATACAAGATCCCCTACCTGAAAGGATCTACTCTTAGCCCCTTTGTCGTTTTGCCCCTTTTGGTCACTTTGGGCGTTCTCCAAGTTGGTACGGACAATATCTCGGATCTGTCTCAAATGTGTTTTTAAGTTTGAGACATACTCCGGAAGAGGTTTAGTATTGTCCGGCTCTTTTTCCCATTGTTCTACAGCCATATCAAGCAAAGTACGGGGTTTGTGTCCGTACAATAGCTCAAAGGGAGAATACCCTGTACTTCTCTGTTCCTTACATCTAATGGCAAAGAGTGCTAAGGGAAGCATGTCCTCCCACTTTCGGGCTTCTAGCGCCAATAATTCTTTTAGTGTGGTCTTAATGGTGCAGTTGTATCTTTCCACCAAGCCATCGGTTTGTGGGTGGTAGGCTGCTGTTTTAATTTGTTTCACACCCAACTGAGCACAAATTTCTCTCATCATTTTCGACACAAAAGGAGTTCCCTTGTCTGTTAGCATTTCTTTTGGAAATCCTACCCTGGCAAAAATACCAATCATAGCTTTTGAAATATTAGTTGTATCTGGTCGTCTAAGGGGTACTGCTTCTGGAAATCGAGTAGCATAATCCACCAGTACTAAGACATAATGACAACCACTACGGGAAGGCAACAGGGGTCCTATTATGTCCATGCCTACTCGACTAAATGGCTCATCAATAACAGGAAGGGGACGCAAAGGAACTCTGGGAGGTTGGTATCGACTATGTTTTTGACAAATCGGGCACTCCCTACAATATCGTTTCACCTGTTGATATATTCCTGGCCAAAAAAAAACGCTCTAGGATAGTTTTCTCCGTTTTCTCTGCACCAAAATGCCCCCCCAACAAATGGCTATGTGCTAGATACAACACTTTATCTTGAAACAATTTGGGGACTAACAACTGTGCTTTTTGACTGGGACCCCCTTTTCTGTATAGCAAACCCCCTTTAACAAAGAAGTATGGACATATGTGTTGTGGCTCTTCACTGTCATGGGCTTTACTCCATGCTTCTTGTAGTATAGGATCCTCTCTCTGAGCCGCATGAAAATTCCTGTCTGACTCCCAGGGATTCTCTTCAGGGATTACCGGCATGACTATGTGACCCTTCCCTTTCTCTGCCTGTCTTTGCCTTTTACTTTTCCGTTCTTTAGACAGGGGCCACTCCTTCCCAGGGTCGGTGGAGAAGGGTGCAGTTGACAACCAATTGTCTTCGGACCTAGGTGAACTTTGTAGCAGTTCAGACAACTTGGGGTAATCATTCCCTAGGATTATTTGTTCCGGCAAACGTGGTATAAGCCCCACAGTCATGGGAGTACCCTCATCCTGGGAATGTTGAATTTGTACTTGAGCAGTAGGGTAGGGTTTTGTATCCCCGTGAACACATTTAATAGCCACCATTCCCTCTATGGGTCCTAACGTATTTCCCAAATCCTGAGGTCTCACTGCGCTTTGTAAACACCCTGTATCCGCTAAAGCAGTTAAAGGTTGTCCATTTACTGACACAGTACATCTATACGGGGGTGTTGTTATTTCTTTAGGGGAACAGTAGTAATTTCGAACCATTCCTATCTCCATAGGTTCTTCCTTCTGTGGACAAAATCTTGCTATATGGCCCATTCCTCCACACTGAAAACACTGTGGACCTGCAGGTGGGGGTCTTATAGGGAATGGAGCACTCAAAGGGGGAGGGCTTGGAATGAAAGTCAGGGTTTCAGGTTTCTTGGGCGTAGTAGGCCGGGGATGCCTAATTCCAGTATGGTTTCCGGCTTTCCCTGTAGTCTCGTCTCTTCCTTTTTGGAAGTCTAATGCTCTATGATAAGCGCTTGCTATTTCAACAGCTGTTTCTAGGGTAAGGTTCGCCTGTTGTCGCACCCATCTTTGAATTGGGGGGTGGAGCGATGTCAGATATTGTTCTAGATAGATCTTGGCCATGATTCCGTCCTTGTTGGTAGTAGCAGGTTTAAGCCAACGATCCGTCATATCTTTCACTCGGAAATATAAAGCACGTGGGGTTTCCTGAGGGCCTTCTTTCATCTGTCTCAACTTCACCCTGTATGTCTCTTCATCTATACCTAATCTTTCCAGGATACACTTTTTAATATCAGCGTAAGGGACCGCACCTTGTAATGTTGCTGCCTGATACGCAGCTTGTAAGTCACCTGATAATAAAGGTCCCAAATATTGGCCCCACTTGTCCGCCGGCCAAGAGGCAGCAGTGGCCATTCTCTCAAAATTATTAAAGAAAAAATCAGGGTCTTCTCCTGCTACATATCTCTGTAGTACAACTGAAGGTAGAGTGGTAGGGCCTTTTTGTTGTCCTAGTACTTCAGTAAGTTTACCCATAGCAGCCTCATGGGTTTGTCCTTGACCCGAAATAACTTTTTGAATCTTTTCCCGGTCCTCTTCCACGACATTTAGAAATCGTTCCATGATTTTTTCCAGGTGTTCCTGATTTTCGGCCATCTTTGCCATGGCGGCCTCCATCTTGCCTTCAGATCCCACTTCTGACACCACTTGTAAGAGGGCGGGTCTGATAAAAAGGCGTGGAGGCGGTAGTGGTGGTTTAAAGGAAACAGGTTTATTGAATACAACGGATGAGGTAACGGGTGTAGGTAGGGAATCTTCGAACTTGTCGTCTTCTTCTTCCTCTCAGGTCCCCGGGGAGGTCTCCGGCGATGAAAGGGCTCGGGCGGTTTTCGTCAGGTCTTCAGGATGTGGTGGTTTGCCCCGGTGGCTCATAAGAGAAGGGAGATAAAGGAGGGTATCGTGAGAACTCTAAAATAAGTTTATGAGACAGCAGTAATACCGTCACCCCACCTTTCGTGACAAGGGACAAAAAGAAACCTGACGGGGTAACGTGTGGGGAAAGGGAAAGTGGGAGAAAATAGTGATAAGGGAAATTCAGGATATTGGCGGAAGCTATATTGTGCCTAGGCAGGTACTGAGTGCTCATAAATACGATCAGTCGCAGAGCTTAGGGCAAGACTCGACAAACGTGTAGCGTGTCAAAGAGAAATAGGGCTGTCAGGATGAACCGTATTATCAAGATCTTTAAACTACCCCGTACGGATACTCGTGATTTGGTTTTACCCAATTGAATAGTGCCCTTAACTAGCAACGGTCATAAACACTCAATTTCCCTTCCTGTGTCTTCTTCCACCCGCTTCCCAATACAATTTCCCTTGAGTCGGTATCACTCACCAACCCTGCCGTAACTCTTCCTAGAGTCACGGCCGCTCTCCAGCATCCACCGGACACCACCAGTCCTCGCACCAGCTGTCGTCTTCGACGTCCTATTCGGGGCGGAACTGGGTCTCCTCGGGTCCTGCGTCTTCGGTCTCCTTCTCGGTACTCCTTTCTCCGTCTTCAACGTGGACGCTGATTGTTTCCACCCTTGCGTTTTTATGGCGTTCTGTTATTCGTTCTGCCGTATCACCTCCGGGTTTATACTCCTCCCCTTCCGGGTTACGGTACTCAGCGTTCTCGCTTTCCTGAGAAGAAACAGTAAAGGATCGTGGGTGTTGCAGTCCATTGTTAGTCCACGGTAAGGTACGATTGTCGTCCAAACCGGCTACTTCCTCACAGCTGGTTACGAATCTTAAGAAATTGGGGGACCGGCACAAACAGTACCCGCTCTCCAAGGCCAGATTGGCTTGGCAGTGTGATCTCCAGTCGACGGTCTCGGATGAGATCTGGCACTACTGTTGCACAAACACTAGAAAGATTTCACTTAATAGCAGACATCGATTGATACATTTTAAGTATCTGCAGCGGGTCTATTACACACCGGAAAGATTGCACAGGTACGGACTGAGGGATTCGGCGGAGTGCGAGTGGTGCCACTTTCCCTCGGCTGATTTCTTACACATGTCCTGGACTTGCCCTAGTATTCATACATTCTGGCAGGAGGTATTCTCGGAACTTAGTGTGATGTTGGGAATGGAAGTCCTGCCGTGCCCGGCACTGGCGCTGCTGGGTTTTTCCAAACCACTGCTGGTAGCGGTGAGGCGCTTGGCGGATATTGCGCTGCTGACTGCCAAGCGCCTGGTTGCGCTGTGCTGGATGAGGGGGCCAATTCCTACTAAGAGGCGCTGGGAGACGGATTTACTGTACTGCTGCACACAGTCGGAGGTGTATAATGAACTGCTCCCCCCGAAGAGTCGCCCTAAGAATTTCTGGGGGTTATATAGGGAATATCTGTGTGCCAAGGGAGGCGGGGAGTCAGAGCCTGAGGGGGAGGAGCTGGATGAGATGCAGGAGGGAGGGGTGGAGGCGTCAGAGATAGACATACTACACGTTTGACTGTCCTATTTTGTGAGGTGGTCGCCTGGTTCCTTGGTGCTGCTAGCTGTGATGTGGGGGGTGAGTGTCCCCGGGGAGGTTACACAGGGAGGGTGGTACTCGGTGATTATCTTAGTGGGGTCACTTGCACTCATGGGGCCTATGGGGTCTCTGGCTGTAGGCGCACTGTTAGCGTTCAGACTCTGCAGATATAGCAGGTGGGTTGGTGGACACAGGTACGGGTAGGCTGGGTGTTTGGGGGGTAGGGGGTTTGTCAGGATGTGGGTTTATTGTACTGTTATTTAGGGAACTTGTTTAATGGTTTCAGGACTTCTTCTGCACAGTCACACTAGCTGCATTGTATTTGCACATTACTCTATGGTCCTGGGTGCCGATGCACGGATTGTCCACTCTATTCTTGCTACACGGCAGTGCTATTCATGTATGACAAATTCTCTGTCTGCGCCGCCAGGCCTCCGGGATGCTGGCACTAAGGCTGTGTATGATGCTACTGAACGCTGTGCTGGACGCTATTTACTGTTGCCGCCGGCCTCCGGGTTGTGGGCGAAGAGTGCTGTGTGCTTTCATTGAATGTGCAATAAAGTACAAATTTAACAAAAAAAAAATGTGTTTCTTGCAATAGCAAAACATCTGCTTTTTCTCTTTTCGCCTGTCGCAACACCGCCCCCCTCTTAACCTTGTCAAGCACTCCCGCACATTCCAGCTTAGGACATACATGGAAGCCCTGGGGGTTAGCGGCCTGGTTCCCTCATCAACCATCCGGGGAAATTTAGGATGTATGCCCAGACACTGGGCCTTGTATATCTGTACACACATACTAGTGAGATCTCATGCCAACCGTGCAGCGCAACCCAAACATACTACCCCCAACACCCAATTCTCCCTTTCTCCCCCAACTATGCACCCCCCCATACCTCAAGAACTCCGAAGTACCTGTCGCGGCGTGGGTGACCCCTGATCCTGAACGCGGGACCCGAGGGTGTCCACACCAAAGGATCCCCAACAACCCGCCCATTCACCCAACCTCCCCCCCAGAAAACGAACTCTAAACAAGGGGGAAAGCGTCCACCCTTAATACAGCACCCCCCCCGCTGCCACCCCATAAAATCCAAATCACTATAGCTCAAAAGTCTCTGTTAGCCGTTCCTTTCAGCCCCAAGGTCGCGCAGTAGAATGTCCCCATCCTACCAGTTACCGCAGGTTTTTCATGTACTCCAAAGTTCTGCCGCTTATAGTTCAAATGTTCAAGGATCTGTCAGCGGTGGGTCGGGGGCTGCCGTCTTCCCATCAGCCTCCCCCCCGGAGGAAGAGCGCCTCCTAGATCTGGATCTCCAGTTGCTTTTGGTCCGTGAACGTCGGGGGGTCTGCCCCTGTGCTCCGCTTGATGAGGAATCCGAGTCTCGGCCCGGCGGAGTATGCACCCTCACTTTTACCGTCTCGTCGGTCCAGTGGAACACCTCCTCTGGGGTGTCGAAGAAGAGAGTGCGGGACTGGTATACCACTCGCAGGCAGGCTGGATAGAATAATGCATATGGGAGGTTAAGATCGCGTAGGCGTGCCTTGCCCGCCATAAATGACTGCCTCTGTTACTGGACAAGCCTGGTGTAATCTGGAAAGATCAGGATTTTTTGATTATCACGCATGTCCGCGCCTGTCGCAGAATAGTGTCCAGATCGTGGTAATTCAGCAGTTTGGCTATCACTGGCCGGGGGCGCGATCCCACAGGCGGCTTTTGAATGAGAGCTTTATGCGCTCACTCTATTACGAAGCATCTGGAGAGGGAGTCAGGCGGGAGCCAACTCTCCAGCCACTGGGTCAAGAAGCTCTCCATGTTGCACTTCTCACAGCCCTCTGGGAATCCTACAAATCTCAGGTTGGCCTGCCGGGCCCGCCCTTCTACATCTTCAGCTCGGAGTGCTAGGCCTTTCTGAATCCCTTCCATACTGGCTACCTTCTGCTTCAAGATTGCCACATCATCTTCCACACCTGATATCCTACTTTCGGCCTCTGTGATGCGGGCCACGGCTTTTCGCAGGTCCTGGGGCAGCAGTGTGACATCCACCCCCACGGCTCCTATCTTCGCATCCAACATATTCCTGGATTGGGTTATCGCCGCCATAAGTGCTGCATGTGCTGCATTATCCGTCCCCGGGCCCTGTTGACCCCCGGTGGCCCCAGAGCCGCCACTCGGCCCCGTGAATTTGTCTATGGGACCCTGCTTCGAGGTCCCTCCACCACTCCCGCCTCTAGTCATGGCGGACCGTGGCTGGAGGCACTCGCCTTGAGACCTACTGCTCAAGCCCCGGGACGTCTTCTCCAGTGCCGCCGGGGGAAGTCACTGATGAGGTCTCACCACGTCTTGTACCCGTTATGCCGGGATGCCGCACGAGGGCCGATCACGGGCAGGTGGCCGCTGTCGCAAGGGTCCGCTCAACGTCGCTCCGCTGCACATCTCTGTTCTTGGCCCCTTGCAACCTCCATGGGCAGTACCATCCAGCTCTCCGTCCAGATCTTTGTGTAGGCCACGGCACCTCCTCAGGCCCAATGTATACGGCGTCCCCCACTTTCGGACTTGTGTACTGCTGCCACCACTCCCGGAGGCCGATCTACCCCCCGACTTTTTCTCCACGATGTCGTGGTGTGGGGAACGTCTCTTCAGGTGGCCCACTACTCCCATTTCCAGGCCGCACCACAGGTCGCCCGGCCCTGCCGCAGAAAATCTACACACCACCGGTCCGTTCAGGAGCCCAATCCCTTCCTTTAACTGTCTGTCCTCAGTGGTAAATTCCTAGGGCCCCTTTTAAGTGTCCCCAGTACGACCGCCGAGCGTCTCTGGACTCTGAGCCTTTCACCGCCATTACCGTTCCATTAGGGCCAGTGTGCTCCAGTATAGCCGCTTACCACTGTCGCTTGCAAACGTGGGCCAGGCTTACCCCAGTATCTTCTTTGGAGGCCGACATTCCCCCCGATCACCTGCCAAGGGCGCCCACGTCCCAGGCTTCCCCACCAGTATCGCCAAAATGTAGACCCCAGCTTCACGTGAATCTCTAGGCCCCGCATCCCGGAGGCCCCTGCAACACCGTCACTTTATGGGGGCTCAGGCGTTCCACTGGCATCCGCTGCTGGTGCTACATGTCTATAGGGCCCCTGCCGACTGCCAGGGGAGATCGGGGCACTTCCGCACCCCTGGGCCCCACTCCGATGTATGCTGCTGCCTGCGGCGCACCTGGCTTGGGGAGCACCAAACTCGAGGTCCCTGCTGCACGGCACCCGACTAGGCCGCCAACTCCCTCTTCCCGCCACTTGGTGACCGGGAGCCCCAGCACTCGGGAAACACCACCGGAGCGTGTCTAGTCGGTTCTGTGAGCTAGACCGCCGTATTGGGCAGCAGCAAGGACTGGGGAGACAGAATATTTTAATGGATGAATTACGGGCAGGACGGAGCTCTTCTAGGCCGCGTCCTCCAGGCTATCCCGCTAAGCCACGCCCCCCGAATTATTTAGCATTTTTTATATTGTTAATTTAATTGGTAGAAGAATTTTATTGGTTGTTATGTTTTGTAGTTTTATACTATTGATTGTTATAATGTCTGTTTAATTGTTATGTCAGTTATGTCCTTATTTAGAAAACACAAATTACATTTGTTTAAAGGTGTATATGGATTTAAATGTATATATTTTTTCAAGTATATGTATTTATTTTATGTATAGAAATAATGTTTATATTGGAAAATGATGTAAAGTTTAAAAATGTGAAATGTGTATTTCAAAATTATTAAAAATGTTATATTCTGTGGAAATGCATTTATTTAATTTAATTTATAGTCTTTATTTCGACAAAATAGAGCCATAAAAGATACATAAAAACAAGTATTACAACCAGTTCTATATAAAGAATATAATAATCTTACAGATAGCACGGAAGACGTTAGGAAATCGTAACATTAAAAACATGATTTAAATAAGCTAAAACGGCATCTAGTGAAAAAACACATAGCAATCCTTTCATTATGACAATTTATAATCATTTCCCATTGCAAAGGGTGCTTATAAAATCTAAGAATATATGGACATAATAGCAGCTATGTTTTATGGTCAATTACAATACAATTTCATCACTGGTGTCATTATAGTTTCAAGCCCGCTTTACTACGTAAAAAACGTATTGCTAATAAGTATCTGCTTACACCAAAAACTATCACCTGCCTGGTATCAGTTTTAAGGATCCTTTCTGTTTCCTTGTATGAGCGCACACCTAGGTTTCGACAGATAGGTATGATCCATCTTTTTCTGGCTACCTCATAAAATGGACAAAAAACGAGGATATGGGTCTGTAGCGCGGGTGGCAGAAGAGGGCAAGAGCCGAGTTTTGGTTAGAGTGGGGTTTATTTGAGAAAACAAGAAGTCCGTACAAGTCTTTCTTGTAGGGACTCTCTGTGGTGAACGGCTTCGTTTTCTCCGCCTCCTCCTCCTAGCGCTTTCTTCCTCCCTCCTTACCAGTCCGGGACTTCTCCGGGGACCAGGCGCTGAGGGCACTGTGTTGCTGTGGGTGCTGGGCGCGGATGGCTCCGTCGTGTAGTACAAAGGACTCGAGGCGTACAGGAAAAAAGACAGAGAGGACACATGTCAGTCCTTTTATCCAGCACTCTAAATGTGAAGGGGAAAGGGAGTGAGGATGCACCACCAGTGAAGTAATTACGGCATTGTGAAGGAGGGGGGGTTGGTGCAGGGAAGGAACCGGCTACCGGAAAAAAGGGGAAGCAGGTCACGTCACGGACCTGCCCTTTCTCCCCACCCAGCCCGCTATACGCCCTCGTACCTGGGTGAGCCACACACCTCCAGGCGTGCGGCTGGGCGGCTCGTGTTGCCGATGGCCTCCTGGCTCAAGCGCCGCCAACGGGTCTTCTCTCTTCCTCCGACTCTCCGTAGATGGTACTCCGGTCTCTGTACCTTCTTCAAATCCTCCAACTACTGCTTCCTCCGCCAACTCCTCACTCGACTCCGCTCTCCTCTCTCCTACACCTCCGGTGAACAAGCACACCTGTTCTGCCTCGTCCGCTGCTTTTGACGTGGCTATCGGCTCCGCCCGCTCTCCGAGATTCCCCCAGTTAAAGGGACCGACGTCTTCGTCCTCTTCTGGTGGATAGTATCGCTCTGCTGTGCTCGTCCAGTCGTTATGCTGCTGAAGAGAAGAGGGGGGGGGGTCATGGTATGAATCCCCGTGAGGGGGTACAGAGTCCTTGGTCCTCTGGGGGAGCGGTCTTCCCTTGCTACAGGGTCTCATCTTCTTTTGTATTGCTAGGGCATAGGGTGCATAAATCACTAGTCTTTTCTGTACAGGTACTTGTCCACCTGGCTATGGTCTTGTTTGTTTTCAGGATTCCATACCTGAACTTTATAAATAGTGTTTTAGCCAATGGTGGTTGAACCTTATCTAGGAACTGTTTGAAATAGGGACTATCTTTAAATACAAGGAAGCTATTTGTCAAGGTTCCATCTGTTTGATCATTAGACATACTTTTGTCAATATAAGCCCAAAATACAGTTTTCAGTAATTTTTTCAAGTTTTGGGTCAATGTTGAAGGTTCTTCCCAAAACTGTATCAAGCCAATTCTTTTTAGCCATGTGCGCACATGTTTTAACCAAACGTTTGTGATATTGCGATCTATTCTCATTATTTCTTGGAGGCCATTTTTGTAGTCATCTAGCTCTGGTGTACACCAGAGTCTCACCCACAGAGATAATGGTCGCAAAATAGCATAATGGTCAGTGCCCCTCATATTTAAGTCTAACATTACAGGTATTAATGGTGTACTTGTCGTCAGTCTCAAGAGCGCCCTATAGAATTTGTTTTCGCTAATCGCAAATATATTCCTACACATGGGCCCCCATATTTCTGCCCCATATAGTGCCGCAGACTGGGCCTTGAACTTGAAAACCTCAAGTGCCGGGGATACTGCCTTGCTAAAGCTCTCCCCATGTTTTTTTCACAATAGGCAATGTATTCTGTTTTAATAGCATTCTACTTTTTTCTACTTGGGTTTTCCACGTTAATTTAGAATCTAGTGAAATGCCCAAGTATGTGAAGTTCTGCACAGGTTCTATTTTTTCATCATTTAGCAATAGATTACCCTTAAAGGATTTGTGGGGATTTATGGCCATATCTTTGGTCTCATTAGTATTAATTTCAAGGTCCTTCCCATTGCAATATGCTTGGAATTGGTTTAAAAGAGATTGCAGTCCCTTGGGCGTTTGAGATATCAATATAGTATCGTCTGCAAATAAAAGGGCAGGAACCCTTTGCCCATTCAATTTCGGAGCATCGTTATTACAGCCCTGCAAGTTTGATGGGATGTCATTAACAAACAGTCAAAATAGTGTGGGGGCCAGCACACATCCTTGGCTTACTCCCCTCTTAATTGGGATAGCGTTTGTTAATTCACCGTTTGGACCCCATCTCACTTTGGCGAAATAGTTTTCTTGCAACCCTATGATCTGTTGCAGAAGACAATCTGGAAGCCCTTGGGAATGTAAAGACTCCCATAGCAGTTCCCGTGGTATGAGATCAAAGGCAGCCCTAAGATCTACAAATGCAACATACAGGTGTCCCTTCCTTATATTAACATATTTCCAGCATAAGCAACAGAATCTAAATACCACATCTACAGTGCTTATTCTAGATTTACAACCTGCTTGAAACATCGTGAGGATGGAATTTTCCTCAATCCATATGTTCATACGAGCTAAAATATGCCTTGCATAATTTTTTTTTTAAATGGCTATTAAACTAATAGGGCGCTAGTTCCCTGGGTTATTCCTATCGCCCTTCTCAATAATGAATACGATTTCTGCCCCTCTCCAGCTATCCGGCAAATCTGCGCCTGCTGTTATGGCATTACATCAAAAATTAATGTAAGGTACCCACACATTGATTTCATGCTTGTATAAATCGCCTGGCACTTTGTCAAGTCCAGGTGCTTTTCCATTTTTAACTGCATTTATAGCTGACACTGTTTCTTGCAGTTCAAACTCCAGTTTTGTTACACTGGGGATTTGCAATAGTATGTCCTTATTCGAAACCCCAATATTATCGGGTGCCCTATATAACTGTGTAAAGTGTTCAACCTAAGTCATTTAATCGAGAAAAACATCCCTAGCCCCTCCTCCCGTATGGGTACCCTTTGCCACCAATCTCCAAAACCCCACTTGGTCCTTACTCTTGGCTGCTATAAGCAAATCTGTACAACTTTCCTCATCCCAATTTGACCTTGCCTTCTCTTGTATTTTCTTGTATTCTCTTCTAGCCTCCTTGATCTCCATGGAATCCTTCTTTTTGGTTGATTGTAATAGTCTGGCCTTGCCAGTACATACCAAGGTTTCTTGTTTGCCATATTTTTAATATTTTTTGTGGTTTTTCTTGGCATTCTAGTTACTAGTGGTACTAATGATTTAAAAAAAACATTATGTAAATCTATGAAGGCATTCCCTTTGAGTGGTATACTTAAATGCCTAGCAAATGTATCAGCCAGTAGGCTATAGATTTCTGCTAGCACTTCGCGGCATTTCAAAATATGGGCCCATTTTAATGAGCGGCGGTTATTTGTAACTAATATGACATTATTGTTTACATTGGCTGTGTTGACTACTTCATTATTCTTAGATGTACTAGGCAAGAAGCTATTAGAAACTAACAATTCAAGCGGGCGATGATCACTCTCAATCCTGGGCATGATCTCTAGATCTTTTACATGAGACCAGATGTCAAGAGAGGCCATAACAAAGTCTATTTTACTCTTATTCCTGAAGAAGGTTGGGGCTTTTGATGAGTCTGAAGGTAATCTTCCATTGCACGCTCTCAATCCATGAGTAGAAGTTAATCTCATGATTTGAACAGCTAATACAGTGCAGGGGACCGGGTTAATGTTATTTAACATAGGGATGTTGTTGGCACTATCTTCATCTTCAAAAATATCTCCAAGACCTATAATTGGCTCAAAATTACAGTTAAAGTCGCCACCTAGTATTATGCTTGGTCTCTCATCCAAGAAATTTAGGAATGAATCCAACATTTCTATTATCGGTGACTCTTTTGATAGAGGCCCTGGTTTGTTGTACACATTAAATAGATATAGCACCCTACCTTCCTTTGTGCTTATCCTTAGGCCAAGTATATCCAATGAGCTGATGTTTAGTACTGTTATTCTAATCTAAAGGGTTACTTTTACCCATATCACAAGCCCCCCCCCCCCCGAAGGCCTACCTCTTACAGAGGGAACTGCATCTACATTGAACGTTCTATACCCCACTCTATGCGGGGCATTTAACGCCTACGTTTCCTGCAAAAGACAGATATCACAAGTTTCAATGTACTCATTCCATTTCGGGTCACTGAGCCCCGCTATATTCCACGAAATAAACTTTATTCCTGGGGGGTTACTACCACTCATATCTGTAAAGGATTCGTCTAACGAGTTGACATTTAAACTCATATATTCTCCTAACAGAACTACTTCACGGCCCACGTTCAATGCGGTTTTTCTGGTAGCTGGCCCTCTCCCACCTGTATCTACCTCCTGCGCCGTTAATACTTTGGTCTGTAATACAATTTCTCGATCCACTTTTACCCCCTTCATCTCTGTTACTGTTGGTATGCTCTCTATTCCATTTCCCAGGACCATTAGTGGATTCAGTCAATCGACTGCCTCCAAGGACGATAGTTCTTGAAACCTATTAGAGGTTGTGAGGGGGAAGGAATTATCTTAATTCTTGCGCATTTCTTCTCCATCCGGTCTATAGAAGTACCCCAAGGGGAGGGCAAAGATGTTAGTTCTCTGTATCTGGGTCTCCTCATATACTCTTTAAAGTTACGAAGTATATGAGGACGCCGGAAATTTACGACTATGCAGTCGCCTTCAATATTTTTCCTATGGACCACCACCCATCCTACCCTATGCACCATTATGATTTCATTCATTTTATATGGGCTAAATCTTTTATACCTTTGGAGCCAATCTAGACCTTATTCCTAAGGTTTGGCAATGTTTCAATTTGGTCCTTCCTTAAAGCCGGCACGCCGGTTAGTATTAATACATACGGGCATGCAGCTGGGGGTAGGTTCAAATTATCGTGGTTGGGGATCAGATCAGTATCATTTATGCTAGGTACCGGTACCCTTGTATTACAAATATCAGAGTGATCTGTTCTCTTTGCAGTATGATCTACGTTTCTCTTACTTGGGCGGGTAATCTCAAGTTGGAATTCATCTTTTCTTAGGGGTTGAATTCTTCCCTCCACAGTACCAGTATCAATCATAGGATCTACTCTAGGTTGAACTAATGTATTTCCATCGGGGCTTGCATCCATATGTTTATGATAACTATCCCTATAATCTAGAAATAATTTAGCCCCTTCTACAATATTGACTCTCCCTTTCTCAATCATAGTGTCAAGTTTATGTATAGCCTGGTTGATTTCAACAATTTTATCATCCAATTCCTTCATTTTAACACCCAGGCAATCATTTATTCGGGACTGGACAGAGTCTAAAGTGGTCTTAAAGATATCTGCAACAATATATTCTAGAGTATCACCCATGCCATCGAATTTATTGAGATATAAGGAATTATCAGTTTCAGTTTGCGTTCCAAAGGATTTACATGACACCCCCATGCGTTCCGCCAACTGTGTGTGCCCTTTGTTTGACTTTCCTGATCGCCAGATTCCCCATTTTTTTTGTGCTCTGTTTTCCTTGCGGTGTAGTTTTTTTATTTTTATTTATCACTGAACCCCCCTGCTTTAGCCCTCGGAGCCTTGTTGCAATAGATGGTTTTGATGGCTCTCCCACCTTAGGCTGTACACTGGCGATGGGGGTACCGTTTACCACAGGGCTACCTAATATAGGGGAAGTCGCTGCAATACAATTGCTCATCAGGGTTTGCAATGAGTCAGGTGAATTTGGTTGGGCAGATTCCTTATATGTTGGCAGTTTAGATGGATCTAATGATAATCTTCGTTCAGTAAGAGCAATTTCATGGGATATAATAGAATTAGCTCTTAATATAAACTTGTCCAGGGTTCCCGATATGCATTTTTGCTTGCTCATGATAATATACTATATTAGGGCTCTCGGATACACAATACAAGACTGGAGTTATTCCGCAAATCTAGACTAGCGGAAATTTTCCCAGTACTGAATCAGAAGCCGACTATACCTACACTCAGATTAGTCGTGACTGTTACAGCCCTCCAATTACACCGGATTCACTATGTCGACAATAAAGTATACCCCTTTCTTCTCGTTACCTCCAATTCCTTGTTATACAATCAATCAATTAGCAAGGCTAACCCAATCATGGAGGACCAATTCCGTAGACTCTTATCTACTTCGCCCAGACACTCCAGAAACTATACAAAAATAATTCTAGTCAATAAAATGGTTATTACTACAATTTAAACAAGTATTGATAGATGTATAATCATACCCACTGAAGTTCTATAGTTGTATATAGGTCCATTGGCCAAGGGGGGTGGCCCAGCCCAGCCTCCTTCGGCCTCTGACGGCCGCAGACGGCCCCGTCCTTGTCCCGGGCTTCTTCTGGCACTTCCAGTGACGCGGGAGCCCTGCACGCCTTTTAAGCGCCTCCTGGCGCTTTCAGCCCCCGCTGGTGACGGGCGTGCCGCAAATGCTGCTGGGCAGTGTAGTCCGAGCCCCAGCAGCAGCGGCACTGGCGGCAGTCAGGCGGCGGTGCAGGCGATGGTCCGCAAAAGGTCCCGGGGACTCCCGAAAGAAACCGGCAGCAGCAACAATAAATTAAATCAATTTGGCAGGGCTCCCACTCCACCGGAGTCCTGCACGCTTTTTAAGCGCCTCCTGGCGCTTTCAGCCCGCGCTGGTGACGAGCGTGCCGCAAATGCTGCCGGGCAGTGTAGTCCGAGCCCCAGCAGCAGCGGCACTGGCGGCAGTCAGGCGGCGGTGCAGGCGATGATCCGCAAAAGGTCCCGGGCGCTCCCGAAAGAAACCGGCAGCAGCAACAATAAATTAAATCAATTTGGAAGGGCTTCCCCTGGATTTATTAATATATGGCTATATTTTTATTTATTTATTTAGTAAATGTGGTATTTGTCATTTTGTATAGGTTAGTTTTATGTCTATTTACAAGTTTTATGTAGTCAATATTGTTAGTTTTGATTATTTTGATATTATCAATAAATAGAGAACATTTTTGTTGATGATATTTTGTTTTCGATATTTGCAAAATGGATCTTGTCCACAACACCCAACTGTGCTCCCCTGCTCCCAGGGCCCCCAGGAATTGAGCACCCCATTAGAAGCTCCTGGATTATCCCCAAGTCTCCTCCTAAGCCTGATTCTTGGTTCCCCGCCCCTCCGTCTATTCCTACGGTGTAACACACCCTTCCAACACCTCTGCACCTGGGCATTTCAGGACAGGTAAACTTGAACTGCTGGTGGTACTTTGGTCCTTTGCTTCCTAGCATCAAGGGGATCCCTGAGATTCGATTGCAAATACTTGCATGCAGTATATGTGTCTTTCTCCATAGGAAAGCATTACCGCCTAAAAACACATTTGTGTGTAAGTTTTACTTACCAGCAGAACTTGATCAACTGCAAAGTACTTATGCATTTACGAAGTTCTTGGTGTTAAAATAAACATAAAAATACTTTTTTTTTTCTAAAATTGGTCTTGAGTTTCATCTCGAATGTTTGCCTTATTTATTGACTCTGTGTTCGACAAATGCTTAACAATACCCTCTGATAAGCCTAAACTGCTCGGCCACACTACCACAAAAGAGAGCATTTTGGATTAATAATTTAAGCGCTGTAAACCATTAAGGGTCATCTGAACTTTCTACATAGTATACCTCACGTAGGTATATTACATGAACATCTAGCTTCCTACAAAGCTTATCTAAGTTTAGAGATCCAGTTGAGGTAGAGGCAGTCAAGAGAAATGCCATTAGAGTGATAGGAACGAATGGTGGAATCTCAGCAGAGTTGTGAAAGTTGACCATGATCACTTTAGTCCAGGCAATACTATTGGGCATTTTCAGTAGGAACAAGAAAGTAACATGTTTTCACTGAAACAGAAGCCAGCAGGGAATTGTAAAGGTTATCAAAGGAAATCCAGGGAAAAGAGGATTATAAGGAAGCCTGTGAGATTTTGCACATAGTACAATGCCATGATATGTGCCATTAGAAATGTTATTAATGTTCAGTTAGTATCAGACAAGAATAAATCAGGGTTCTGAATCACATCATAGACTTTAATTTATCTGCATTTTCAGTTTATAACTTGATGTGTATCATAGCTGTATATTTTAGTGTGCGGGGTGTGTTTCTAGTTTAGGGGTTACTTCTAGTTTGTTATGTATAAGGGGGAAATGTTGTGGTGATCTAGTGTTTGTCTCTGATGCGAAGGAATGTTAACTGGAGATTCCATATTCTAGTATGGAGTGGATGTCTTTGAGATAGTGATAGCTGATTCCTACAGCTACAATGAAGATACATGAATAAACGACTCCTCTTGAATGCATACAATATTGTCTGTGTTGTATTGCCACCACTCCCATCTGACTTCCAGAGAAACATACTAGCCAAATAAACTACATAATCTCTCTAGACTTACTTGGCAGCCCAGCAAAGTTATTGTGCATTAAAAATATAGCAATAGGAATGATCAATAATTGCATTCTAATTAGTTCAGCACTGTTTATTTACCCAGAATCATGTTGGGGAATTTCAGGTCAACAAAAGCCAGGGCAGCCCAGGACACGCATTAAGGCAGAGTGGCCACAGGATTGGAGAGCTCCTTTGGGGCTGCGTCCCTAGACCTTTGTGTGCACCATATTAAAGGCGGACGAGGTGTGTAGACAATATGACAAGCCAGCCAGGAGCTCCTGAATTAAAAAGGTGACCCAGTTGAGGGAGGGGAAAACAGCAGTGGTTTGTGATGACCCTGGATGGTATGCATGGACGGCAAGAGCAGTTCCTGTTTCCTGTAAAAAGAAACAATATTAGTCTACTGATTCTGGCATTTGTGGGGGGACTACTTTCAATGTGGGTTATGTGTCTGCATACATATCAACATTTATGAACAAGAAAGTGAGAGATTATGAAAACATTCTGAGAATGTACTTTCCCCATTGACTTCTATTGAAGCAGAGGCACTTTCGGGTGGAAGACAGCTCAAATAAAGCCATTTTGGTTTTAAAAATCGAGATTTTATTACAAGACCGGAGTTTGCCATTTATTTTAGTTTATTATTTTGGAGCTACCCCCAACGGAGACATCCCGGTTCTGAGGCAGCCGACTGAATAGAAGGGAAAGGGAAGAGGCTAGATGTAGTTAAAAAGCCAGGTTTTGAGGGCATGACGGAAAGTAGGCTCCATCTCCGATACGCGGATGGAGAGTGGAATAGCTTTCCAGAGTTTAGCAGTCCTGACCGCGAAAGCTCTGCCTCCTGTCCTTGCCTTGCGAAAGCGAGGAGCGACAAGGATACATAGATGATTGGATCTCAGGGTACGGGTGTGATGCTAATGTTGGAGTCGGTTTCTCGAATAAACCGGGTCCAGTCCCCTAGTTGCTCTGAACGCCAGATTCAGGGCCTTGAATTCAATGCGCATGATCACAGATAGCCAGTGCAGGTTCTTCAGGTGGGGGAGATCAAGTGGCCAAAGGGTATCTTGCAGATCATTCTGGACGCAGCGTTCTGGACCATCTGCAGTATGTGGGTGAAGTAGGCGGTGAGACACAAGTAGAGACTGTTGGTGTAATCCAGGTGAGATGTAATATGTGCATGGACTACAGTTTGATGACATTCCAGTGGAAGTAAGTGGAGGAATTTCCGCATAATGCGTAGCTTCCAAAAGCTGATTCGGGCTCTACAGGAGAGTTCATTATCATTTCCTTTTATTGCTACCCCATCATTTCCTTTTATTGCTGCCCCAACATGCAGCCATTTAAAGAATCTTAAATACATAATAAATAAAACCATTCCAACAGAGAATGTTCAAATATCATATAGCTCCACGACAACTAGATATCTTCCTCTTTTATTCTATGCTCCTAGACAGTTAAGTACACTTTGACTTCCTCTACTGATGCTTGTATTTGTATTTATAAGCAGTTCTTGGACTTACCCAGGTAAGTGATGTGTAGACACTCACCAATATCTCCCCCTTCCAATTTATAGTTGAGATAGGCTTAGCAGGTATTTATTCATGTTTTTTACAAGAATCATAGAAGTCCTCTATTTGTTTTTTGGTGTAAGCCTTATTATTTGGCAGCTATATACAAATATGCCAGTCCGGCAATCTGGCCTAATTAGCCGCATCCTGCAACTGGACTATTGAATGTTGTGCACTCCCACTATCTAACAAAATAGAAAAAGCGGAGAGGCAGTAGAAAGCCTTTCTCATCCTTCGGAGGGGCTCAATTCCCTCCTCTTGAGCCCCGCCGAGGAATAAATAACGGCGGACGGGCCGTAGTTGTGCATTTAAAGATGCGGGTCATTAAAGCTGTGCTTTGTAAAAGGCGAAGAGTTCACCAGTTGAGGAGGAATTTTTGTTACCCTCTTGTGACCATCCTTAGGTATTGGCGCTTAATTGACCGCTTGGGATAGATATAAGTGTCTTTGTATTTTATTTCAAAGAAAGAAACAGTTTATGTCAAGAAACAAATAAGTCCCAGTCTTGTGTTTCATAGAATCTTCTTCTTTTCCAGGTCCTTCGGAGTTCCTCTATGCCCGCAACCTCGATAGTAGCAAATACGCAAGTAAGTGTCTACCCTTATGTTTTACTAGAAAAGGTAGGTTAGTGAGGGTGAGTACTCTCGAATTGTTGAGGAGAACGCTTGTTAGCAAAGCTAAAAAATAAAAAAACTTAGATAGCCCCAAAACAGTTAACTCAATGATTATTGGCTTCCACTGTCTCTTTATTTGTAGACGTAAGGGTTCTTTCTCTTTTCTTATTCCTTCTTTTTTCTTTCTTTATTTTTCTGTTTTTAAATCTTTCTATTTGTCTTTCTTTCTGTTTTGTTTTTCCTCTCATTTATCTTCTATCCTATTCTCCTTCTTGTCCCCCCCCTCTTTCCTCCTCTTTTTTTTAAATTATTTTAAGGCTTTTTGGTTCCTAACTAGGAACTGGGTATTCACCTGGTGGAGCCACATCCCTCCTGGGACGTGGCGGGGCTCTGCAGATAACCGGCAGGCAGGAGACATCGTTTGGGAGGTCAGGCCCTCGACAAGCTGCCTCACCATTCTTCCAGCGACTCCTCCGGTTCCTCCATACTCTTCGTGTTTACCTTCCTCCCCTCTGCCTAACTCCCTGGACAGGCAAGGAGGTATGAACCGGCCAGCGCACTGGATCCAACAGGTCGGTGACACCTCAGAAGAGGAAACCCCTCTAATTAGAAGACTTGATAAGGCCTCAAAAAAGTTCAAATACCTCGTTACTGAGGTACATTTAGTGGGCAGCCTGAGCGCTACAAGAGAACCAGAACAATCTTTGGGTTGCCTGAGTGCTACAAATGACAGTGGTGTCCGTAGTGGCACAAAGAGTAAGAGCAGCCATCTTGGCACAATTAGCATGGGTGTACCTGGCAGCACGAAGGCAATGAGTACAATTAATGGCACATAAGACTGCAGTTCTATAACTGATAAAGAGGAATACCCTTTTGGAATGGACATTGCGGAAGAGGCAGATGAATATGCATTTGATCCCCTAGAAACGTTGGACAACAACTTCCTGGATGAGGACCTATACCAGCCCTTTAGTTCAAAAGTTATAAGTCAGCCCTTGGGTATTGAGATGTTTAGTTGCACCCATATTACACACCCTAGAGGGTCTGAGTGGTGGCCTATGGACCATGTGACATCCTTTTTCAAGTACTGGATTCGCAAACCACTTAATAAACAGGCGCAGAACTTAATGAGGGGCAGTGTCCAAGATCTTTCTTGGACAACAAATCTGGAATGACTTCAAATTTGGATCCAGAGTTGTTGACATTTCAGTTTAAGACAGGAAGGTGATGGAGCAAGGATTCGCACGTTAAGCGACTTGATTGTATCATGAACCTCAAATAATGTTAATAAAATAATCAACATGTTTGTCTTACTAAATTTTGCACATTTTTCATTATACGGGGTATCCAAGAGACGCTTGCCTATGTGTCTATTAACCTTAATACACTTGCACATTAAAATGGCCGCTGCTACGTGGGAATTTAGACTGCGCATGAGTCGGTCATAACCATGTGATGTGACGTACTCGCAGTTCTGGTGGGATATTGTTTGCTCATGCGCAATACAGCTAAAATGGCTGTTCTGTGTTCTCACATGCGTAAAGCTTGCATTGCCGCTTTGGCAAAGCTGTCTGTTCTGCATAACCAATTATGCTATAGTTATTATGAAGTAATGGGTGCAGTACAGTGATTCATGGTATACAGTGTAATCATTTATTTATGTGTTCTAAATTGTTTTCTCTTGCTTTTCATGTATCATATCCTTTTGGGCCTGGGAGGTGCTTATTACCCTATTTTGGAAGTCCCTACTGCGCATGTCTCAATTGTGGAGGGAAGAGAACTCTGCAGCAGTGGAACCCAGCCAGCTGGCAGTCACTGCCAAGATGCTCCTGGGAACCGACCTGCGACCTAGCTGAACGAAGCTGAACTGTACTAAAAATGCAACAAATGTATACGAATATTGTATTCACTATTGTTCACCGAAAAACATACGTCATGGGAAGATAGAAAATAAGGGGTGGGTACAGAGATTAAATATTAAGCCTGAGAAAGTCTAAAATGTAGATGGTGTGATGACCTAACCTCCTCCTTTGTCCAATCAAAATTGGGGATCTTTACACCTGCACCATTGGGGGGTGGTACACTGACCTGAAAAACAGTATAACTAGCGTAGGTTTAGCTAGAGAAATTGTCCGAATAGCTGACCTGTCACTGACCCAACGCACTCTATAGGTGAATGATACAGAGAGCTGCGGAGCACTCTGTTGGGAGGTTCGAGAAACCCATTCCGGGGTTTAGGTAATTGAAAGTACTGACGAAGCACTTTGTTGGGAGGTTCGAGAACCCAATCGGGGTTATTGGCAGATTCCTTGCAGAAAGGGAGTAGCACAGGCGTTGCAACCGAAGCTGCAGGTGTTGGTCTTACCCTTTGGTGAACCCGATCCTGATCCAAATTCTGGGGTATCCTGTCCTGACTGTCCATGAGCTGTACCTGCTCGCCTACTGGCACCTAAGTCCTTGAGGGTCCTTTCCCGTCTTTTCCAAACTGACCCGTGGCCAGGGTTGGTCTTCACTCTATCCTAGATAAATATAAAGTCTTTGTGGGTGATTGCGTATCTATATTTGCATGCCTAATTCTTGAATATTTCAAAGAGTAATTGCATATGTTCCCTTTTCTTCCCTTTCCTTTATATATAAAATTTCCATGCAACTCTCGTCTGTTAGCATGTTCCGCTTTTTGACCTACCTTTAGTTAATGCTAAATCATTTCTATTTTTAGTATATGCTCCTTATCTTACCCTCCCTCTAGGAGATATACTGAATTTAATAGTATGTTCCAATCTTACCTACCCTTTAGTCGAATTGCAATAAGTTTCTTTAACTGCTCTAAAGACTCTTAAATTAGCATGTTCCCTTTCTTTACCCTCCTTTAATCAATGCTACCCAAGCCTGGTATCTAAGATTAGCATGTTCCTTGTTTTATCTGTCCTTCAGTTTAAATTTCTAGATGCTAAGCATACTCTGTCTTATTCATAGCTATATATTATTTCTGATTTTAGTTATTGATAGCCTTATCACATTCAACTTTCTGCTCAGGACATATGATGATGATGATTAGATAAAGTTTTGAACCTACACAGAGTCTGTGGTTATGTCATATTTCTCAAATGTTTATAAATGTTCTTGAGTACCTAAAATTTCGACTCAACTCCCTGATCCTAGGTGATTGGATTCCTAATATCTACATTGCTAGGTTATAGATACAGGAATCAAAATAAGTAGAAGAATCTCAAGATACATTGTTAGTACAGTGTAAGTCACCCAAGGTGAATGTTAAGCTTAAAAAGAAGAAAATATTATGGGCCCAGGTGAGTGTTTAGTAAAATTATCCTAGCGCGCTCTATCAGTATACTTTTCTGGTAGCAGAGCTATGGTTAGGGATTAGTTAAAGTTAGGTAGCTAATTAGTTAGTAGGTTAAGATTAATATTTTATTGATCGATCAAATGTGTTATTATTGAAAATGTGTTATTATCAAATGTGATATTATTGAAATGTTTATTTGATGCTGCTATATTGAAATATATGTACTAATAACAATTGTGCGTACCTGTTATATGTTTTGTTTGGAATCCCCGGGGGCAGAATAGTGGGTGGTAGAATAGAAGCCACATCGCGGCAAGGTCACTTAGTCGAGGAAAATTAGTGCATGGTTGGGCAGAACTGGAAGCACTTATTAGGGTTTTCTGTATGAATGATTGAATACATGAAAGCAACTAGCAAAACTTCTATTGTGATATAACCTAGTAAGGGTCACACAGAAGGAGTAGCAGGTTCATCGGAGCTTGATTGACAGCAAATGGATTCGCTGGTGAAACTTTAGACTTAGTATATATCCCAAAGTGGATGAGTCAAGGGAGTAGCAGGTTCTCTAATACTTGTATGAAGGATAGGCAGAAGGGATCTATCCGCAGTATATGAAAAGTAGACAGAAGAAGTTTACTTGCAGTAAAACAAATCTTTCCTTTCTAGACACTTTAGTACAGTGGCGAATGTTTTACGTTCTAAATTAAATAAAGCACTTGCACTTTAAGAAAGAAATTGAATTTCAGTTACCTTGTGCAGGAGGGAGTCAGTCGTGGAGCTGCGCTGACGTCACTCTGGGCCGCGCTGGTATTGGTCGAAACAGCTGGTGTGTAGCTGAGATAGTATTGTAAAGGAGGGGTGAGCGCAGGAGTGTGATAACTTGTCTCACGGGAAAAGCCACGCATCCATTGGTGGAACTTATTTGCAACCACAGTGTTGATTGGTTGTCGAAAATTGAAAGACGCGCTAGCATTGGAAGAATTTAGTTAACAGAAGTACGTATTTTCGCACGATTAAGTTTTTGCGAAGTATATGTGGTAACCGAGATATCCAGAAACTATACCTGATCCGAGATACTTAGGGTTTGCTAAGGAACAGATGTTAAAAGGCAGACCTTACAATATGTATGGAAGCAAGAGAAAAATGACTCTTGTAGACAAAGTTAAAAATTATTTCAAGAAAGACAAGCCGATTAAGACTAGAGAAGGAGTTATTATTCCACCACCAAACACTCCAGCTTCATTCATGATGTTTGACAGAGGGTATCACGCTTGTGTATGGTTGGAAAATTGGGTGGAATATACCAAAGATGACGGAATTTTAGCATTCCCTCTAAACGGTACCTTCAATGGAAGAATATTGTTCAATTTGAGAAACCGAATGAATGACTTACATCCCAGACCTAAATTGACGCAATATGAGGCTTTAGAAGAATGGGAGATTGAGGCCTTTGAGCGAGACAGACCCAGGATTGACAAAGGAATAAGTAAATGGTACCCGAAAATGCACCGAGAAGCAAAAGAGAAAAAAATGAAACAGTGGAGACAGAATATGATAGTGGAAGGACTTTACCCAGTGCTAACCGTAGAGGAGCCTATGGGAAGTAAAAGGACTGAGAAAACTAGACATTTGATGACTACTGGTGATTCTGCTGATGAATATCTGGAGGATTTATTAATGAAAAATCCACCACCATATAGTGAAGAAACAAGAATAGTAAACCCGAAAAATCAGTTCTTTAGGCCTCCCTGTAATGAGGGGTCCATCACATCTGATCCAACTGTTCCAGTTTATAGGCCTTACTGTAATGAGGGGACGAGCAATTCAAATCCGACTGCTCCGTTCTTTAATCCACCTTTAGTTCCGCAAGTGATTCACGAGACCTCCCTTGAGAGGGTATTACAAGAAAGAGAAAAGGAAGCTCTAAATAAACAGAGAGGTGAATCAATTCAGAAAATATCCCAGTTAAATACAAGTCCTGGAGCTTTGACAATTTCAGTGACCATTGGCCCAGTTGTTCCATTGTACGGAGATAAACAAACTAGTTCGAAAGCTCCAGTTATAACAACATCAGTAGTACAGCCAAGAAAAGAAACCCTGTTAGTAGATGTTCAGGCAAGCAAATGTGAATAAGTGATTTCCTTGATGGATTTACCAATACGAGAGCCTGAAAGTAGTTCCATGAGAAAACCTACACCAGTACCCGCAAGTGAAGTACAGATAGAAACTTCATCAGGTACGAGAAGTGCCACAGTAGTGACTCCTGAAGAAATAGAGAGATGGACCCGAGAAATAAAGAGACCAAAATCGCAGACCAAGCCATTGGACATATTTAAATTAATAATTGAAATAGAAGAATTGATGAATGGAAATGTGGGACTGGAAAGATTGAATGTCCTTAGTGAAGACGAATTGCAGTTTGTCTGTAAAAGCATCACTAGAAATACAAGGGTATTTCACGAAAAATGAATGGATATGGCAGCTAGCATGGGAATTGACATTGGCAAATCTAAGGTGTTGCAAGAAACCCTATTGAGTAGAATTTTCTGACAAAGATTTAGAAAACATGAATGTGTCAGGGAAAAAGGTCTAGATTAGAGAGTTGATGAATTTGATGCAAAAATGGGGTGATCTAGAAAAATAGAGAGCCAGGTGGGCAAAGAAAATGGAAGAGGTGCGGTCAAGACAAATGGCTTCGGAATTTGTCCTAAAAGAAGCAGACAAGGTCGAAAAATCATGTCCCATGCAAGAAGTACCATGTGGAGGATATGTACATGTGCCATGGTCCAGACAAGATATTGTGTCATTTACTAATGACTTTCCAAAATTACGAGAAAAACCTGTGGAGTGGTACCGACAGGTTGAGAGATTTGTGAAGGTTTTGAAATGCCTCATGAAAGATCTAGATGGTTTCTTTGATATGTAGTTCCTGTGGATCTGTGGACAGAATGTAAAATTGCTGTAGATTGGCCAAATGAGGAATACCCTAGAGACCCAAAGACAGGGGCTCATTCCGAAGATGTGATGAGGAAGTACAATCAGGTAATGTTGTACCTGAAAGGAAAGGTGCCTGCAAAAGAGACAGACTGGACTCGAATAGATAGAACTACTCAGAATCGAGATGAAACTGTACATTCATATTATGAGCGTCTGTTACAGGTGTTCAAAACGTACAGTGGGCTAGATAATATTGAAATGAAGGATATGACCCACTTCATTTATCGATTTGTGTTGGGGTTAAGACCTGAAATTTCACAATGGATTAAAGACAATAAAATTTGTTGGCAAGCCAAGCCCATAGATGAAGTCCTTAAATACGCCAAGTATTGTGAAGATGAGCTAGAAAATAAGAAAAAGGAATTGAAAGAAAAAGTCATGTGGGCACAAGTAAAATTAGCAGAGCCCCAAGAACAGCAGTTAAGTAAAATGACAAATACTCAGAATCAGAGCCCTGGGATGGAGGAAAACCAAGGGTAAAAATGAGTCGAGAAGAGGCCAGGAAGAAATTTCCCTGCCACTGGTGTGGAAAGATGTGGCACTGGAGGGACGAGTGTAATGCTGTGCAGAACAATAATGTGCAAATTAATGATTTAAATCCACAGGGACCACCGAAGACACAGCAACAGGTAAAACAGAATCAGTTGCCTCATGCACCTAGGCCAAACTATAGGAGCAAAGCACAGCAGGGTGAAGAAGCCGAAGTTTGGGAAGGAAGGGAGGATAGAAATGCAGCAACTTCGCAATTCCTGTTAAATGATACATTCCTCTGTTACGAACCTTACTGAAGGTGCCTGAGGGGGGAGGACGAGGAGTGCATGCTTGGCGCCTCCTTGCCGGTAGACCTGTCAGGGCCATACATTGAAGGAAAGGTTGAAGGAAATGACGTCACCTTTCTATTGGACACTGGTGCTACCCGTTCTACTGTGAGAACAGCAGACGTTCCAAACCTACCCCTCTCAGGAGAAGCGATCCAAGTAGTGGGCGTTTCTAATAAATTAATTAGTACCCCAGTCACCGAATCCTTGGAAATTAAAATAGGGAATTTCAAAGAGATGCATAGATTCGTTGTTTGCGATTCAAGCCCTGTGAACTTAGTAGGACGAGATTTGCTGTGTAAAATTAACTGTACCATCTTTTGCACTCCAAATGGCGTCGAAATTCAGAGCCCAGATGAAGATGGAATCTACAAATGAATGCTGATAAGACCTGACTCAGAAATTAAAAGACTGACAATACAAGACTTACCTGAAGAGCTCCAACAGACTGTGAAACCAGAAGTATGGGATTTTACTGGAAAAGATGTAGAATTAATGGCAAAAGTTGACCCAATTAAAATTTCCATAAAAGAAGATGCAGTTTACCCGAATACTCGACAGTATAAAATGAGTGCAGAAGTAAAAGCAGGAGTTGCTATTGAAATAAAAAGGCTGTTGGAAGCAGATATCATACAAGAGGTGTTCTTGTAATTCGCTCATAATTGGAATTAAGAAACCAAGTGGTAAGTACAGGGTAGTACAGGACCTGCGCAAAGTTAATAAAATCGTTGTTCCTTGCTGTCCTATTGTGCCAAACCCTGCAGTGATCTTGTACCAAATACCATGGAATGCTGGACGGTTTACTGTCATCGACCTATGCCATGCATTCTTTTCAATTCCATTGCATCCAGACAGAAAATTTATTTTTTAATTTGAATTTGACAGTCATGTTTATGTTTGGAATCGTATCCCTCAGGGGTACACAGAGAGTCCTTCAATTTTCAATCAAATTCTGAAACCCTGAATTGCCTGGAGAATCAGTCCTGGTGCAATACATAGACAACCTCTTGGTAGCATTTAAAAGCAGGAAAGCTGTGTTGTTGATACCATTGCCTTACTGAACCATTTAGGTGAAGAGGGACATAAAGTGTCACCAGACAAACTACAGTTCTGTACCTCCTCAGTGAAATATCTGGGGCACCAGATAGAGAGAGGTATCAGGAAGGTTACCACAGAAAGGATTAGAATAATTCGAAACATGGTGCTGCCCAATACCCAGAAAGAAATCAGAATGTTTCTTGGAGTTGTAGGATACTGTAGACAGTGGATTGTGGGATTTGCAGTCCTAGCAAGACCATTGATAAAAATGACAAAGAAAGGAGCAAAAGACCCAGTGGAATGGGATGAGGAAAGCATGTCAGCTTTTACGAAATTACGGGAATGTCTGTGTACAGCTTCCGCATTGGGAATGCCTGACTATTCAAAGGAGTTTGCACTGTTTAGTAACACATGAGGCAATTGTGCACTTTCAGTCCTGACCCAAATTCATGGTTTAACCAGACGTCCTGTAGCGTATTTTTCCTCTGCTTTAGATCCAGTGGCTGCTGGATTACCTGGATGTCTGAAAGCAGTAGCTGCAACTTGCATGAGTCTTGAACAAAGGGAGTCCATTATTATGGGGCATCCTGTAACTGTGTATGTTCCACATGCAGTTGTAATCTTGTTGACCAGAACCAAAACTCAGTACCTTACACCTAGTCGGCTGACTAAGTATGAGAGAATTCTTGTAGGTGCAGGAAATGTAACCCGATGTAATATTTTGAATCCAGCTACCCTACTACCAAATTCGCTCACAGCAGAAGTGAAAGGAGAAGTTGAGCATGACTGCCTTGATCTGACTGAGTATAGTACAAACCCACGCCCAGATATAAAGGAAGTGCCCCTAACTGATGAAGATTACAAGCTGTTTGTAGATGGCTCATGCATGAGACATGAGGACGGAGGTTTAAGTGCTGCTTATGCAGTATGCACTTTAGGAGGTCCAGTGGAAGCATCCTATTTACATGGAGCCAAGTCTGCACAAATAGCCGAATTGGTTGCATTAGCAAAAGCCTGTAAATTTGGGAGGAACATGAAAATAACCATATACACTGATATATTTATGGTTATGGGGTTCTGCATGACTTTGGCCAATTGTGGCTACAAAGGGAGTTTCTGACTTCTTCAGGTACTCCTATCAGAAATTGAAATTTTGTGCAAGAATTACTGGAAGCAATCCAGTTACCAAATGAATTGGCAGTGGTCAAGTGTGCTGCTCACAAATCTGGCGATGACAAAGTGACAGCAGGTAATCGATATGCTGACCAACTGGCCCACATTGTGCCAAATACAAAATAGCAATTAATAAAAAGATGGGGGTAAATGAAAGCAGCTGCCAACTTCTGGTGCTTGAAGGAATAAAAACATGGGAAGAAGTGAGAGATTTGCAGAATGCAGCAGAACCCAAAGAAAAGGAATGATGGAGAAAATGTGGTTGTCATAGAAGGAGTGAGGATGGTGTCATTGTTTACCTTGATGATATGCCTGTGTTGCCAGACTGCCTGCTTGCTCTCATGGCTAGATTAATACATGGAGACACACATCTAGGAAGAGATGCCATGATACGCATCTTTAGGCAGACATGGTTTAATTCAAAATTCAGAAACATAGCAGAAGCACTCTGCCAAAGGTGCCTAGTTTGTCAGCAATTCAATTCCGGAAAGAAAACTGTAGCTTTGCCAGGAAAGATTGGGAAGGCAGAAGGCCCTTTCCTGCGACTACAACTTGACTTTATACAGTTACCCCCATGTTGAGGAATGAAGTACGTCCTTGTCATTGTCTGCCTGTTTTCAAAATGGGTAGAGGCTTACTCTGCTTGGAGAAATGATAGCATCACTGTAGCCAAATTGTTACTTAGGGAACTGATACCAAGGTACGGTTTTCCAGTCAAAATTGAATCAGACAGAGGTGGGCATTTCCATAGCGAAATAATAAGACAAATCTGTGAAGCATTCAAAATAACGCAAAAACTGCACTGTGCATATCGCCCAGAGGCTTCTGGAGTGGTAGAACAACTGAATGGTATTGAGCCAGAAGCTCAGCTCATTCCCTCCATCCAGGGCAACCCAGTTAAGACAGTCAAAACAATCACCCAAATCAGTAACGAGGATCAAAAAAGAGAGACAGATCCAACTTACCCAGCAGGTACACTAACACACGAAATCATCCCACACCACAGCTCCAGGGGGAAGCACGATATCTCAATTGGAGCGCCATTCTAAAACTTACTAATGTGATTGAATCTCTGAGACATTTGAATACAAACCATATTGAAAGCATTGAATTTAAACCAATCGCAAACACAAACGGGAGAGAAATGACAGTGACAACATGGAAGGACCCCATGATAGCCAAACAATTTTGGCAAAGCAGAGAAGAATTTGCAAAATGGGGAATCGAAATTAGACCAGTAGCATTAGAAAGATATCCGGGCACGTTATCCCTGTTGGCAGAGGAAGGATCACCACCAAACAGCGGAATACTTCGGGGGCAGTCGGCTGCTCGGAGAGCATCAAGGGAGAATGGTCCAACCTACGTATCATTCACCATGGTACATCAGGAGGATCAAACAACAGACGCAAAATCTTACCCCCAACATCAAGTCCAGTGGACCACAAAACGAATGAAGCATGAACACCGAACATGAAAGTATGCTCATGGAATATAAATGGGTTGGGGGGCAAAACAAAAGACGCAGAATTATCCGCATTTCTAAAACAATTTGACATCATTCTACTCCAAGAGACTTGGTCAACCACGGCCGAACCCATAGATGGCTTCGAAGAAATCCAACTATACGCCACCAAAAGAGGCCTACTAGGCAGGGCCTATCAATCTATTTGAACACCAGCATTCCTTGGTCCTACGTCACCATTGACACGGGACAAACATGGATCCAGTGCATTAAAATCAAGGTACCTCCTGATCCCTTTTTAGGACCACAGGGCGCTCAAGAGTCTCGGTCATTGGTAATCTGTAATATCTACATCCACCCGGAACTCAAGAAGAAATCAGAGAAAATTCTGACCCTAAAAGCGCTTGTCAAATCAATGCAATCCACTTACCCACAGGCAGGGCTGGTAGTGTCAGGCGACCTGAATATGTTCCTACTACAAAAGGACCACGTCCCAAACACCAACCAAAACAAATGGACCGCCAAAACCATTCCGCCTACGATAACAAACCTCCGGAAAAAGGACAAGTACGGCCAGCAGTGCGCACAAATGCTCACCGATATCGGACTGATCACTCTGAATGGCCGCTTTCCACAAGATCAGCCGGCGTCCATGACCAGAATCACCAAACAGGCTCAAGCTATTTTAGATTACACCATAGTGGACCCAGAGGTATTACAAACAATAGTTCAGAATAATCCACAGATTGGAGAGCAATCATAGCCTACAATCAATTGAGCTCAGCTATCAATACTCCAGGGCACCATCATGTAACGATTTGATTGAACCCTCGAGTTTATATAATCTCAAGCGATTAGTATGGAATGGAAAGAACGTCGAAGAAATTATGCTACACGTGAAAAAAGTGCATGCAGAAGTCACCGGGAACAGCCAAACGGCACACCAGGACAATTGGGAAAAGATGATCACTACCCTAACGGACAGATTTGGTCATCAAACGTACACAAACAAAAGGAAACCACGCAAAGCACTCCAGGTGCCCTTGGGCTCAATAGCGTGCAAAAAAAGGATCTTAAATCAAGAAGCCAGAAAGTTATTAGGAAAAGGCAAACCAAAGGGTGATGATACCAAGCGCCATATCCATAATCTGAGGCAAAAATATAAAAAAGGCGTTTGGTTAGAAAAGTCAAAACAACAAACAGAAATTTGGCAAAAACTATTAGAATCAAGCAAATCAAATAATAACCGGAAATTTTGGGCAGAAATCAACAAAGTTGCAAACGGCTTCGCACAGGTCATCAATTCAAACATTCTACAGGAAGATTGGATTCAGTATTTAGAGCAAACCCAAAAGAACAATCTCCAATCATGGAATGTATACGATCTTACCTGTCAACAACACGAAAAGCAAGAAGCGGACCAAAACTTTGATGAACACTTGATCACACCATTCCAAGTACAAATGGTCATCAAAAAACTAAGGTCAAAAGGCGCTCCAGGCCCAAATGGTTTGCCAAACGGGGTGTTAAAACACGATCAACCCTTCTGGACGGAATACCTCACCCCATTGTACAACAACGCCTTCCAAACTGGAATTATTCCTCCATCATGGAGAGGGAGCATTTTGCACCCAATATTTAAAGCAGGCACAAGAACAGACCCAGCAAATTACAGGCTGATCGCTCTAATCGACGTAGAGGCTAAAATATACGAATCCAATTTTTTGAGAGCCTTGGAAGACTGGGTCAGCTCTAATAACATTCTCCCAATCACCCAGACGGGGTTTAGGCCCGGAACCAACACTACATGTAATCTTCTTGCATTAAATCTTCTTATCGAAAGAGCAAAGGAAAGGTCAACAAAACTGTATACCTGTTTTGTAGACTTAAAAGGGGCGTTCGACACAGTACCAAGCGTGATTCTAATGCAAAAGATGGCCAATTGGGGTATACCCCCGAAGTTGTTACGAGCAATCAAAAACCTATACACATGCACCTGGGTCAAGATCAAACTAGGCAGTGGCAACAGAACGACAAAAAAAATTCCCACTCAAATTGGCCTCAAGCAGGTGTGCGTATTAGCTCCCACCCTTTTCAACATCTTCACCGCCGACCTCGATAACAGTATCTCGGAGATACAAAGTGACCCGCCAAAGTTAGCACATCACAAAATAAGGAGTCTACCTTATGCTGATGACATTGTTTTATGCAGCCAGACCCCCTTGGGTCTACAACGCTTCATCACAAGATTGCACGAATACATCAGTGCGAATGGGTTGCAATTTAACTACAATAAAACGAAGATTGTCTGTTTCGCATCACGGCAAGGGCGGCAATCTGTTAAATGGCACATTGCGGGCAACACCATAGATCGAAGCCCCTCCTATAAGTACCTGGGAGTCGTGGTCGACTCAAGATGGACACTAAAAACCCACCAACAGCACAGAAAAGCCCAGTCTAATAAACTATGGTTCGCTCTAAACTTACTGAAAACAAAATTGAAATGTCCATCCAACTTATACCTCTTGAAGGTAATTGAGGCAAAGGTTCTACCATGTCTAACGTACGGTTCGGAACTATTCAGAGGCAAAGACGCAAACTTCCTGAATTTACAACAGTCAGAACTGTTTAAATACATGTTTCATATACCAAGGTTTGCATCACAAGCGCAAGTACGCCTTGAATTTGGCCTATCAAATCAGCACCAAGTCAGACAAGCCGCCATACTAAAAATGTGCTGGAAACTAAGAGCAGCACAAGAGGACACGTTGATGGGCCGCTGTTGGTTTGAAATAAACAACCGAACAAACGCAAAAAAACCTGGAAAATGTCATTGGAAGAAGCACTGATACAACTTAACATGCAAGAGGCATGGAACACAAATTACACCTTCGCGGCATTTAAAAAAATAGCCAACAGTGCGGCAAAACGACAATCTTGGATCATCGACAAAGCAGAACTAGCAAAGAAAAAACATGGCTGGATGGTGCTAGCCACGTATGAGAGAAGTGCCCCGCAACCATACTTAGTCAACCACATAACCGCTCCTACACAACTCCCGATCAGACTCCCGCATGGAAGCAAACATGGTCGACATCACTTTGCAGACTATGCGGCCGAACCGATGAAACACTGATTCATATACTGTGCATTTGCCCATCATTTACCAGTCTGAGACGTTACTATCTATCAAATATTTTTTGTTTTTATCAAATCAGAACATGTCGGCCTGCCGTCATGTTAGCACTGAACAGTCGTCAGCTGCAGACAGTTTGTAGGGCCGCCAAATTCCTACAGAAGGCTAGCCTTCTAATCCTGAAAACGGAAAAAATGGGGACCACCAGCCCCAAATCGAAGGACTGATGAGCAAGGAACGGCTCAAAACACTGACTAAGTAATATGACTTTTTAAACAATCAATGCTTTTTAAAGATTGTTGATGTATTTTTACTCAAGGCCAGTTCAAACACTTTTTTTCTTTTCTTTTATGTATTTAATATTGTAAAGGTTTTAATTAACCATACACAATAAATTACTTACTATTGGGTTACTTACTATTACTATTGGGATTGGGAAAAATGTGAGAATCTACTCAAATGGAATGGCCAGATGCTTTGCCACTTGCTTTGATGGGACTCAGAAGTATTCCAGATCGGAACACAGGCTTGAGTCCCCATGAGATACTGATGGGGAGAGCAATCCGGCAAGCATGGGTGCCAGGATACAAACTGATAAGCATATCTGATGATTTGGTACTGGAATACTGCAAGCAACTGGGTGACCAAGTGCGTTCTATCTCTCACCAGATTGGGGAAGACGCCGTCGCCAGGCCAACAACTCCAGCACATGACTTGAACCCAGGTGATTGGGTCGTAATAAAGAAACATACTCAGAAGAGTTGCCTCGCACCAAAGTGGGGAAAACCAAGACAAGTACTCCTGGTTACCACAACAGCTGTGAAGTGTGCAGGTGTGCCACGGTGGATCCATGCCAGTCATACGAAGAAAATGACTGAATCTGAAGAAACTGTGGCTGAAGGTTGTGCAGCTGAGGGGTCTCCTGAAGTTGGTCCTGAAGTAGCTGAAGAAGAACAACCGAGCTCCAGTCAAGATGATTGGGTCCCAGTAATCGACCTGACTCTAGAACCAATAAGAACAAGAAGACAAACCTACTTAGATAGAGAGTGGGATAGTGAGCAAGAATCAGGAATAGAAGAAGACGATCAGATTATCGAAATCCAAATGAAATCTGATGATGAGGAAGACCAGATAGGGAAAGAACAGATTATTGATACTCCTCCAAGAACTCCAGAGCCTGAAAAGGGAAATTAGAGCAGAAGTTCAAGCGGAAGAAAATCAAAAGTTCGAAGTGCTTGAACAGGATCAGATAATAGTAGATAAATGTGTTCAGGAAGAAGAAATTGAAATAAAGCAAAACCAAATCCAGCATATACCTGAACAAGGCCAGCTTAGCAACCAGGCAGAAGAAACTGAAATAAGACCTGGAACTAGTCAGACAGGAAGAGAAAAAGAAGAAAATGAAGTAAATGTGCCACAACTGAACGAGAATAAAAGAGCACTTGAAGAAAGCCAGATTACAGTGCCAGTTAAAAGATTCAGAAAAGGTGATAAAGTACCTAGATTTGTCAAAAGACTGAGACTGAGATTAAAGACTTTCGGTGAAGAACTTGAGCAAGAAAATCAAGACTCCAGTAAAACTGATCAGTCTGGGACAAAACCTAAAAGAAGAAGTGCCCGAATAAAGAGACTAAATAACAAGTATCAGAGTCCTGAATGGACCTATCTGGTGTTGGAAGACTTTGAAAACCTTGAAATAAGTGACGAAAGTGATGAAGAATTGATTGCTGACCAGACTGACGAAGAAGTGAAACCAACCTGAAAGTTGCCCTGAGTAAGCAACCTGTGCAAAGTTACAAAGAGGGGTTGAAGCTTCTTTAGAGCTAAAATGTCTGATTCCTCTGTGAATGGAAGACCGAGACGAAATTGTTGTAAAACATGATGCAAAGTGTGTTTATGTAGTGTAGCATTAGTACTTATATTATGGATAGGACTAGCAATTACTATCCCTTACATGATGAGTAAAGATACTAATTTGTACCCTACTAAATCCGTGACAAAAGACACAGAAGAGCTGCAAACGAAAGATACACCACAAAGAGTAGATACACAAGAGAAAGCACTTAGCCTTAGACAAACTAGAATGGACTTAGATGCACCAGATGAGGAAAGGCTACATTATCATAGAATCAAGAATAGAACTTTTTTTCAGGGCTTTAAGGCTTTCAGGTTTCATCCGGACCTGACCACGCCAGACCGGAGGTCCTTTCGTGACCCGACGCCCGGTTCCCGGTACCACAGGACTGTGGAGAACGTGCGGGGGGAAACTGAGGAGCGAGAAGGAGGAGACTTGACGGAGCCAAATCGGCGTCTCCCAGCAATCTCCCGGTGTCCACAGGGCTTCCTGCGGGGGGCGACCAGCTACGGACCTGCTACAGACCTGCTACAGTCTTCAGTCTTCAGCTACGGTCCCGGGGGAGCAGCAGCAGCGAGCGGCATTTCGGCATTTGGGTGAGAGTAAATAGCTGTGGATTACTGCCTGACTTTCTTTGCACTGTTGCTGGCAGCTCTGACGTGCTATTCCTGTGCTGTCGCAAGCCTATCACCTTGTGGCTTGTGGTGGCTTGAGGCGCCTGCAGCTCTGGTCTCTTCACTCTTGAGAACAATAAAGTAGTTGCCTGCGCACACCCTCCTAGGTACTAAGTACTCTGTGTATAAGACTGTTTTAACAGAGTATGTGTGCTTTCTGGTTAAAAGGCGGCCAGCCTAATTGAGAGAGCAACTTCTGGTGGAAAAACCACTAGTATACCAAACGCACAACAAAATATAAAGAATGTCAATATGAATAATTCATATTGACATACTTTATATTTTGTTGTGCGTTTGGTATACTAGTAGTTTTTCCACCAGAAGTTGTTCTCTCTTCACTCTTGAGCCACAGTCCCCGGAGGGCACCAGGAGGGCACCAGGGAGTAGTAATATTCGCGGGATTGCAATGGAGAACTCCAAGCCGCTTAGGAAGTTACCCAAGAGAAAGGGCACATTCTTATGCGTCGTCTCCCCTGAGGCCAACCAGCAGCAGTTGCCGCCACACCAGGTCAAATCCTCTCAAACTGGTGGCTCATTGTCGCAACTTCAGATCAGTGACTTTTTCGACACTGCTCCTCAAACAAGCTCTCAAACAGGCTCTCCCTCCACCGCAACATCCGTGCATGATACGGAAACAAACGCGGACACCCTGGGCCATGACAAACACTCTGTTTTCAGTCCTGTTCACCCCAACAGTTTACTTTTGGATAATACTCATTCATCAGAGCCAAAAGCTCTGGAATCATCTGAGCACCACCAGTTAAGTCCGCTTTCCCAGGATGCTGCAATAGCGATACAGGTCACCACCACTGTTTCATCAAGTGTATCTCCTACTGGCTTGGGGAGCCTAACAGACTTAGTCTTGGACTCAGACTCTACTACTCTCACTACAAACACCACTATAATAAACATGGCGGCCAAGCTACAAGTCCAAGCACAAGTTTACGGCAGAGTGCCATCTACCCCTCCAAAATTTGATGATAACCCCAATGTGGTAGATATGACTCCTAAGCCTTCATCACAATGCAGCCCAGGTCCGGATCCTCTCCAAATCATCCAGAAGGATTTTCAATCGTTAAAAAAAGAGACTAAAGTTTGAAAGCCCCCTGTCATCTAAGCGATTCTTGGCCTCTTTAGAAGCACGTATCGAGGACTCCCTTGCTCATACACCGAGCCTCAGCTCGCATCCCAACTCCTCTAGTATTACGCAAGGTGATCAAGAACTACCTGTGTTTGTCTCCCAGGGATCTATAAATTCTATCTCGGTCTCGCTGACATCACTCCACGCAAAGCAAGACGCAATTGCCACAGCTATGCTTTGGCAATCTCAGAAAATGGAACTGCAGGTTGACCTAATCCAAACTTTGGCCTCAACACTGTCTGACCTGGGCTCCAGATTAAGCTCTCTTGAAAGGTCTGCAGGGCTACAGGATAACACGAACACCTGTCCCTGCTCTCCAATAATAAATAAACTTTCCGCTCTCCCAGAAATCTTGGGAGCACTATTGGACAGCGTGAAAAATAACATCAACGGAAATGGATTAGTGAATTTCCCTCAAGAACTCCAAACTTCAATCTCTCTCGAGGAGTCTTTAGACGCTGATACATTGGTTGGCTCTCCCTCTGGGAGAAAGACGATCTCTCTGTCTCTTGAATCAGATCCTAATAGCTTGGCTCGTTTTTCTCTGGAGATCAGCCCAGGCAATCTCCAAGCGGGCCCGGAACGCATCGACCTGAGCAGCCCTGCACTGATGAAAACAGCGACACAGCAGCCTAATCTCACTAATACAATCCAGAAAAATACAGCTCATACTTCTTTGAATCTCCCAATGAAACCTCCTTTGTCAAGGAGGGAGAGAAAGAAATTGAAAAAACAATCCAAGAAGCAACGTTTAGCAAAAAGGAGAGTGGGTTTCGACGGGCCAGCAGCTCCTAGTATCCCAGATATCAAACCTAAAGATCTTCCTTATTTCCCAATTTTCAATCTGGCCTCAGAACCCAAGATGAAAACCATCGGGACAAGCACGACTCAGGTGTGCAACAAGGATACCATAGAAAAAACAGGACTACCGATACAGGATCCACCCGTGGGAATACCTCCGGCTTTGGGAGCGACCGAACTTCACACTACAATAGCAAAGTTCGGTTCCCTGCCAAACAAAATCAACGGAACACCTTCCTATGACTTAGGCCTTGGGAGCGTGAACAACACTGCACAGCCAGCGGCAGCTATGCAAGAAGCTCGGAACAGCCAAATTAATGGCCAGGATCTGGTAAAAGCTTCGACTGGAGATCCTCAAATTGTATCAGAGGGAGTAGTGAAGGGCTGCTCCATGTGCCACCTACCTGAGGCTCCAACCAAAGTCTGCGGGGACTCTTCTATACAAATGCAGAGGCCCCACCAGCCCCAACTTATCTACGCCCCGGGAGCACAAAATCTTCAGGAGGGGAATAATTATTCATCAGGAGCACAACCTCAACAACTGGAGTCTGAACCATCAAAGCCCGGAAAATGATGCTGAACTTGTGTTTCTTCCTCAATATGCCCATAAGGGTCCACACAACATCCTTAACAGAAATAATCTTCTTCGGCTATTCAATAACATTCCAGCATTGTCTGGGGTCAATTCTTCGGACCTTACTTCAGTCAAGTTTTCCTCAATACCAGGCAAAGGGGGCTCAGAGGCAACTGTGACAACGTGGTCCCAGGTGTCCACAAGGGATGCAATCCTAGGCGAAGTAGGCACATTTGAAAATTGGGGGAATGAAATATGGGTGCCAACACAACAAAAATATCCTCATGTCCTCCTTCCAGCGTTCCCTGCAAGGAAGTATGTTAGCGTCCTAAAGGGGTCCCGGGGTGCAACCCATGCCTGGCTCCCAGAAGCGACGAAAGCGGACAACTTTATAAACATCTCATGCAACAGCAATCATCGCATGGTGAGCTGCAAAATGAGTCGCCATGTCCGCGCTTCCGATGAATATCACGGGCCCCCTCACCCAGAGCCTTCAAGTATACCTGCCTGGCAGTGTTCCTCCTAACGGGGAAGTCAACTGGTTGAATCATAATCTGACTATCACATCCTGGAATGTGGCTGAGCTAAAATCAACTTTCGCCTCTAAATTAGCCGTGGAATACCTGAATAAAAGCGATATCATCTGCTTACAGGAGTCTTGGTCCCTAGCTCCAACACCTTTTTTCGGCTATTATGAACTCTTTCAACCAGCTACTCAGGCCCTCAGGGGGCCTCTCTATTTACATCAAGCACAGATGCAAGATAACGGTGACCCCTATTCTACGGAACTCAATGACAAGGCAGACAGTATTAATTAACGGCCTATTATCTTCAGGCAGGGCCTTACCCATGCTTCTAATCAACTGCTATCATAACTCAATGAAAACCACAAAAACAACTGCTACAGAGCGATTGATTAAGCATCTGGCAGATCTGTTTCTGGAATTTGCATCAGCTGAAGTTCTGCTAATAGGGGATTTTAACATCAAAGGCCTGGCTACCAATATGGGTCCGACCATCAGAAGCAAAGAACAAGAAGCCATGATTACATTCTTAACCAATTACAATCTATAATCCGCAAAACAAATGAGATCAGAACAGAATCCGGGGAGTTATTTTCCACCAACCTTCAAAAACATCTCCACAATTGACTATATTTTCCTCTCAACGTTTTTAAGAAACAAACTAACTAGGATGGAAATCCCTTACCGTCACGAGAGTGACCATAACCCCTTAACGGTAACAATTGAATTGTTAGTGCCAGCCGCCGCGGAAATAACAGCTGTGGGGCACACAACACAAGCTGAATTCCACACTTTAGTCAGGAAAATCAAATGGGATTCATCAGGTTCTACCAAGGTGAGCACTTGGCTTACAGGAGAGACTCCAAATTTCAGGCACAGCTCTTCCACAGACTTACATCATCGGTGGGATAGCGCTATCAGAAAATTGCAAAATCTTCTAATGGGATCCGAGGCCAACAAAAGTCTTATGAGCTACGCCCGAAGCGGATCTATGACCCAGAGCTAACCACCAAAAGAAAAGCCCTTAGGAGGGCTGTGCGTCTGCACAAATTGAATGGCACGGCGCGCTCGGCCTACAATATGGCATTACTGCGCAAGTCCTTCCGAAAATCAGTATGGGCTGCGAAGAGAGTAAAAGAACAAAAAGAGAGGATAAAAATATTCGCACTGTTACAGGGCAAGAACCTATCCCAGTTCTGGAACTATATGAACAAGCTCCGCTCGCCGAATAACAACAGAGGGAACGCAGTTTGCGAAGAAGTCTGGGCCCAGCATTTAACTCAACTATACGGCAGTGACACGTCAGACTCCGTGGTGACCGATTTAAGAGACAATGTCGATCCAACGCTGACTGAACTCCATGAGCTGACCTCTGCAGCCGAAGTCTCCAAATTTCTGAAGGTAATGAAAAACGATGGGGCCTAATGGCCTTCCTGCAGGGGTTTTTAAATGTGCGTTGAAGGAGTGGGTCGAACTTCTTGCCTCATTATTTAACAACGTGTTTATGACCCGCCAGCTACCAGACTCTTGGCTCGGCTCGATTTTATGCCCCATCTTCAAGAGAGGAAACCCCATGCTCCCAGAAAACTACCGATTTATTGCCCTATTAGATCTTGAGGCGAAGGCATATGCCCGGTGTCTTCTTAAGTTCTTAGAAGATTGGGTAGCAGAAAACAATATTCTACCTTACTTTCAAACAGGGTTTCGCTCCTCAGCCTCCACCATAGACAACATCACAACTTTGGCTTTTCTGAGTCAGCAGGCGGCACAAAAAAATCACCTAGCACTATATTGCTGCTTCATTGACTACAGCGCAGCCTTCGATAAAGTGTCTCGCAACATTCTATGGAGGAAAATGGACAAATGGGGATTCCACAGAACCTGCTAGTAGCCCTTATCTCCCTGCACAAGAACACCTGGGTGCGAATTAAAACTGGCCCTAAGACAGTCTCCAGAAAAATTGCCATCAGAGACGGTTTGAAGCAGGGCTGTGTTCTCGCCCCGCTTTTGTTCAATCTCTATACTGCCGATCTGGGAACATATCTGAAGAACAGCAAATTACTCCCGCCAAAGCTGGGTCCTGCAAAATGAGATTTACTTATTTTAGAATATGCTGATGATATTGTCATAATGGACCAGACAAAAACGGGCGTCCAACGAGCATTAACCGCATCGCTGCGGCGGCTTTTCCCGCTGTGCGCGGCAAATTCGGAATTACCGCGTTACGTGACGAGCTGGCCTTGTCATCCGCGCAGGACAGGTAAGCGCGATGACGAGCCCAGCTCGTCAATCGCCTCGAAGGGGTTAAGTAAGCTTCATACATATAATACGGCTAACGTGCTAAAAATCAACCAGGAAAAGACCAAGGTGATGATATTCGGCCGCTGTAAGAACAAGAGAAGTTTAAGGTGGCACATTGGGCCCGCAACGATCAACTCAACAGCAAAATATAACTACTTGGGAGTATGGTTCTGCGAGACTTCAAGATCAACAGCTTATTTAGCTGCCATGAAAAAAAGAGCAGGTGCAATAACATACTCCCTGACTCGTCTGAATCAGTTTCTGAGCAGCCCCTCCGCAAAACCTATTTTGAAAGTGATCAAAGCCACACTACTCCCCGCCTTAAACTATGGGCATCAGGATTTTCCCGGTGCCTGCTGTGTCAGTCTTGACCACGCTCAGGTTTCCATTTACAAAAAAATCTTTCAGCTCACGAAATTCATTCAGATGATAAGACTACGTCTGGAGCTGGGACTACAAAGGCAGTCCATCTACTGCGAGGCAGATACTTTGAAATATTTTATAAGGTCATTAAAAGCAGCAGATACCACCCTAAAATTCTGCCTAAAAGAGATCTTTACCAGCCCTGGAAACCCATGGAATCGTCAGATTACAAAGGCCATTAAATCATTAGAGATTGACAGCTCCCTGCTAATTTCAGACACAATTCCATACTCAGTGTGGAAAAAAGTCATCAACAAGAAGGCAAAACTAATTTCCCATGGACCTACAGGCTTTAAATACACCAACTGTCTTGCTTCCCTTGAATGTCTCATACCAGCCTGGGGTACCGCATTTTATCTACTGGAAAACCTGAACGCAGCGGCACGGAAGAACACATTGTTTATGCGCCTTCTAGGCCTGTGCTCTACGGCCTCCAACAGATGGGCTACTTCAAAGGAGGGGGGCCTGCAGACTGTGCTCATACCATAATGAATCATGGCCGCACCTTCTGTGCTGTTGCCCTGCTATGGATGCCCCCAGAAGGCATTTATTAAAACCTTTATTTTTAAAATGGGGCACTAGGTCATGCTGGGAGGCGACGGCTCTGTGTTTTACCTCCACAGACATTCAAGCTCTTGCTAGGGTTGGAATGTTTGTGAGACTCTTGGCTAATTTCTCTTCACCCTCCTTGGTTCCTACGCTTCCTGCCACCCTCCCAAAAAACGTATTACTGACTTTTTTCATCCCCTGGTCTAGCACCTCTTGTCCTCATTTTTTTCATTTTTGGACTTCAATAGTAACTTAACACTGGTAGTTCTGATTGTTTTTAAATGTATAGATTTCTTTTTTTTAAATGACAGTGTATTTCTTCAGTTTTGTTTCTTGATGCGATAATTGTGCTAATATGGATATTTCACAGCAATGGTTTTAATTCACTATGCTAAACAAATAAACTAAACTAAACTATAAAAAAATAAAGAATAGAACTCATTTAAATGTATTTGCAAACCTTTTAATACATTACCTAGAAGCAATGGAAATAGAAGACTGTTACGTCTGTATGAAACTACCTACTTCAGTAGCTGAGGGTGTGACCTATCATCACTTGCCACTAACATATGGAATTTCCTGTAGTATTTTAGCTAGTTTATTCTATAAGAGAGGACCGTTACAGTATTATTACTCTAATTCAGATGTGATATTTTCTGAACTTCCTATACTTGGAAATCTGAATCCTGTACATACTAAGAGTGATGTAACACGTTATATGGGAGAATACTTTCTAACTATAGGTAAAATAGATTTTGATGAAGCACATAGAAATAACTTAACATGTTCATTACACGAACAAGAAAAAATGTTTCTAAATATAGCAGAGAAAAGAAGAGAAAGTTTCCAAAGAAAGGCGAATGATAAAAGGCAGAAAACTCCTAAATGGGCTGAAAATATAGGGAGTACCCCAAATGGTGGAGCTAATGCTGCTTTGTTGCTGGATTTCGAAAAGAAGGGGAAACTTTGTCTTCACAGAGAAAAGACTAGTTATTATAATAACATATTCATTGGTTCCAGTGAATGCGAACACAATTACAAGGTAATTGGAGGTTGAGGGTTTCAAAAATGGGTCAGAACCAGTGTTTCCCGGAATTTATTATATATGTGGAAACAAGGCTTATTTCAAATTGCCAGATCACTGGTATGGAAGCTGTTATTTTGGAATTGTCTTCCCAAAAATATACCATGTGAATGAAGTCTCTGGAAGCAATGAAAACACTAATGGATTAATACGTAGTAAAAGAGAAAGTGTAGGAGAAATAATAGGTGATATATTTAGTGCATTGATACCAACAGTGGGAGTGGCTCTGAATACACACAGAATCTGCAAATTGTCAACAGTAGTTGATCGGTTATCAACTGACACTGCTGGAGGTTTCCTGATGGTCAATACCGAATCGGTTGAGATCAGATCTATGGTTTTACAAAATCGACTTGCTCTTGACACCTTATTAGCAAAAGAGGGCGGAGTCTGTAGAATGTTGAAAGCGCAACATTGTTGCACTTATATTCCAGACAAAAGTGTTGAAATTAAGAAATATGTGAGAAACATAACTAATTTGGAAAAAGAGCTCAAACCACTGGAGGTTGATAGTGCCTGGAAGAGACTGACTCTCCTCTGTAGGTAGTTGGGTTTCTAACCGAGGTAATAGTTTTGTGAGTAAAATACTGATGCCAATAGCGGGAATAGGCTTATTAGTGTTCACTATAATAATTTGCTGCAAATGTCGAAAGCACAAAAAGAAATATACAGTCAATATGAGAGGAATGAAACGAAATGTTGAAGAACTCGAACTAGAAGAATTGAATAATAAAATGTATAAAAGAGTGAAAAATTCTCATCCTAATTAAGATGCGGAGAAAAAGCTGAATAGAAAGTTTGAAGAGATTGAAATGGGTGAAATGTGAAAAGTAGGCATCTGGTTCAATTAATATTGATGATAGTAAATATCATCAAAGAGGGGATTGATGGAGCAAGGATTCGCACGTTAAGCGACTTGCTTGTATCATGAACCTCAAATAATGTTAATAAAATAATCAACATGTTTGTCTTTTTTCATTATACGGGGTGTCCAAAAGACGCTTGCCTATGTGTTTATTAACCTTAATACGCTTGCACATTAAAATCGCCGCTGCTACACGGTAATTTAGACTGCGCATGCGTCGGTAATAACCATGTGATGTGACGTACTCGCAGTTCTGGTGGGAAAGTGTTTGCTCATGCGCAATACAGCTAAAATGGCTGCTCTGTGTTCTCACATGCTTTGAGCTTGCATTGCCGCTTTCGCAAAGCTGTCTGTTCTGCATAACCAATAATGCTATAGGTATTATGCAGTAATGGGTGTAGTACAGTGATTCATGGTATACAGTGTAATAATTTATTTCTGTGTTCTAAATTGTTTTCTCTTGCTTTTCATGTATCATATCCTTTTGGGCCTGGGAGGTGCTTATTACCAAATTTTGGAAGTCCCTACTGCGCATGTCTCAATTGTGGAGGGAAGAGAACTCTGCAGCAGTGGAACCCAGCCAGCTGGCAGTCACAGCCAAGATACTCCTGGGAATCGACCTGCGACCTAGCTGAACGAAGCTGAACTGTACTACAAATGCAACAAATGTATATGAATATTGTATTCACTATTGTTCACCAAAAAACATACGTCATGGGAAGATAGAAAATAAGGGGTGGGTACAGAGATTGAATATTAAGCCTGAGAAAGTCTAAAATTTAGGTGGTGTGATGACCTAACCTCCTCCTTTGTCCAATCAAAATTGGGGATCCTTACACTTGCAACATTGGGGGGTGGTAAACTGACCCGAAAAACAGTATAACTAGCGTAGGTTTAGCTAGAGAAATTGTCCGACTTGTCCGAATAGCTGCCCTGTCACTGACCCAACGCACTCTATAGGTGACTGATACAGAGAGCTGCAGAACACTCTGTTGGGAGGTTCAAGAAACCCATTCCGGGGTTAAGGTAATTGAAAGTGCTGGCGAAGCACTTTGTTGGGAGATTCGAGAACCCGATCGGGGTTATTGGCAGATTCCTTGCAGAGAGGGAGTAGCATAGGCATTGCAACCGAAGCTGCGGTGTTGGTCGTACCCTTTGGTGAACCCGGTCCTGATCCAAATTCTGGGGTTATCCTGTCCTGACTGTCCATGAGCTGTACCTGCTCGCCTACTGGCACCTAAGTCCTTGAGGGTCCTTTCCCGTCTTTTCCAAACTGACCCGTGGCCAGGGTTGGTCTTCACTCTACCCTAGGTACATATAAAGTCTGTGTGGGTGATTGCTAAACTATATTTGCATGTCTAATTCTTGAATATTTCAAAGAGTAATTGCATATGTTCCCTTTCCTTCCCTTTCCTTTATATATAAGATTTCCATGCATTTATTGTTTATTAGCATGTTCCAATTTTTGACCTACCTTTAGTTAATGCTAAATCATTTCTATTTTTAGTATATATTCCTTATCTTACCCTCCCTCTAGGAGATATACTGAATTTTATAGTATGTTCCAATCTTACCTACCCTTTAGTCGAATTGCAATACGTTTCTTTAACTGCTCTAAAGACTCTTAAATTAGCATGTTCCCTTTCTTTACCCTCCTTTAATCAATGCTACACAAGCCTGGTATCTAAGATTAGCATGTTCCTTGTTTTATCTGTCCTTCAGTTTAAAGTTCTAGATGCTAAGCATACTCTCTCTTATTCATAGCTAAATATTATTTCTGATTTTAGTTATTGAGAGCCTTATCACATTCAACTTTCTGCTCATGACATATGATGATGATGATTAGATAAAGTTTTGAACCTACCCAGAGTCTGTGGTTATTTCATATTTCTCAAATGTTTATAAATGTTCTTGACTACCTAATATTTCGACTCAACTCCCTGATCCTAGGTGATGGTTCCTAATATCTACATTGCTGGGTTATAGATACAGGAATCAAAATAAGTAGAAGAATCTCAAGATATATTGATAGTAGAGCGTAGGTCACCCAAGGTGAATGTTAGGCTTAAAAAGAAGAAAATATTATGGGCCTAGGTGAGTATTTAGTAAAATTATCCTAGGAAAGGCCTAGAATGCTGTCTTAAACAGTGCCAGGATAGAGTACTTGACATTCTGGGTCCACTGGTAAAAATATTAGCTATGGCTGAAGAGTCTTTTAAAGACGTACCTCTCGATGTGGAGCCCTCCATTGCTGGAGCCAGAGGGCCCTATGTCTGCTCGGCAATGCTACTGCTGGAATAATGCAATACCAAAGGGGATGATGGACGGAGCGCTTGAGCAAATCAAACACTCACCCCCAGTCAACTGATCTGGTTGGTCCATCACCATTCTTTAGCTCACTCCATCACCCCAGTTCAGACATGGATATATGCAAATCAGTCTGACCCTGTGCCTCATGGGAACAGTCCAGCACGAACTGGCAAGCCATGTCTTCCCTGGACCAGAAACAAGCATCCTGGGACTAGTTTCGGATGTATAATCCTCATCAGCCAGGCTATCTTAAATCCAGTGGTAGAGTGAGCAAGGGACCCACGTCTGGGCATACCCTGCCAACTTAGGGCGAACAAAGCGATACCAAAGGGGATGATGGACGGAGCGTTTGAGCAAATCAAACACTCGCCCCAAGTCAACTGATCTGGGTTTAATCCATCACCATTCTTTAGCTCACGCCACCACCCCAGTTCAGACTTGGCAATATGCAAATCAGTGACCCTGTGCCTCATGGGAACAGTCCAGCCTGAACTGCCAAGCCATGTCTTCCCTGGGCCAGAAAAAAAGCATCCTGGAACCGGATTCGGATTCATAATCCTCATCAGCCAGGCTATCTTAAATCCAGTGGTAGAGTGAGAAAGGGACCCACGTCTGCTGGAATAATGTCAGTGTCCTGATCGTCTGTCCAATTCCTCAGGGTCGTGCTGATGCTCAAAGGGGGTCCACCTATGAACTACCCCAAGTCTGAACTAGGAATACGTACACAGACTGTGTAATTGTGCGGGAAAGAAAAGGGTAGGAACTGCGGGGAAGGAGATCTGTGATGGAAACAAGAAAACAACGTAATACCTCCGTAGTTATTTTTTCCCTCCCCAATATTTATATTACAGACTGTTACTCTATACAACAACCTCTACCTGAAATAAAGAGACATGGAGTGTAATATCAGAAGAGAGCAGAGGGTAATGGCATAGTCAGAACACCTTCTAGGCGAAAGAGAAGACGACAGGGCATGCAATGTTAGGGATGGTCTTATTTCACTGCCCCGCCCCTAACTGAGCCTTCACCTTATATCTTGTATCAAGTATCAGTATTAAGTATCAGCCAAAACACCTACCCAGGTTAACTGTTCTATGTACCATTTAGTCAGGATCTACCTGTAGGAGAGTAGGGTCTGCAATCCTATGGTCACCCCCGATTTTTGCTTTTTGCTTCACTGGTTTACGACTTTCCCTGGCTGTGGGCCTGCTATCAATCCTGAAGGCAGAGTGCTTGGAATTATATGAGATGGTGCTCTAGCATGAGCTGAGCCTGTCTTCAGCTTTCGGAATCAAGTCCTTTAGCTGTTTCCATTATAACGCTATACCATATACTCTTAAGTGCATTATAATCCTCGCGGTTATTGCCAACTTTGGTATAACATTATCAAAACATGTCGAGTAAGGTGTCATACGAATTGGAATACTACCCCTCGCCAATTCTGGCGACGGGGGTAGCATTCCACCCTTCTAGAGGGACACGACATGTATGTAACTGTGAACCCCGGTTAAAGTTAACTTGAGCCTCAGCATCACAAAATGGATGCTGCCACCACAGACACAAGTCTGACCTCCTGCTGCTGGGAGTCCTTCCAGCGAGTGAGGCTTGGACAAAGGGTTTCCTGCCTTGGGAGGTGCTAGCACCACCCCAGACAGGATTTTGTGTATTAGGTAGGACAGGGCTGAAAGTAATGAGTCATGCCTGGGGCACACAAGGTGTCCCTGTGCATACGCCGGTCTAAACCAGTTCCTGGGGAACTCCAGCCCCAGAGCTGGCGCAAGACCGGACAAAGGATAGGGGGTGTAACCACCCCCCTTCCTGGTCCCACCCAGAGGAGGGACCTAGTCGTAGTACAGCCCCCTTTAGCCGGATAAAGGTAGGAGCTGGTCCCATTCCAAATTAGATTATCCTGAACAAATTTACAAGAAGAAACTCTGGACTTCGACGTTCTGCTCCACAAAAGACTGAAGAAATCTCCCTTGTGGGCAAGGAGTGTCTACCCTGCACAAGCAGGCACCATCAGCGTCCAGCGGCTTCCCTTTGTCGTCTTCCTGCAAGGATCCAGACTTCAGATCCCGACGAAACTCGGATTCCCAGACCTCTCTGACCTCTACCTACATCTGCAGCACAGCTGAGATCCGTGGGTGCGACGAGACTCGTGGGACCGGCCATCTTGAAAGAAGCAGCACTTCGCTCCAGCACGACTTCAGAGGCATCCTCGTCCAAGTGCTTTGGGGACTGAGAAGCCCCGACCCCGAGCAGCTGCTGCACCGAAGACCAGCCCTCCAGCATCCACGAGATCTGCGTGGGGCCCTTCTGCCTGTTTGCTGCTCGACGCGTTGTCTGGTCACTTGCCGGCTGGCTAGTGACCTCCTAGACGACGAACTCCGAAATCTTCACTGCTGGTCTGGTTGCTCCAGACTGGCCCTTGCTCCCTTCCAAAAGAGGAGCACCCCGGACCCTCCTGGTCCACTCCAGACGCCGTTTCCACTCACCGCGTGGGTTGCCTTTGCCAAGGCCTGCTGACTCCGAATCCGAAGCCGACACCGCCGACAGGGAGAGCCTGCGTCGTACAGCTTGTGCCTCCATCCTGGTCGTCGAAGACACCACCTGGTCCACGTGGCTGCAGAGACAAGCGTCCACCTTCACCTGATCGCGACGACGACATCTGGTTCCACTCCTGGTTCCACTCCAGCCACTGGCTAGTGACTTTGAACATTGTTCCCTCTGCTTTCAGGTTCTACTCTTCACTGATCCACCCTTGGATCACACCGGACATCTTCCTCCTGACCGCCTGCAGCATCTTTTCCTCCAGGCTCCATAGACTTCAACGCCGGAACCCGACACGACTTGGCACCTATGCACCCGCAGCCTGTGGGTGAAGTAACACGAGCATTTCAGTGCTCAAGGGTAGCTTGACTCTCCTAGTGTCCAGATCCACAGTCGTTTTAGTTCTACCTAGTCAGGATTGTCCGTACTCACCTTTTTCTTGAACTGTACTGTCCATAGACACTGTTACGCATCTCGCGTGTGAGTTCACACTCTGCACACGCGTTCTGTGGACCTCCTATTACCTACCTAGAGTTAGTATAGCGTGGTCCCAGCGATCCTACAGCCTCTGGACAGCTCCATTCCTTATATCGACTTTCACATTCCACTTTCTTAGTATATGGTTTGTCGTGCCCCTAGAACACCATTGTAATTTGTGCAACTTAAACGTATTTTTCCTAAGAGATTGTCATGTGCTTAGCCCTCTGATCTCATAAAGAGTTCAGAGGTGTATGTTAGTTAATAAATACCTGGTGTCCTTTCACTTGGTATTCAAGGGGTTATATGTGGTAAAACGGCTGGCTTCACATGCCAAAAGAGTTTAGCCTAAGACTGCTTTGTCCATGCTACCATTAGGATAGCTGGTCTATAAGGTTGACTTACAACCAATCACCATAAGGGTTGTTTGGACTGATACAAGGTGATCACTAGAACTAGTGAACATCATATATCAGGCCAACTTCTCACACTACCCTCTTCAAACGATCTCTCTCCTGATGACACTAAAGAAAGAACAACCAAATTAAACTTAGTCAAAGGGTTTCTCTGGACCCTACCCAACGTTACTTGAATCTTTAACCACTAGCATAAGACGCCCAGAAATGTTATTAAAGGCAGTTCAACCAGAAAGTTTATCACAACACGAATAGTCCAGTACAAGGTCTTGAAAGTGATAACAAAACTTATACCAAGTAAAAATGTAACTTAATTCCAAGCTATTAAGTAATAGCTGGAATTGTCGCATGTGCATATTTTTCTCTGCATGAAACCCAAGGAACTATGGTTTCTCCAACAGGGAATACTACAACCCAAGTGCCGTACTAGGCACATAAACTCCCCTGGAAGAGACTGCAATGCATGCGAGTCTCGTTCAACAGGGAAGTCCAAGGAAAACACGGGGTACTCACCACCGAGTGACTGCTGTGGTGGGCTGCAATATAGAAGTGAGTGCAGGCACTCACTTAAGCTCCCCTGCAGGAGACTGCGAGTCCTGCGCGTCTCAACCAACAAGGAAGTCCGTAACGGAACACACAGTGATCTCACCCCCATTCAGAAGTATACAGCAGGCAGTCGTAGAGATGTGCGTGAGCACTCTTACCGCCCAAAGATCAAAGGATTTTGTCCGAGGAGTCCGACTTAGCGAAACCGGAAGAATAATCGGCAGCGTTACCAGGTAGCTGCCGTTCTTATTCTTCCCTGGCGCGTCGTCTGAGTAACGTGATACGTGACTCGCCTGGAATCCCGGGAAATGTAGTTTTTTCTACTTTTCTGCAAGTTTCCGTACATGACGGGCAGAGAGCGTAAACCCGCTATGATTCTGACAATCAGAGAGAAGAACTCTCCTAATGAGAATTAACCGAAAACTAGAAGACTTAGCCAATAAAGAGTCGTAAGGAGACCTGAATGGTCTACTCTTTGGGGACAGTTTTGTAAGTTTCTAGGGAAGTATGTTTCAACCTTCTCTCCTTTAGAGGAGCTAATAGCAAAATGCGCCACATGTACAGCAGTATACTTTTTGGAAGGGCTGATAGGAGAGTCTGGCTGTCAGCCGTGTTCAGCAAGGTCTCAGTACTATCGCCATGACCAATGAGGTTCAGAAGAGATTTCAGTGGAAAAAACTCCCCCCAGAGAGTGCGGGTCCCCGCTCTCAAAGCAACAGAGGCAGATACCAGGGATCTAGAGTTCAAGGTAAGAGTATCCCTTTCAGCTGATTCTTCCCTTTTAAAGGTAGGGGGTAGGTTATGTTATTTCACAAAGGCATGGTCAACCATAACAAAGTATACTTGGGTGTTGTAAACCGTGAAAGGATTCAAAATAGATTTTTGCAAAATACCTTACCAAGTATGTCAACCAAGAGAGCTGTCCCTAGATCAGGAACAATGAGATCTAGCAGATTTAGAAGTGAGGCAAATGTTGCTCAAGCGAACAATTCGCTAGGTGATCAACTCGGAAGGAGGTTTTGTGAGTACAGTTTTAGTAAAGAAAAAGGACAAAGGCTGGCAACCAATTATAAATGTGAAGGATCTAAACAGATTTCTGGTTTACAGACATTACATGATGGAAGGTATCCATCTTCTGAGGGGCATTTTACAGGAGAGAGATTGGCTTATGAAAATTGATCTCCATTGATGCTTACTTCACAATTCTCATGGATCCAGAAATATTTACACTTCAGTTGGAAGGGTGCTCTGTACCAATTTTGTTGTCTTCCTTTTGGTCTTTCATCAGCCCCATTGTGTGTCACCAAGGTTCTACAACCAGTAGTGGCCTCCTTGCGAAGGAGGGAGTATGTTTATTGATCTACCTAGAGAACATGCTGATGGTGTCTGAGGATCAGAAGGAATTGTTGAACCACATGGAGTGGTCAAAGAATCTCTGAGAGGAGTTAGGTTTCATTATCAATATAAAGAAGTCGGTAATGGTCCCTACACAGAGTTTGGAGCTTCTGGGGTTTCAGGTAGATACCATCAAGACACAATTGTGTCTCCCTCAGAAGATGCTAACAAAAATCAAGAAGGAGGTAGGTTATGTTCTATCAAAAGGTGAGGTGAGTTTGAGGGGTCTGGCAACAGAGGGCGGTCTTCTGTCCTCCTCAATTCAAGCTATCTCCCCAGGGCTGTTGCATTACAGGGTTTTCCAGAGACTTAAACTTTGGGTTTAGGAAAAGGTATTTGGTATACAGACTCAGTTTCTCTGTTCAAGGAGGCTCAAGAGGACCTCCAATGATGGTTGAGCAACCTGGACAGCTGGAACAGAAAGGCAATATTTGGAAGTGTCCAGAGTTTACTGTGGAGTCAGACCCAAGCAGCCTTGGTTGGGGTGTGAGACTGCAAGAGACAGAAACTGGGAGGAAGTAGTCCAGGAGCAACTCTCCTTCCACATAAATATCCTGGAGATGTTAGCAGGGCTGAATGCTTTGATGAGATTCAGGGATACCCTAAGGAACAGTGTTGTCTTAATCCAAATAGACAATTTCACAGCAGTCTCCTTTATCAATCGCCTAGCGGGAGCAAGGTCAAAACAGCTTGTGAATCTAGACAAAAGAATTTGATATTTCTGTTGGGGTCAGAAGACTTTACTGAAGGTGGAATTTTTTCCAGGTCATCAGAACAAGAGAGCAGACTAGAATTCAAAATATCTACGGGATTCCAGCGAATGGAAGCTGAACCCAGGATTGTTTGGGATGATACAGAGTTTGTGGGGCCCCTTTCAAATAGATCTGTTCGCTAACAGACTGACTTATCAGGTTGACCAGCATTACAGTTGGAGACCAGTTCCCACAGTCTTGGCTGTGGATGCTTTACTCCAGAGTTTCAATAGAGAGATTTGTTATTCTTTTCCTTGTTTTGCAATAATACAGAGGGTGTTGTAAAGCTATGAAAGGAACAATCTAAAATCGTCCTAGTGACACCTTTTTGGAGCACACAAGTGTGGTTACCTGGAGTGATGGAGCTAACAGTGGAGGTTTCTGACAGACTCTTACCTATGTTTGACAGGATGGAATTTCTAAACTTCCCCAATTCACCTACCGTGCCCAACAGTGTCAAAACAACACTGGTAAATCAGTGGAAAAGGGAAAGAAATAAGGAGAAAAATAAGTGCCCACGATGTCTCTTTCTTGAGAATAAGGCCAGGCAGTCAGGAAGATTTCCTACATGTAACAAGACAAACAAAACACATGAGTATGTGAGATGACAAATGAAAGACAATAACGTTATAACAGTGTTGTGTATCTCTCTTTAGTATCTGAGCAATTCCCCTCTTCCTCTGCGTAGTAACTAAAGTGTCCGAGATCGAACATTTTTGTCTACGGAAAAGAGAAAGCACCAATGAAAAAAATTCCCAGAAAGTTCATGGAGTAAAAATAAATGCAAAAAACACAAAATAGCACCTACCTATGTTAGCCTGCGAATGACCCACTGCAATAGGTGATCCACTAAACAAAACAAATGATACCTTAGCAACTTGCTACTTGTGATGATAATACCTTGCTTCTCCTTAACTTCAGGAAGAAGTGACAGAGTATTCCTTGTTATTATTTACAGGAACAGTGTTAGAAATGGGATTTCCGGCTAGCTGAGACTTGCGTCAAAGCTGGGCAGAAACCACCACTCTAATCAGGATAAAGGAGTTACACTTCTAAAATAACCCCTGCTCACCCCCTTGGTAGTCTGGCACGAGTAGTCAGGTCTATCTTAGAGGCAGTGTGAAAGCATTTACACATAACCCACAGTAATACAGTGTACGCACTACAAAATGACACCACACTAGTTTAGAAAAATATCAAATTTTTATATACTTAAGACAAGACAAGACAAGACCAAATCTGATAAAAAGAATCCACACTATACTTCAAAAATAGTTTCTTAAGGTCGATAGCTCCGTCCGGGGCTATTGTGGCGATGTGAACAACAAATCCAAAAACAGTTCTGGCTGACCAAGGGGTCGCAGGCCAACTACGGTGTCGGGAAGACCCGCAAACAGAGATGCAGGGCGATGGGGCCCTTGAAGTCACTTGCGTTGCAGGTCGAGCTCCTTTCTGATGGGATTCGAAGCGCTGGTGCCAACAGGCGTTGGGGGCGGCGGTGTGAAGCCGAGCAGTGCAGCGGGCGGTGACCCCAGGTCGCGGTGCGAGCAGCGGCTCCGAGGCGGAGTCAGATCGTGTGGTCGGTGAGACCAGGGTCGGGGTGTGAGGTGGAGGCGGTGCTCGTCACGGTGCTGGCAGCGGTGTTGTCGTTGCTGAAGCTCTGTCCTCGGCTGAAGAGCTGGAGTCGATGGCGCCGGCGGGCCAAGGCTGCAGTGTGGGATGAGGGCGGTGTGTCATGTTAACTCACGAGCGGTGCCCCCGAACCACGGTGCAGGCAGCGGTGTCGATTTCGGCGGGAAGTGGCAACATCAGGAAAGCCATGGCTTCGTCGTGTAGCGAGGCGATGCAGAGTGTGGTGCCCACAGGTAGTGGTGTGAAGAGCGGCTCAGTGGCAGCATCAACAGGCGCCGTTGGTGAGACCAGGGTTGCGGTGCCATGTTGCGGCAGTGCCAAAACTTCAGCGTGAAGCAAGGCGGTGAGGAGTGCGGTGCCCACAGGTCAGGGAGCGAGAGGCGGCTCGGTGATGGCGTCAACAGGCATTGTCGATGAGACCAGGGTCGCGGTGCGGGGGTGCCCTCTGCGGTGCCTTCAGGACACGGGTTCGGCAGAGTTGTCATTGACGTAGTCTAGGGCGTTCTTCGGGGTGAAGCACAGAACACAAAGTCCCCAGTGCTGCAGGTCGAAGAACCTGAAGTCTTTGTTGTTTCTGAGACTTTGTGAACAGGGGCAAGCTCTACTTCAAGCCCTTGGAGAGTCTCACCACTTTGGTTGCAGAAAGTCCAGTCCAGGCCTTTCACTGCTCAAAACAGAAGCAGCCACTGCAGGTCAGTCCAGCAAAGCACTTGTTCCTTTCGCAGCTTCTCCGGCACTTCTTCTTGGCAGTCTTCTTGATCCAGATGAGTTCTAAAGTTTAGGGGTCTGGGACCCAGCATTTGTATCCAAAAATCCTTTAATCTTTCAGGCAGAGGGTGTCTGTGTCCGGCCAGAACCAGTTGGACCATCTCTGGCATGAATTCCTGGCAGGAGGTGGAGACGGCTTTGCCGGAGGCAGACCAGGCCCTTTGAGGTGCAAGGAGATTCCCTCCCTCTTCCCCCACCGCAATCCAGGTCTTTTGAGTCCTTTACTGACCTACCTAGACTATCAGGAGCCACCAAACTCCCCAGCCATCTGTCGTCCCAAAAACCAGACAGGCAATCCTCATTCCAACAGAGGCACCCGGGATGACCAAGCAAATCAATAACCACTTTCTAAAAGTGGCCTTTATGAACTCAGAATGAAAAGGGCACCCTTGCTAAAGGCTGTATCTTTAGACGCTAAGTCCAGGCATACCAAACTTCATCCACTTATACCTTGTTCGAGCTACGTACGTGGGTGGCACAATCCGTGCTGCAGGCCCACGAGCAGCGGTGAACTCACAGGTCCTGGTACTCGCAGTGCCTGTTACTGGGGGCTGACAAGTGAGTCGCACATCCAATCATAACACAATTTACCACAGGAGCACCCACGCTTTACCCCTGATCAGCAGTGCGAAAAGCACGCAGAAACGTTATACCAGCAAAAACAGAGTCAAAACCGGGAGGGCAGAAAGCAAAAACTCAGGGGAAACACGCCAAAATATGCCAAGTCTAACAAACAGCTTTTTATGGGCATTAAAACGGAACAACAGATTTTCAAGGACAAAGGAACAACACTCAGCTAGGTGTTGTTTGTATTTCTACTCTACAAAAGCTATTAGCAGGCGCAGAATGCACTGTTACCATAATTAAGAAATCACTGGTTGATGTTCTTTTACTTCCTTTCCTGCAGGGTTCAAGAAACCCAGAGACTGGAATGAGGACCACCTGACAACAGTAGAGCGGCCACAAGGAAATCGAAAGAGGAGCGCCAGGATCAAGATGCAAAGCTAAGACCAGGATCCAAGGGGCAGCGGGAAAGTAACCGCCGAAACCACAAGGAAGACGGAGGAGGAACACCTAGATTCAATGAGGGACCGGAAGCGTGCGGGTAAGTGACCCAGAAGCAGAGGTCAGTGTGATCCAGAAATACTACAATGCGTAGAATTTTCGTATGGGATTACAGAAACGTTATACTCCTCTGCCGCAACCCATATGCTAAACGTAGAGGGACCAGCAGGCATGACAGTACACCACCCGTATAACAGCCCCCACAGACCTTGGTTTCTCAGGATAGAGTCTATGACAGAGATGCAACAATCGAGGGGCATGTGCATGACCTGCTTGCTCCCAAGTGCGATCCTCAACACATAACCTTTCCAATGTATTAATTATTGCAGCCTTCATCTCACTCTTCAAGAGTCAATGATAGCCTCAACTTCATTTTCAGGTACATCCTTTATTACCATTGGAGCTGGAATAGGAGATATTTTTGTACTAGCTCCCCCAGGCTTCAATAAGGAGACATGAAAAACAGGGTTATCTTGTAGTGACCGGGTTTTTGGTTCTATTTCTGACTGATGGTGACTTTAGCTTGCTACCATCTTAGATCCCGATTCTTAGCTTGCTTTGGTCCTTTTCAGGCCTCTTTTCAGACCTAGAAGCATAAACTAGAGGATAGCCGCTTTATATGATGATAGATCCCTTATTTCTGACTCTAATCCATCTATTGCCTATTGGCTTTGACATAATTATGTGTCCTTTCATCCTTCTCAGGTCTGAAGACCTATAGTAGAGGGTGGATCCTGTAGTTCTGACTTTATATTACCTATTGGTAGGGTTTGTGTATGTACTCTGATAGAGCTATGTGTCTATTTCATCCTTTTCGGGCCTACAAGGCCCAGAACCAGAGAGACTCCATTTTGCTTTCTGCCTCTGCAGACTGAGATGCTTGTAGGTCAAAGTGTGATGTTTTAGTTATGAGGTGTTGTTCGCTCTTTGCAAACTAGAGAGAACCGGCCGGAGCTGAATTTTATCAAGAAATGTCCCTGGGGCTCCAGTCTCTAGACGAAACAAGCAGCTGATCACTGAGAGAGCGTCTGGAGCAGGGAGCCTGGTAAATGGATTTGGTGGGAGGAGGCTACTGGCTGGAACTTTCCACTAGGGGAGAGCATTCCATATTAGCGAAGTGCAGAGAGGTGGAGTTGTCAGAAGCAGTTGTGTTCAGATGGATCTTGGAGCGTTTAGATGGATCTTGGAGCAGTCAGATGAATCTTGGAATGGTAGAAGTCAGTTGGTCTTTGGAGCTGAAGGGAGCAGTCAGAGATGATCCTTGGAGTTGGAACTGTCAGCTGGAGCTGCCAGTTTGTCAGAATGTATTGAAGCAGTTGCCAGTCAGATGGAAGAGTTGGAGCTGCCAGTTGGAGCTTTTGGAGCAGTTGAGCCAGTGGAGTGAAGCCGTGGTGACAGAGGGAGAGAGCCCTGATTCCACCAGAGAGAGAGAGAAACATTCCTTTCTTATAGGGTGAGGTATTCTAAACTAGTTTGCTTTACACTTAATCATTAATTTTCCTTTATTTCCTAGGCTATATTCCCTACTGTATTGTTACACTGATTAATCCCTTTTCTTTCAGCGGTGTGCAGTCCTGTTATAATCCATTATTTCCCTGTTTAGCTATCTACAGTTCCTGCCAGCTATATGTGGATGTGTTAGTAATAAAGCTTTCTTGTTTTCATTCTAATAATGAGAGCCCGCAGATCTGTGTATTCCTTAGATGTACCTATTTCCCTTTACTTTTCAGGCTATGTCTAGATTGCTAGTTATTGTGATGTTATAATTTGCTATTGTGTAATAAAGGTACCCCAGTTCTTAGTGAACAGCTGTGCAGGTGTTATTTCTTCATGGCTAACCTTTCTTCTAGCCAGATGCTGTTATGTGGACGGATGTGTTTCCCGTCCAGGTAAGTGGTAACTGATCAAGGGAGCAAGGAGTGCCTATATCAGGGAATAACCTTTGCATATAGTAATTACATTTGGTTGTTATCTTCTAGGACAGAGCTAACCCTTCTTTTTACCCAAATGCTGACAGGAGAAGGATTTGACATTCCCTTCCCTGCAGATAATTGAGCATGGAAGATTGTGTGTAGATCAGGTCAGGAGATAACCTTTAAATGCTACAATTTAGCCATTCTTGTGTGAGAGGATTGAACTGTCTATCTATCACATAACCTATAATATTACATTCCTAGTAGATATTAGGTATGTAGAGAAACTTCCCAACAGAGAGAGAGAGAGAGAGAGAGAGAGAGAGAGAGAGAGAGAGACCACCGGGAGGATACGGTGTGTATATCCATAGGATTGTGGCTTGAGAGAGAGAGAGAGAGAGCACCGGGAGGATACGGTGAGTATACCCACAGGATTGTGGCTTGAGAGAGAGAGAGCACCGGGAAGATACGGTGTGTATACCCATAGGATTGTGGCTTGAGAGAGAGAGAGAGAGCACCGGGAGGATACGGTGTGTATACCCACAGGATTGTGGCTTGAGAGAGAGAGAGAGAGAGAGCACCGGGAGGATACGGTGTGTATACCCACAGGATTGTGGCTTGTGTGAACACTGATTGTGGTCAGTGTGTAATGGTAAGTGATCAGAACTGCCCCCTTCACTATGAGGAGGAGGGTAGCATAGTCTGGGCCAGATTGCCGTGAGACTATAAGGTGAGATCATAGGATGTAACATGGAATTCCTTAGTAATCAGTGAGTATTCCTAGTAATCCTATAGATTTAGTGGTGTTTTTGATGATATGAGCTTGTATATTGCTAATTCCCCATCCCCAGGAAGGTACCTAGGTACTGTGGTAAGTAGGCTCTGGGGAGGGAGATGGTTACGTGTGACGGGGTGGCAGGTCAGCAGGGTGCGAGTAAGAGTGAGGAACCTGTTTTACGTGACTGGTGGTCAGCTGTACCTCTCTCGCCTTTTTCCCTCCAGCAACATTCACCTCTTCTTGGGGAGGACTGGACCAACCATGAATCTGTGGACCCTTGGGAATGCGAGGTAGAAACTGGACAGCATCCCTTTAAGTCCGAGTACGTAGATGACGAGACTCCGCCCACCTTGAACGTGGACACGTTAAAAGAAGGAGGATCCTGGAAGACGCCGGAATACTTTCCCCCGGAGGACGAGAGCGGTGTGGAGTGGAGGTCGAGCACGGAGCAGAGCATGAGCGGACGAGTGGAAGACAACAAGCCAGGAGGCCAACGTTCCCGCGAAGCGCCCCGCCACGCTCCCGCGGGAGGAGCGTGGCTTTCCAAGGTACGGGGCAAAGTTGCGGGGTGGGCGGGTTGGAGTGGTTAGACCACTGTGAATACACCGCCTAGTCGTTCCCCTGAAACCCTTCCCTCACGAGCACTGCTACCGTTCGTTTACTTAAAGCTATCACCAGGTTTCCCTCACTCCTGGCCCCTGTGCGGAGCGTCTTGAACGTCTCCCTAATATAGTCTCTTTATTTCCTTTCCTTTTTGGTGGCACTCTCCCGGACTTCGCCTGGAGACCGGCGTTGACGACTTCACTCTGGCTGCACCCGGACAACGCCGGAACACCCTGGAACTACCCGGTTTTCCACGAGGCGTCAGAACGGAGCCCGACGAGATTGCCCGAATAAGACTGACCAGTCGTAGAAAGAAAGCTTACTTGAAAATAAAACCCTCTCTAAAAGCACTTTTCAAGCCTTCTGATTCCGTTTCTGACCCGGTAAACCCCACCCCAGTACAAGTGGTGTCAGAAGTGGGATTGCCAACTGAGTCCGTCTGTAATTCCGAGATGGACGCCCTTATCCAACATTTAATCAAAGGACAAGAAAAACTGGAGTGGGCCGTAGAGAGACAGTTAACGGCGGCTCAGGCTGACAGAGACCTGTTTAAAAACACTGTCACAGCCCAACTGGAGTGTATGCAGAAAAACGTAACGACTCCTACGGGTGTAGTGCATGTAGAGAGCAGAAGCCATACACCTAGTCCTTCAGGAATCGCCCTACAGAAATATGTCCATGGCGAAGACCCGGATGCATTTCTTATGAACTTTGAAAGGGCTGCTAGAGCCCTAGGTTGGGCGGAAGAAAAATGGCCGTTTTTTCTTGCTCCATTGTTAACCGGAGAAGCCCAGTTCGCATACCAGGTAGCCAACCCTGCAGGAAACGCTCCCTATGCTCTTATTAAAAATGTGATCCTGGACCATTTAGGGCTAGACCCTGAAGCGTACCGGGTGCGGTTTCGAAAGGAGAAGGGTGTTGCTGGCGAGAACCCTAAAACAATGTTCTTCCGACTAAAAATGATGGCCGACAAGTGGCTGAAGCCGGAGACCAGCACAAAAGAAGACATACTAGCAAAGATCTATTTGGAGCAGTTTATGGAGGCCCTCCCATATGGGTCGCAGAGGTGGTTGAGACAACATTCCGGCCTGACCGTAGAACAGGCTATCGAAATGGCTGCCAATTATGCCAGAGCCCAACCCCGTGGAACTGGCTGGGAAATCGAAAGACATTCTAAACAAGCACCACCTCCAAAAATGGAAAAGAAAAGCAAACCGACAATGGACTCAGTTAGACCCAGACCGTTGAGAATGGAGTCTCCTATGACGCGCGGACCGCAATGCTTTGAGTGTGGCGAATGGGGCCACATTGCCCGACTGTGCCCTCGAAAACATCAGACGGAGGAACCCATGGAAGTAGGCTATCTTCCGAAAACGGTCCTGTACTCCGCCGAGATGGGAACATCATTTTATGTGAGTATAACCATTAATGACAATGAGGTGAGGGCTCTGTTGGATTATGGCTGTAGACAGTCCGTGGTACAAGAACGCCTGGTGCACCCCAAACAGTACCTCCCCAACACTCTAGTACATATTCGATGTGTCCATGGAGATGTCAAGCCGTACCCCTTAGCACAAGTTGTCATACGGCCAAAAGACAAACCTGCCTGTTTGGTGAAAGTGGGGGTTGTGGACTCTCTGCCCGAAGACGTAATATTGGGGGTAGACAATCCTGAGTTCCTCGCGCTGTTTCGAAAGAGGTTGAGCCTTCGGTGTCCAACGCCGCGGGACCCTAAACCAGCACTCCTAATGCCTGATCCTTGGGTTATGGATCGTAATTTCAAATTCGCACAATCTGAAGATAGAACACTGTACAATGCATGGGAAGCTGCACACACTGCACAGGATAACCCAGACACTCCGTTTCCACGATTTGTTATAAGAAAATACCTCTTGTATCGTGAAGCAGAAGAGGGGAGTACACCACAACTCCTGGTACCGGTATCTTTTAGGGAACAAGTGTTGTTTTTCGCCCATGCACATTTAACAGCAGGACACGCCGGTAAGGAAAAGACCATGGAGAGCATACTACGGCATTTCTACTGGCCAGGTATTTATAAAGATGTGCAGGAATATTGCAGGAAATGTGATATTTGTCAAAGACGAAACACGCACAGACCCCCAGCTGCACCTTTACAGCCCATGCCCATTGTCGGAGTGCCTTTTGAAAGGGTAGGGATGGACTTGATCGGGCCTCTACCCAAGTCTTCGAGGGGACATCAGTACGCTTTGGTACTAGTAGATTACGCCACCAGGTTTATAGAGGCATTTCCTTTACGTGCACCTAACACCGCTAATGTCTCAGAGAAATTGGTAGAGCTTTTCGCCCGTGTTGGATTTCCAAAAGAGATCCTTACAGATCAAGGAACTCCCTTTACATCTCGCTTGATGAGGGAAGTGTGCAAATCCTTCAGTATACAGCACATAAAAACATCGGTTTATCACCCTCAAACCGATGGCCTAGTGGAGCGCTACAATCAGTCTCTGAAGTCTACCTTGAAGAAATTGCTGTCTACGGAAGGGCCTACCTGGGATCGACTACTTCCTTTGGCACTATACGTGCTTAGGGCGCAAAAACAAAGTAGCCTAGGATGTTCAGCTTTCGAACTACTGTATGGTAGACTCCCAGATCCTTTCTGGAAATCACAAAAGAAACATGGGAAACCCAGGAAGCCGAAGAACAGAAGTCTCTTCTGGAATACACCTCACAGCTAAGGGCCAAACTGGCCAAACTCAGAGGCCTGGCTGGGACCAACTTAGAACAACAAAAAGAGAAACAAAAGCGGTACTACGACCGAGGAACCAAGTTGAGAACCCTCAAGATAGGAGATTGGGCGCTTGTACTTCTTCCTACTATTGCCAACAAAAAGGAGTGGATGGGACCATACGAAGTGGTAGACACGATAGGAAACACCACCTATAGGTTACGCCTTACACCTAGCAAAACTCAGAGTTACCATATTAACCTACTGAAAAAATGGATCGGCCCTCTACCACGGAACAACAACATGGTGCAACCCCTGAAGTCCAAAAATACGTCCACTCTGGAACTCCTGGTCATTAACCCTGATCTGCCGGGAAAGATGAAAGAAAGCCTCACGGAGGTCCTAAAACCACTGTCTCCTATCTTTTCAGACCTTCCCGGCAAGACTACATTGGTGGAACATTGTATCGAGACACTCCCCGGAAAAATAGTGAAACAGCGGCCATATCGGATTCCAGCTGCCAGACGCGCGGATGTGAGGAAAGAAGTCCTGGATATGTTAAACCTAGGAGTGATCCGACCGTCGAAAAGTGACTGGGCATCTCCGATTGTGATGGTACCAAAACCCGACGGATCCAAGAGGTTTTGCATGGATTTTAGGGCTCTTAATGCAATATCAACATTTGACGCATATCCCATACCCAGGGTTGATGAGTTGGTGGAAAAACTGGGTGACGCTGTGTTCATCACCACTCTCGATCTCACTAAAGGCTATTGGCAGGTGCCCCTTTGTGAACAAGACCGAAAGAAGACCGCCTTCTGTACAGAAGAAGGCCTTTATGAGTTTACAGTCCTGCCTTTCGGTCTCCACGGTGCCCCGGCCACTTTTCAGAGACTCATGAACTGTGTGTTAAAGCCCTATACGTCATTTAGCTCAGCCTATCTAGATGACATTGTTATCTACAGTAAGACCTGGGAGGAACATCTGAAGCACGTCCACACCATCTTGACAGCGTTGCAACGAGCAGGCTTACATGTCAATGCAAAGAAATCCCGGGCAGCGTTCACTCGAGTCAACTACCTGGGATATGTGTTGGGTGAAGGTACCATCGCTCCGCAGGCTTAGAAGATCAAAGCCATAAAAAAAACAGGTTTCCCGAGCAACAAAAGAGACGTGCGTGCATTTCTCGGTTTGATCGGATACTATAGGCGGTTTATTCCGAACTTTGCGGAAATCGCCGCCCCACTCACTGATCTTCTGAGAAAGAACGTCAAACCCAAAGAAATTCAACAGCCTTCCCAGGAAGCCATGGATGCCTTTGAACAGTTAAAGAACATCATAACCAGCGCCCCTGTGTTGGAATCACCCAACTTTGAAAAAACATTTGTTCTTGCCACAGACGCATCCAATGTCGGGTTAGGGGCTGTGCTGTCACAACGAGGAGAAGATGGGGTCTAACATCCCATATTGTATGCCAGCAGGAAACTCTTTCCTAGAGAATGTAAATATTCCACAGTGGAACGCGAGTGTCTGGCCATTAAATGGGCCATTGAAAAACTGCAATACTATTTAGAGGGGAACCTTTCATCCTCCTTACGGACCATGCACCTCTAAAGTGGATGTACCAAAACCGGACTGTGAATCCCAGGGTTCTTAGATGGTTCCTTTCTCTGCAGCCCTACTCTTTTGAGGTTCAGCACAAAAAGGGCAAAGACAATGGCAACGCTAACTTCCTTTCTCGTGTCTTTCCTCTCCCCGATCGGGAGAATCCAGGGGGGGAGGTGTGTGACGGGGTGGCGGGTCAGCAGGGTGCGAGTAAGAGTGAGGAACCTGTTTTACGTGACTGGTGGTCAGCTGTACCTCTCTCGCCTTTTTCCCTCCAGCAACATTCACCTCTTCTTGGGGAGGACTGGACCAACCATGAATCTGTGGACCCTTGGGAATGCGAGGTAGAAACTGGACAGCATCCCTTTAAGTCCGAGTACGTAGATGACGAGACTCCGCTCACCTTGAACGTGGACACGTTAAAAGAAGGAGGATCCTGGAAGACGCCGGAATACTTTCCCCCGGAGGACGAGAGCGGTGTGGAGTGGAGGTCGAGCACGGAGCAGAGCATGAGCGGACGAGTGGAAGACAACAAGCCAGGAGGCCAACGTTCCCGCGAAGCGCCCCGCCACGCTCCCGCGGGAGGAGCGTGGCTTTCCAAGGTACGGGGCAAAGTTGCGGGGTGGGCGGGTTGGAGTGGTTAGACCACTGTGAATACACCGCCTAGTCGTTCCCCTGAAACCCTTCCCTCACGAGCACTGCTACCGTTCGTTTACTTAAAGCTATCACCAGGTTTCCCTCACTCCTGGCCCCTGTGCGGAGCGTCTTGAACGTCTCCCTAATATAGTCTCTTTATTTCCTTTCCTTTTTGGTGGCACTCTCCCGGACTTCGCCTGGAGACCGGCGTTGACGACTTCACTCTGGCTGCACCCGGACAACGCCGGAACACCCTGGAACTACCCGGTTTTCCACGAGGCGTCAGAACGGAGCCCGACGAGATTGCCCGAATAAGACTGACCAGTCGTAGAAAGAAAGCTTACTTGAAAATAAAACCCTCTCTAAAAGCACTTTTCAAGACTTCTGATTCCGTTTCTGACCCGGTAAACCCCACCCCAGTACAAGTGGTGTCAGAAGTGGGATTGCCAACTGAGTCCGTCTGTAATTCCGAGATGGACGCCCTTATCCAACATTTAATCAAAGGACAAGAAAAACTGGAGTGGGCCGTAGAGAGACAGTTAACGGCGGCTCAGGCTGACAGAGACCTGTTTAAAAACACTGTCACAGCCCAACTGGAGTGTATGCAGAAAAACGTAACGACTCCTACGGGTGTAGTGCATGTAGAGAGCAGAAGCCATACACCTAGTCCTTCAGGAATCGCCCTACAGAAATATGTCCATGGCGAAGACCCGGATGCATTTCTTATGAACTTTGAAAGGGCTGCTAGAGCCCTAGGTTGGGCGGAAGAAAAATGGCCGTTTTTTCTTGCTCCATTGTTAACCGGAGAAGCCCAGTTCGCATACCAGGTAGCCAACCCTGCAGGAAACGCTCCCTATGCTCTTATTAAAAATGTGATCCTGGACCATTTAGGGCTAGACCCTGAAGCGTACCGGGTGCGGTTTCGAAAGGAGAAGGGTGTTGCTGGCGAGAACCCTAAAACAATGTTCTTCCGACTAAAAATGATGGCCGACAAGTGGCTGAAGCCGGAGACCAGCACAAAAGAAGACATACTAGCAAAGATCTATTTGGAGCAGTTTATGGAGGCCCTCCCATATGGGTCGCAGAGGTGGTTGAGACAACATTCCGGCCTGACCGTAGAACAGGCTATCGAAATGGCTGCCAATTATGCCAGAGCCCAACCCCGTGGAACTGGCTGGGAAATCGAAAGACATTCTAAACAAGCACCACCTCCAAAAATGGAAAAGAAAAGCAAACCGACAATGGACTCAGTTAGACCCAGACCGTTGAGAATGGAGTCTCCTATGACGCGCGGACCGCAATGCTTTGAGTGTGGCGAATGGGGCCACATTGCCCGACTGTGCCCTCGAAAACATCAGACGGAGGAACCCATGGAAGTAGGCTATCTTCCGAAAACGGTCCTGTACTCCGCCGAGATGGGAACATCATTTTATGTGAGTATAACCATTAATGACAATGAGGTGAGGGCTCTGTTGGATTATGGCTGTAGACAGTCCGTGGTACAAGAACGCCTGGTGCACCCCAAACAGTACCTCCCCAACACTCTAGTACATATTCGATGTGTCCATGGAGATGTCAAGCCGTACCCCTTAGCACAAGTTGTCATACGGCCAAAAGACAAACCTGCCTGTTTGGTGAAAGTGGGGGTTGTGGACTCTCTGCCCGAAGACGTAATATTGGGGGTAGACAATCCTGAGTTCCTCGCGCTGTTTCGAAAGAGGTTGAGCCTTCGGTGTCCAACGCCGCGGGACCCTAAACCAGCACTCCTAATGCCTGATCCTTGGGTTATGGATCGTAATTTCAAATTCGCACAATCTGAAGATAGAACACTGTACAATGCATGGGAAGCTGCACACACTGCACAGGATAACCCAGACACTCCGTTTCCACGATTTGTTATAAGAAAATACCTCTTGTATCGTGAAGCAGAAGAGGGGAGTACACCACAACTCCTGGTACCGGTATCTTTTAGGGAACAAGTGTTGTTTTTCGCCCATGCACATTTAACAGCAGGACACGCCGGTAAGGAAAAGACCATGGAGAGCATACTACGGCATTTCTACTGGCCAGGTATTTATAAAGATGTGCAGGAATATTGCAGGAAATGTGATATTTGTCAAAGACGAAACACGCACAGACCCCCAGCTGCACCTTTACAGCCCATGCCCATTGTCGGAGTGCCTTTTGAAAGGGTAGGGATGGACTTGATCGGGCCTCTACCCAAGTCTTCGAGGGGACATCAGTACGCTTTGGTACTAGTAGATTACGCCACCAGGTTTATAGAGGCATTTCCTTTACGTGCACCTAACACCGCTAATGTCTCAGAGAAATTGGTAGAGCTTTTCGCCCGTGTTGGATTTCCAAAAGAGATCCTTACAGATCAAGGAACTCCCTTTACATCTCGCTTGATGAGGGAAGTGTGCAAATCCTTCAGTATACAGCACATAAAAACATCGGTTTATCACCCTCAAACCGATGGCCTAGTGGAGCGCTACAATCAGTCTCTGAAGTCTACCTTGAAGAAATTGCTGTCTACGGAAGGGCCTACCTGGGATCGACTACTTCCTTTGGCACTATACGTGCTTAGGGCGCAAAAACAAAGTAGCCTAGGATGTTCAGCTTTCGAACTACTGTATGGTAGACTCCCAGATCCTTTCTGGAAATCACAAAAGAAACATGGGAAACCCAGGAAGCCGAAGAACAGAAGTCTCTTCTGGAATACACCTCACAGCTAAGGGCCAAACTGGCCAAACTCAGAGGCCTGGCTGGGACCAACTTAGAACAACAAAAAGAGAAACAAAAGCGGTACTACGACCGAGGAACCAAGTTGAGAACCCTCAAGATAGGAGATTGGGCGCTTGTACTTCTTCCTACTATTGCCAACAAAAAGGAGTGGATGGGACCATACGAAGTGGTAGACACGATAGGAAACACCACCTATAGGTTACGCCTTACACCTAGCAAAACTCAGAGTTACCATATTAACCTACTGAAAAAATGGATCGGCCCTCTACCACGGAACAACAACATGGTGCAACCCCTGAAGTCCAAAAATACGTCCACTCTGGAACTCCTGGTCATTAACCCTGATCTGCCGGGAAAGATGAAAGAAAGCCTCACGGAGGTCCTAAAACCACTGTCTCCTATCTTTTCAGACCTTCCCGGCAAGACTACATTGGTGGAACATTGTACCGAGACACTCCCCGGAAAAATAGTGAAACAGCGGCCATATCGGATTCCAGCTGCCAGACGCGCGGATGTGAGGAAAGAAGTCCTGGATATGTTAAACCTAGGAGTGATCCGACCGTCGAAAAGTGACTGGGCATCTCCGATTGTGATGGTACCAAAACCCGACGGATCCAAGAGGTTTTGCATGGATTTTAGGGCTCTTAATGCAATATCAACATTTGACGCATATCCCATACCCAGGGTTGATGAGTTGGTGGAAAAACTGGGTGACGCTGTGTTCATCACCACTCTCGATCTCACTAAAGGCTATTGGCAGGTGCCCCTTTGTGAACAAGACCGAAAGAAGACCGCCTTCTGTACAGAAGAAGGCCTTTATGAGTTTACAGTCCTGCCTTTCGGTCTCCACGGTGCCCCGGCCACTTTTCAGAGACTCATGAACTGTGTGTTAAAGCCCTATACGTCATTTAGCTCAGCCTATCTAGATGACATTGTTATCTACAGTAAGACCTGGGAGGAACATCTGAAGCACGTCCACACCATCTTGACAGCGTTGCAACGAGCAGGCTTACATGTCAATGCAAAGAAATCCCGGGCAGCGTTCACTCGAGTCAACTACCTGGGATATGTGTTGGGTGAAGGTACCATCGCTCCGCAGGCTTAGAAGATCAAAGCCATAAAAAAAACAGGTTTCCCGAGCAACAAAAGAGACGTGCGTGCATTTCTCGGTTTGATCGGATACTATAGGCGGTTTATTCCGAACTTTGCGGAAATCGCCGCCCCACTCACTGATCTTCTGAGAAAGAACGTCAAACCCAAAGAAATTCAACAGCCTTCCCAGGAAGCCATGGATGCCTTTGAACAGTTAAAGAACATCATAACCAGCGCCCCTGTGTTGGAATCACCCAACTTTGAAAAAACATTTGTTCTTGCCACAGACGCATCCAATGTCGGGTTAGGGGCTGTGCTGTCACAACGAGGAGAAGATGGGGTCTAACATCCCATATTGTATGCCAGCAGGAAACTCTTTCCTAGAGAATGTAAATATTCCACAGTGGAACGCGAGTGTCTGGCCATTAAATGGGCCATTGAAAAACTGCAATACTATTTAGAGGGGAACCTTTCATCCTCCTTACGGACCATGCACCTCTAAAGTGGATGTACCAAAACCGGACTGTGAATCCCAGGGTTCTTAGATGGTTCCTTTCTCTGCAGCCCTACTCTTTTGAGGTTCAGCACAAAAAGGGCAAAGACAATGGCAACGCTAACTTCCTTTCTCGTGTCTTTCCTCTCCCCGATCGGGAGAATCCAGGGGGGGAGGTGTGTGACGGGGTGGCGGGTCAGCAGGGTGCGAGTAAGAGTGAGGAACCTGTTTTACGTGACTGGTGGTCAGCTGTACCTCTCTCGCCTTTTTCCCTCCAGCAACATTCACCTCTTCTTGGGGAGGACTGGACCAACCATGAATCTGTGGACCCTTGGGAATGCGAGGTAGAAACTGGACAGCATCCCTTTAAGTCCGAGTACGTAGATGACGAGACTCCGCCCACCTTGAACGTGGACACGTTAAAAGAAGGAGGATCCCGGAAGACGCCGGAATACTTTCCCCCGGAGAACGAGAGCGGTGTGGAGTGGAGGTCGAGCACGGAGCAGAGCACGAGCGGACGAGTGGAAGACAACAAGCCAGGAGGCCAACGTTCCCGCGAAGCGCCCCGCCACGCTCCCGCGGGAAGAGCGTGGCTTTCCAAGGTACGGGGCAAAGTTGCGGGGTGGGCGGGTTAGAGTGGTTAGACCACTGTGAATACACCGCCTAGTCGTTCCCCTGAAACCCTTCCCTCACGAGCACTGCTACCGTTCGTTTACTTAAAGCTATCACCAGGTTTCCCTCACTCCCGGCCCCTGTGCGGAGTGTCTTGAACGTCTCCCTAATATAGTCTCTTTATTTCCTTTCCTTTTTGGTGGCACTCTCCCGGACTTCGCCTGGAGACCGGCGTTGACAACTTCACTCTGGCTGCACCCGGACAACGCCGGAACACCCTGGAACTACCCGGTTTTCCACGAGGCGTCAGAACGGAGCCCGACGAGATTGCCCGAATAAGACTGACCAGTCGTAGAAAGAAAGCTTACTTGAAAATAAAACCCTCTCTAAAAGCACTTTTCAAGCCTTCTGATTCAGTTTCTGACCCGGTAAACCCCACCCCAGTACATTACGTTTCGGCTGGATTGGTGGTGTCTTGGTGAGCTGGTGATATCTGGTCTGAAAATCCGGTTGTTACAATCTTCAATGAAGGCGGAAGGTCTCATTTCTTTGCAACAGAATTGATAACCTTGCTTATTTTGTAAGGGCCAATAAAATGAGGTTTTGAATTTACAGGATCCTTTCACAGCAGTGTCTATGATGGATAACCACACCTAATTTCCTATTGCGTACGTAGGATGAAAACGTAGACGGAAATCCGCCTTTTCCTTGTATACAGACTGAGCCCTCTCTAGAGTCTTTGTGGCTTATTTCTGTATATCATGTAGGTTCTTCACGAGTTCACAAGCAGCAGGTGTGGGATTAGAGAGAGGAGGGGGTAACAACATGAACCTGGGGTAAAATCCATAGTTGCAAAAAGGAGAAAAAGAGAGCAATCAGCACAAGAACTGTCAGCTACACAGAAGAAAAGGGTTTACCATACAGTGAGACAACTGCTACTCTCGATAACACACATTATACCCTAGGGAAGAGCCAAGTCTTAATTTTTTTGCGGAACAGCAGCAGACTTTGTGTCCTAATTTCCAAAGGGAGGGAATTCGAGAGGCGAGCTGCTGCCACGCTAAAGGCTCTCCCTCCCAGGGTCACCCTCCTTATATTGGGAATTCTAACACAATTGGCTGAGAATAGTACTCCTAACTACTGTTGTTCTTGCCTGATCAAGTAGCCGTGACAGCACCTTCCGAAGACCACGGAAAAACAACTTCCCACCAGTTTATTAACGTGGGTCTCCAGATTGAGATTTTCCTAAAAACTGACCCCCGATTGCGCACCGTGTTTACTGGTGTCAGTATACCATCTGATGTTAGTGGCCAGAAGTCTGTTGGCAGGCTTCGCATGACCCCCCCACCTTGCACTGAAAAATCTCAGGTTTTCCACTGTTAAACTGGAGTGAATTTTTCTTCAGCCATTTCGTCATTTCATGCATGCAGTCATGAAAGCAGTTCAGTGATTCTGCCTGCTCCTCATCAAGGGATATCAAAAGCTGTGTAACATCCGCATAATTAATCACACTGATATTATGCATTTAATGATTCCCAGCAAAAGGTGCATATAGGCATTGAACAAAATGGGGCTGATTGACGAACCCTGAGGAACCCCATGTAGGACTTTCACCAGTTCCGATTTGTACGGAGGGAGTGCCACCGCCTGCTATCTATCAGACAGATAGGAACGCAGCCACCTGATTGCTACTCCTTTTACCCCAAAGGTCTCCAATCTTGAGAGCAGAATGTCATGGTTTACCGTATCGAATGCAGTGGACAGGTCCAGCAGAATTAGAATTGCCGATTGACCCCTGTCCGCCCGCATTCGAAGGTTATCCAACACCACCACCAAAGCTGACTCTGTCCCATGACCTGGTCGAAAACCGAACTGTTCCTCTTCCAGAATGTTATTCGTCTCCAAAAAAAGAGACAGGGCCCTACTAACCATCCGTTCCACAATCTTGATCGAGTAGGGCAGGAGGGAGATAGGTCGGTAGTTCTTATAACAACACGGGTCAAGGGTAGGTTTTTTAAAAAGTGGCGTGATAACAGCCTACTTCCAGCTGACAGGCACAGTACCTGTATTGAGGGACTGGCAGCAAATCTGACACAGAATGGCGAAGATCTCTGAACCAAATACCTTCATCAGTTTATGGGGCAGTGGATCCGATCAAGAGCCGGAGGAGACTCCTAAGGCCACTCTGGTGAACTCCTCCTCCGAAGGGATCAGAAAATTATCCAACGAGGGACCAGGTGCAGCCAGCTTACCAGCTTCCTTTTGTGTGCCTCCTGCCCCTTCACTTTGAGCTAGCGAGGTGGGTTGAGAGAGATCCTTCATACTTGCCACAATTTTATTTATTTTTTCTCCCAAAAAAGAGTGCCAGGTAATCGCACAACTCCTGAGAGGGTTTAATTTTGCTACTGATACACTCAGGGTTGGTCATACCTTTCAATATTCTAAATATATCCCTGAATTTATTGGAACTTTTTAGTATAGTGGATGCAAAATACTCTGCCTTGGCTGACATTATTTCTTACTTATATTTTATTATGGTGCACCTCCAGCTTATTCTGTCTTTTTCCGAGTATTCCCTCCTCCACTGCTCTCGGTCATTTTACACGAGAGCTTGAAACTCCTCAATCTCTCTGTGTACCAGGGTGCTGATGGATTTCCTCTTTTCTTATTGACTTTAAGAGGGGTGAGCTGATCCAGTTTCGTGATTAGATGTTCACTGAAAGTCGTATAGTTCTCTATGATCTGCTTCTCGGAGTTAAACAGATCCCCTATATGAAACAGGGGTTTCATATAGTTAGTAGAAGAATGACAGCTGTTGTTATAAGAAAATGAAGCTATTGATATAAATGTGTCCCAGTCTGATGGGGTATACAGAAGCTGACATCTTATGTATTGTTCTAAACAAACACTGGTTTGCCCTTTCAGTCTGACCATCGGTTTGAGGGTAATGGCCAGATTCATATCTGACATCGATCTGCAAACAAGCACCCAACCCCTTCCAGAAGTTGGAGATGAATTGAGATCCACAGTCTGATACCATAACAGAAGCAAGGCCATGTAACCGAACTATATGCTGTACAAACAAGGGAGCCAACTGTTTGGAAGTAGGGATTGCCTTCAAAGGGACAAAGTGTCCCATCTTGGTCAATAGGTCCACAACTACCAAGAAAGTTGTTTTGCCATGCGTGGTTTAAGGTAAATCAACAATGAAATCCATAGATATGGTATGCCATGGACTAGGAGAAGTGAGCAAAGGGTGTGGTAATCCTACAGGGGACTGATGGGATGTTTACCATTGAGCACATACATGGCATGTCTGGATATAATGCTTGGTTGTCAGTTGCCATATTGGGCCACCAAAAGTGTTGTCAAAAAGATCAAGGGCCAGCTGTACGACCGTTTTTGCACACACAAACGGGAGATCGGCCCGTCTGCGACAGCAAAAAAGTGTCCTGGCATGTACAAACGCTACTTTGCGAGTCACTGACTCGCAAAATAGCATTGGCAACTCTTGCTATTAGGAAGAGGCGTCCCAAGGGCAAGGATGCTTCCTACCGTCATTTGTGATCAGGGCCGGCTTTAGAGTAGTGCGACTGGTGCAGCCGCACTGGGTGTTGACCTGTGGAGGGGGGCGCTGACTTCAGAGGGTAGCGCTGTGTTTAGCAGTATCTTATGACTGGAGAGATGAGGGGCACATTTGCCTGGTAGTAGTTAGAGAATCCGGAGAGGAGGTCATGGGGCGTTGAGGAGCACCAAAAGCGATTGTTGCACCGGGCACCACCCAGCGCTAAAGCTGGTCCTGTTTGCATCTACCTCTACAACAAAGGGTCGAAAAGGGTCTCGGTGTTTTAATAAAGGAGCCTGAGTAAAGGCCTCTTTCAACTTACAGAAAGCCTCCTCAGCTGCAGGGGGCCATACCAATGTAACTTCTTTTTTTAACACTTTGGTTATGGGAGAAGCTAGTTCTGAGAAGTCCTCAATAGAGAACCTACAAAAATTTTAAAATCATAGAAAACTTTGTATATCTCCCACGTTTTTGGGGGATTGCCAGTGAGTAATTTCTGCCACTTTCTGGGAATCCATACTATTCCCCTGAGGGGGCAAAACGAACCCTAAAAAACATACTTGAGAGGTATGGAAGTGACACTTGTCCAATTTTCAATAAAAATGATTGTCTCGAAGTCTCTCATGAACACTCCTAGCATGTTCTTCCTGCTCTTAACTGAAGAGGAGTAAATCAGGATATTATCAATATATGCAATTGCATATAAATCCAACATGTCTTTTTAAAATGTATTTAAAAAATATTTTATTGGCATTTAAATATACATATTGACCATCGTTACATCAGTGGAATATTTTGTAGTGCATACAATAGATGACAGAAACATACTTTGTAGAGGTGTATCTTTTACATTCATTATTAGGTTCCAAGACCCCTTGGCATTTATTGTTGTGTTATGCGTTGTAGCATATTCTCGGTCTATCTCCCCATTATGGTCAATCTCTATCTTTCAACCCCTGTTCTTCTTGTGGTGGTTTGCAGATATCACCACGGAATCGATTCCAGTTCCCCCACACCTGAGCCCATTTTTTGGGGAAACCCATTGGCTGTAGACTGACTTCTCAGTTATCATCGTGCCATCCATATCACAGCACCACTGCCAATGTGTCGAGGTCACTCCCGAACGCCAGTGTTGTGCTATATTACGCTTCGCTAATGCCAGACCTAGTGTTACCCAATCTTGAGCTGCGTGATTTAAGTCTGTGGGCTCCCAAATGTTAAGTAAACATCTTTTTGTTCCGGTGTGATCCCCACTCCGGTGACTTGCGACATTGTTCGCAGGATGGTCTCTCAGAAGCAAGTGATTACCGGGCAATACCAGATCACGTGCCAGAAGGTGCCTATGGCGCCACATTGTCTGAGGCGCCCTACCTAGCTTATGCAGCAGGAGTCGTGTGTAATAGATGGAATGTAGAATTTTTATTTGCACTAGTTTTAATGTAGAAGGTATTGCAACTTCCGTTTGGCACGCCAGGGCTGTCTGCCAGTTCTCCTCATCAAGCTCTCCCATGTCTATTTCCCACCGTTTCTTAAGGGTTGCCGTGAGGTCCGGCAGATTATTTATTATTTTTCTGTACGTCAGAGAGATAGCTTTTTTACTTAGGTGATCTGTTAAGAGTCTGTCTTCCAGTGGTGAGGCTCCGGAAGCTGCTTGGCTGTGGATTCGCTGTCTAACCTGCGCATATCTGTAGGTTTTTGTCTGCGCCAGTTTGTAGGTGACCTGTAGTTGGGCAAACGGGATAACTTTGCCTTTTTTCCATAGGTCTCCCACTCTGGAGATGCCTATCTGGTCCCATTGTTGCAACCACTTGGTGTTTTGCAATTTTCCTAGTTCTTGGTGTCCCAAAATGGCATTGCTTGCGTGAGAGTCCCCTCCCATCCTAATGCTCGCTGTGCCGCATGCCAGATAGGTATTGTGGGGCCTGTGTGGGTTGTTCTTCTAGATCTATTATACAACGCCCCATGATCCCTTCTTTTTCTAGGAGATGCCTGCCCATATGGAATGCTGGGACTTCCTGTGGCGCATGAAGCCATTGGTCTATCACAATGAGCTATGAAGCCCAGTAGTACATTTGTATATGTGGGAGAGCTACACCTACGTCATACCAGCTTTTCACTAGTTTCTTCATGGCGATTTGGGCAGATATTCCGTCCCATAACAATTTATTTACTTCAGAGCTTATCATCATGAAGTAGGGGGGGGGCGGAAAAGGGGTATTTTGTAGGATACATAAGAATCTGGGCAGTGCCATCATTTTGAACAGAAGTATTAGGTTTCCTTAGAAAAGTTAGACTTAAAGCCTACTTTTTAGAACGAGAAACCATTGAACTAAAAAACATTAGTGGACTCAAGAACAAATCCAAATTCTTACCTGATAGTGTGCTACTCCCACCAGAGATCTTAATCTTTGAGAACCAGGTGTTAAGAGAATTGGATGATTTACAGAACAAGAAAATTTACTACAAAAACAACTGCAGTAAACTGGAGTTGACTGCATTAAAAAATCTTTCTTCCAATTCAGAAGTAACTGTGAGACCGGCTGACAAAGGCGGAGGAATTGTTTTATGGGAAACCTCTAAGTATGAACAGGAAGTCTTAAATCAGCTATTTAACCAATTACACTATAGACCCTTGGAGACCAATCCATCTCCGAGACTTAGGCAACAGATCTCAGAAATCACCCAAGAAGCTATGGAAGGGGGCTGGTTATGCAAAAATGAATTTGAGTTTCTTAACGATGAATCCAATGACAAAACCCCTCACATATATATATATTGCCTAAAGTGCATAAATCATTGACTGACCCTCCGGGAAGACCCATTGTGGCTGCATGTGGGTCAATTTTGGAGCCGTCAGCCAAGTATGTGGATGTATTTCTACTTCCTTTAGTTAGGAACATTCCTGCCTATGTAAGAGACACTATGGATTTGATATCGAAGGTGGAGGGGCTGAGTTTCAACCCCAATGAACAACTTTTGGCCACCTTTGATATCGAATCACTGTATACGAATATCCCACAGGATGAAGCCCTGGAGGTGATGAGGGTGGTGTTGGATTTGAGGGAACGTCCGCACCAAGTACCCACAGAATTTATAACCAGTCTGGCCAGACTGTGTTTGAAAAACAATTTCTTTAGTTTTAAAGAAAATCTATACTTACAAATCTCAGGAGTGGCTATGGGATGTTGTTTCTCGCTAGAGATAGCCAACCTGGTCATGGCCCAATTTGAGGATAGGTGGATATATAGCGACACCAACCCATTTAAACATCAGGTGGAGTTCTGGTGTCGCTATATAGACGACCTTTTTCTTATTTGGAAAGGGGACCAAATTGAACTATCTGAATTTCACAATTGGTTAAATTCACGAACTCTAGAATTCAATTTTACTGTGTCTTGTGACAAAGAAAAAATTAACTTTCTTGATGTGTATGTCCAACATGATGAAGGTCAGTTGGCTGTGAGTCTTTACACCAAACCTACAGATAAAAATACCTTATTACATTTTACCAGCAGCCACCCATGGTCTTTGAAAGAGAACCTGCCCTATGGTCAATTCCTCCGTGTGAGGAGGAACTGTAGTTCTAAAGAGGATTATTTCCTCAATGCTGAGAAATTAAAAAACAAACTGATATGGAGAGGTTATCCAAAAAGATTAGTGAAGGGGGCTTTAAAAAGGGCTTGGTACACTCCACGAGAAACACTCTTGGTACCTAAAACACATGATAAAAATAAGACACCTCTCACATGTGTACTAACGTATGACCCAAGAGCCAACAAGGTGAAACAAGCATTTACAATGCAACGGTTTCGCCTTTGGAAAAGTTTGACCCATTGGCATTGTAAATGACAAAATTTGTATTCATGTGTTGGTTTTGAAAACAGATAAATAAATGGCAGTGTCATTTACATTGCCAATAGCTCTAAATGTTCCAAAGGCTAAACCGTTGCATTGTAAATGCTTGTTCCAGACACGCGTTCCTCACTGAGGAAACAGTAGCAACATTCATGTCCTCCTGTCTTGCAGCAGGTTACCAACAGTCACAATCCTCAGAGCACAGCCTTCAATCTAAAACACGAACATCGCGAAACACCACAGTCAGGCATTTCCAAGAAAAGCAGTATCTTCTGGGTTAAAATGAATTCCGGAAAAGCGCTTGCAACAAATCTTTACCTCCTTTGACAGCTGCCCAAGCCGGGGTCCGTAATTAGCGCTACTGTTTTCACTGTCTTAATTCGTCATCCTGCGTCGGATTAAAAGGTGACCCAACCTGTCTGGATTGAAGCATCCAGATCAGAGATCACTGCAGCAGAAGCTTTCCACCACAAAGCCACCTAACCCAATAATTCAGCTGCTGAGGACGATCTGGGCTGAAACAGTGAAGGCAGGCAACTGTAAGGAAGGCACAGTGCTATGGGAGCTGGTTGGAAGAAACTTTATGTTTGCCACTTGTCTGTTTAGATCTTAACGTGCAAGTTTCTGCACTGAAAAAACGATAGTGGGTGTGGGTTTTTTTTGGTGTGTTTTTATGACCGCACGCGCAGACGTGGGTTTCGATGGAAACACTTGCTCCATCATCTAATGAAAACCTGCCACTGCCATCAAGTAGGTTTACATTCCCGGCCAGGTCCGGTTGCAGCACTCAACACATTCCTCTTCCACCACGTTCGACTCCACCTAGGAGCACGTTCTGCGCAGACTAACCTTTGCCACATCGCCGGCTGCCTGGCGTGCCTTCATGCTTGGCAGAGTCATACCAAGTCTTCCACCCACAACCCGAGCCCGGCCACCTCGTTCGTCTCTCCAGGGACCGCAGCGTACTTCGTGTGGTAGAAACCTCTCATGACTAAGAAGTAGGTCACAGGTTATTCGAGAGGGTTGAACTCAGCCGAAACCACCCTTAGCGCAAAGGAAGCATCCCAGGCTTCAGCCTCTCTGAAGGGAGGGTACAGGCAGCCACGAGCACAGAATGAATACGTCAGACGTGTCGGAAGCACGTCGCTGCTGCACTCCACCTGTGGGAGCGTGTAAATAGGCATGAGTGATTATGCACACGCTGAACAGGCTAACCCTACGCTAACAAGGTTGTCAACTACCAGTTACAATCTTACAGCAGCCTTCGATGTTAAAAGAAAAAAACAAGCATTGGCAAATCTTTTAAGTCTGGCCTTGGTAGGGTTGTGCGGGCGGAGGGACGGGGGGGGGGGGGAGCGGGACTAAGAAGAGCTGCGGGCGGGGGGAGGGAGCGGGACTAAGGAGAGCTGCGGGCGGTGGGGAGGGGGGGTGAGCGGGACTAAGGAGAGCTGCGGAGGGAGGGGGGGAGCGAGACTGGAACAGAGCAACAGGTTGTTTCGTGATTCGGGGGCGTGTTTGCGTGCTCTCCCCTTCCCATTGGCTGGAAGGTAAAATTCCAGCCAATGGGAAGAGGAGAGGTCGTGACTTAAAAAAAGACACGGAAACGCCCCCGAATCGCGTCAAGGCGGGCCCTGAACTCAGTGACGCTCCTCTCCTCCAATGGCTGGCCAGCATTTACGAGGCCAGCCAATGGAGAAGAGGGGCGTGTTCAGGCCCCATACTACTAACAAAAGATTTCGGCTCCGCCCACCCACTGCTTATGCAGTGGGACGGTAGACGAAACCTAAAAACTGATCCTTAACAACTGGAAATTAATTGAAAACTTGAGTATTCCAAAACCATTATTTGCCTTTAAAAAAGGTAAAAATATCCGGAACCAATTGGTGAAATCGGCCCCTCGTACAATAATACCCTTGAGAGACACCCGGAAGCTACTAAAGCTGCCACCAGTGGTTGGACATTTCCGTTGCCATAATTGTTTGGCATGCGAATCTACGAGAGATTCTAAGGAGATAACTATTAACGGGAAAGTCCACTATCAAAGATCCTTCTCGAATTGTAACACTAAAGGTACTGTATATTGCATAAAGTGTCCATGCGACAAATTTTACATAGGGCAAACAATGCAAGCAGTGAAGAAAAGAATATTACAGCACAAATCCAGAGTGAGATGCAACACTGCCGGGGCTCCGTTGGTGTTGCATTATCAGAGAAACAACCACTCTGAAACTGAGATGGAATGGTCAGTACTATGTACAGTAATAAACACTAACAGAAGGGAGACAGAAAAGAAACTCAACCGTTTAGAGGCCAGACTAATTGAAAAATACCAGACAGCAAGAACAGGTTTAAATGATAGAGACGAGGTTTGGTCACTATTACGATAACTTGGATTATGGTTTAGAGATATCCATAGGCTTAGCTGTAATACAGAAAATGGACTTGTGTATATAACAATTTTTTAAGTATGTTGTTTTTGTACTATGTAGACTGTGAAAGGTGATGGCATAACACGGGATATAAGGTATTCTCTTTCTATATTTTTTTTCTGTGAACAGTTAGTGTTCTACTTTTAGACGTTTTTTAAATATAACTCCATTATGTGCACTTTACAATTCCTTATACTTGTTTCCGATTATTTGTGACACGTATAATCAAGCTAGTTGCTTTCCTTTTCTTTACTGGTGGAACGATCGTGATACTTAGACTATGAACTACTGGGGAGTCCGGCTTCGCGTTATCATACTAAATCTCGCGAGCCCTGCTGGATGTGGGACGGAAGACGGGGCCCTCTAAAGGAACAGTCCGTCATTTCTGTTTACAGGCAGGAAACACAGATGGCGTTGTGAGCTTAGTGACAGAGCTCAGGGCGGCAGTGATTAAGACTTGGGATTCAGTACCGGCGTGGATCATTTGAAGAACCCCATGAATATGTTATGAGGTATGGATACATAGCTCCCGTGGCTGGCCCTTGTGTTGGCGTTCATTTGTTCAATTGTAGAAACGGGCGAAGGCACTTGAAACAGACCTTTGACACCGTGTAATTTACATTGCAGGCTTACGTTTTCCGCTGAGTTGTTAGCCCACCGTTAAGGATTTCAAAGCTAAAGGTAAGCTTGGTTGCTTGCCAAAACGGATTTTTGTACTCTTTTTACTTAGAACATGTATACATGGTCTTGTATTATATTGCTTTGTTTTGTAGCCCTTACGATTGAAAGTATTTGTGAATAGAAGGTGGATTCTGTACCTTTGGCTACAGTTATTTCGAACCGGGTATGTAATGTAGATATTATCAACACTTTAGGTGACCTAGGCTCATAATTTTTGGTTGCAACTGAAAGTGGCTGTAAGAAGTAGTTATGCTTGTTTAAGACGTGCTCTTGGTGGAGGGTCTATATATTCTCTCATCTCTATTAGTGTCTATTAGAATACACGCAAAATGGTGTTTATTTATTCAATGCCATACACCTTAGGATGAGATATTCGACATTGTAAATAGTCACACTGTAAATAGAATCACATGGTTTTGTGCATGGGAGGGTGATGTGTTATCCCAGTTAACTTATGGTCAATGATAATTGACTTTGTTTGTTTTAGGGTTCTAGTATGTTTGCCCTCGTAGTCCTGATGAGGCCTGGATTAAACAGAGGCTGAAACGCGTCGACACACACATTGGAAGACTCCAAAACAAGAGATCTGTCGAACATTGTTAAAAAAATTATTTAGGAGAGTGCTACTTAGAGAGAGGTTAAAAGTGGTTAAAACCTCACACACTCCCTTCGTTTTAGTTTTAGTTTTGTTTTGGTGATCTAATGTGAAGGAATGTTATGTTAAGGAATTATACATTTACATCCTTGTTTAAATCAGTGGGGCATTAGAACCGTGAGTTTGGTTCCAAAAAAAGTGTATACATGTAAGTATATGTGTTTTGTGTGTATATATGAATTGTGTACAGTTTTTGTTCAATGTGAGAGACCAATAATTAAGGGTTAATGTAGTTTAATTAAAAGAGAAAGTTAAACTACACATTTGATTTGTATTGCTCTGTGCGTTTGGTTATCCTTCTGGAGATACTCCTCGGTAAAAAAATTACTTCAATTAATTTGTGTTGAGAAGGATTCACTCAAGATTGGACAATTGATGGTATCCAGTCTTATAAGTAAATAGATATAATATTTTTCCGTAGGCTTTATTTTGTTTTTCCCTCCATCATTTTGAAGAGGGCCACTCTGCCCAGTAAAGTAAGTGGTAGTGAACGCCAATGTTTGACATCTCACCGGAATCGCGCCAGGGGTTTCATTAGCCAAGAAATCCTCCTTCAAAGATCGCTTGGATAACAACGCACACAACAGCAAAGAGCTCTTCAGCATCGTAAAGGAACTCTCCAACCCCAGCACCAGCGCCAACGCCAACGACATCCCGCCCTCACAAGAACTGTGCGACTCACTAGCCATCTTCATCCACCGCAAGATCGCTGACATCCACGACAGCTTCAACACCACGACTGCCCCGACTACGCCAGTCTCCACCTCCCCTGTGAACAACACCAGCACCAACCACCTGACCTCCTGGTCCAACGTCAACGACGACGAGACACGCAAGGTCATGAACTCCATTCACTCAAGATCTCCGTCTGACCCATGCCCACACCAAGTATTCAACAAAGCAGACTGTAGCGGGCGGGGTAGAAAAGGGCAAGAGGCGTGTTTTAGTAACTACTGGATTTATTCGAGAAAAGAGGTAGTCAGTACACGTCTTCCTAGTGGAGGGTGTTCGTCGGGGTGAACGGCTTCTACCGGGTCAGCTTCTTCTCTTAGCGACCTCTTCCTCTCTTCTAGGCACTCCGGGACTTCTCCTCTTGTCGGGGTTGGAAGGCTCCGTGATGTCGGGTTCAGGTGACGAAGCGCGGGGAAGAAAGGACAGAAAGGATAGGGGTCAGTCCTCTTGGTGTAACACTCCGTTAGTGAAGGGAAAAAAGAGTGAGGATGCACCACCGGTATAAACAAAACGATACCACGACGTGTCGGGATAGGGGGGTGAAGGTGCAGTAGGGAACAGGGATAGGGAAGCGGGGGAAGCCCGGTCAAGTTACGGAGCCGCCCTTTCTCCCGACCCAGCCTGCTATGCGCCCTGTACCTCTGTGAGCCACACACCTCCTGGCGTGCGGCTGGGTGGCTCGTGTTGCTGTTGGCCTCCTGGCTCCCGCGCCGTCGACGGGTCGTCTCTCACGCTCCTGATGCCGGTAGATGGAATTTCGCTTTCTCCCACGTCTCTCTCTGTAACTGCCTCCGTTAACTCCCCTCTCGACTTCGCTGTCCTCTCTCCGGTGAACAAGCACACTTGTTCGTCCTCGGCCGCCGTTCTTGACGTCGCTGTTGGGTCTACCCACTCTCTGTGTTCCACCCAGTTAAAGGGACCGGCATCTTCTTCTTCCTCTTCTGGGTAGTACGGACCTGCTGGGCTCGTCCAGTCGTTATGCTGTAATGAAAAGAGGGGGGGGGGGGTTTGGCATAAATCCCCTGAAGAGGTTACTGAGTCCTTGGCCCTTTGGGGCCGCGGGCCTTCCTCTCTACACAGATGCAGCCATTGCACCCCAACTGCGGAAGGTCACCAACATTTCCTTTGAAACAGCGACATTCCCGGAAAGCTGGAAGCATGCCGGAATCAAAGCCCTCCTCAAGAAGCCCAAAGCGGACCCCAAGGACCTCAAGAACTTCCGGCCCATCTCCCTGCTCCTGTTCCCGTTCCTGGTCATCGAGAAAATTGTTAACATGCAACTGGCCCGCCACCTCGAAGACAACAACATCTTGGACCCGTCCCAGTCCGGATTCAGACGAAACCACAGCACAGAGACAGCCCTCATCGCTGCCACAGACGACATCAGGCGCTAACTAGACAGCAGCAAAACATTAGCCCTCATCCTCCTGGACCTGTCAGCCGCCTTCGACACGGTCTGCCATCGCACTCTAAAGACACGCCTCCTAGAAGCCGGAATCCAAGAGAAGGCTCTTGACTGGACCATCTCCTTCCTCTCCGGCAGAACCCAGAGTGTCCGCCACCCACCCCTCCGATCCAAAGCCACCGACATCATCTGCGGCATCCCCCAGGGCTCATTCCTCAGCCCAACGCTGTTCAACAACTACATGGCCCCCCCTCGCACAAGTGGCCCATCATCACAACCTCAACATCATCTCCTACGCTGACAACACCCAGCTTATCCTCTCCCTCAAGTACCCACACACCACCCAAACCAACCTCCACGAGGGAATGAAGGCCGTCGCCAATTGGATGAGGAGCAGCCATCTGAAGCTGAACTCGGACAAGATGGAGGTCCTCATCCTCGGACCCACCCCCTCAGCCTGGGACGACTCCTGGTGACCGACAACACTGGGAACAGCACCAAAACCCACCGACCATGCACGCAATCTAGGATTCATCCTCGACTCCTCCCTCTCCATGTCTAAGCAGGTCAACGCCGTCTCCTCCTCCTGCTACAACACCCTCCGCATGCTCCGTAGGATCTACAAGTGGATCCCGACCGAAACAAGAAGAACGGTGACACAGGGCCTCGTCAGCAGCAGACTGGAATACGGCAATGCACTCTACGCAGGAATCCCAGCCAAACACCTACGACGACTACAACGCATCCAAAACGCCTCCGCCCGACTGATCGTCAACGTCCCCTGCCGCGGCCACATCACCCCCCCACCTGACAGACCTACACTGGCTCCCCGTTGACAAGAGGATCACCTTCAAGCTCCTCACCCACGCACACAAAGCACTCCACTACGCCGGACCAGCCTACCTGAACAGCAGACTCAGTTTCCACAACCCCACCCGCCAGCTCCACTCCGCCAGCCTCGCCGCTGTCCCCAACATCCAACGAACGACCTCCGGCGGCAGATCCTTCTCCTACGTCGCCGCCAAGACCTGGAACACCCTCCCTACCTACCTACGGCAGACCCAAGACCTACTCGCCTTCAGAACACTCCTCAAGACCTGGCTCTTTGAGCAGTAGCAGCACCCCCCCTCCCCTCAGCCCCTTGGGACCCTCACAGGTAAGTAGCGCGCTTTACAAATACTCTGATTGATTGATTGTTTGATACGGTTTTCTTCCGTGAAGAGTGTGGTCTGAGGGGTGACGTATATGCCAAGATATTTGAAACCTTGTTTCGCAATTTGAATTTCACAAGTAGTCTGGGTGGGGGGCCCTTCAGGATGATAGTGTAACCTGAAGCCTTGCCATATGCCGCACAAATGTCTAGTAGGCAGTTGATGGAACGTGATGGGGACGTCAAATAAAGCAATACATCGTCAGCATATAGTGATATGCGATCTTCCCGACTCATTGTCCTCCTCAGCCCCCGGATAACTGAGCCCTAGCATATCCCCACCGCCAATAGTTCCAGCACTATCGCAAATAAGAGCGGGGAAAGTGGGCAGCCCTGTCTCATTCCTTTACCAAGGGTTAAATCTGCTGAGATTCGTCCGTTTGCCACAACTTGTGCCATAGGTTTATTATGTAGTAGTTGTACCCATTTGCAGAATTTGGGGCCAAAGTCTATATGTTGGAGAACTGCAAAGAGGAAGGGCCATTCGACCATGTTGAATGCCATGCGTGCATCCAGGGAAAGAATAACTGCGTCCTCCTCAATCGTCAACTCTCGGGCCATGACAATATGGGGTCTCCGAGGATTCAGGGCTGTGCTACAGATAGGCATGAAGCCTGTCAAGATCTCCGGGGCGCGATGGAGCTCTGAACACAACCTCCGCAAAGAAGACAGATCACGTCACGGAAGGCTCAGGAACCACAAGATCCGGCATGCCAAGCGCGCGATCACGCACCCGGAAATGAGTAATTAAAGCGCATGGGCCGAAGGGACTTTGTCGAATATTTTGATTGCTGATCAGCTGTCCGTTGTGTCCCGCTTGTCCTTGGTTCACGGGAGCAAGGAGCTGTGAGCAGGTCGACGTTTGGAGTAAGTACCGCAGTTTGGAACTCCGGTATAGTTTCCCGGAAAAGAGCGGCTGCTCGTTTCATTCTGCAGCATTGGAGTCTTGGTAGAGCGTTGGTTTCTATGCTCCCGAGACGGACAGGAACAGAGACGCCCACCAAAGGAGGTGGTTGCTGCGTCTCTGTTTTGGGTTGTTTGGATATTGTTACTGACCCATTGGTGGAGCACCAGGCTTGGGGTTCCCGAGGCAAATTGCAGACTAAAGAGGACACCTCAGCGTGCTTCCCCATCAGTCGTTTACGAACGGCATTTTTGGCCGTTTCTCTGCACAGTGTCCTCTGTTGGCCGGACACCGGGACTGGTGTCCATGCAGAGGGCGGTTGGATCACGGCTCGATTGAACTAGGAGCCAACGGCTGATGGGTAATGTATGAGAGACCTTGCAGTGCGAGACTTGAATCGCTCTTTCTATTTTGTTTTCATTATCCTATGTGTACTTGTGCTTATTAAACAAGAACATAGCAGTACAATTGTTTCCGTGGGTTGTTCTTACCAATATCCTCGATCCCGAGAAGTAGGGGGATTACATAATATTCAACCATAACATTACAATTGTCTCCCGATCGAGGCAAGAACATGGCCACGTTAGACGATGTGGTGGCAGCCTTGGCAGCAGTCCAAGTAGAGCTCACGGCGTCCAGGCAGGAGACTGCGGATCTAAAGGCCAGGTTTGAGGCCACACAGAGGAATCCCTTTGATGCAGGAAGTGCCACCGTGCCTACCGCCCCTGCGGTGGTGGTAGAAATGCCTGTGACTGTTCCCCTAGCCAATCCGGAACGGTACAGCGGAGACCCCGAGACAGTGCAGGTGTTCATGACGCAGGTGGCATTACATTTATCCTGCAAACCCAAAGCATTTCCCACGAGTCAGGCCAGAGTGGCCTTTCTCATTTCGTACCTGCGGGAAACGCGGCTCAATGGGCAGTGCCTCTTGTGAGCAGGGATGACCCCATTCTATGCGATTGGGGTGCGTTTCGTGAGGAATTCATGAAAGTGTTCGATCGACGTGCAAATACCTACACCGCAGATCGTGAACTCCTTGAACTACGTCAGGGCAACCACGGTGTAGTACAGTACTTAAACGCCTTTTGTCGACTTGTTGTGGAAACCAAATGGCCAGTGTCAAAGCAAATAGCTGTGTTCCACCAAGGGCTGAGCGAAGAGCTCAAGGATGTCGTGGCACAGATTGACCCCCAGCCCAAGACATGTGAAGGGCTAATAGCTTTGGTCCTACGCTTGGATCATCGGTTGGGTGAACGTCGAGGAGATCACAAAAAGCGAGGATAAACCTTGCCCTCCCCAGGGACACCAGGGGCTTCAGAAAACAGCGTCTCTAACAAAGTCGAGCCCATGGACATTGGGGCCGTTAGAGCCAGTCTTACCGCTACAGAAAAGGAAACTCGACGTAAACAGGGCCTATGTCTATATTGCGGCAAAAAGGGACACTACGTTCGTGAATGCCCTGCCAAATCAAAGACCATCCGCAACAGGACTGGTAGGCCTGTAACCGCTGCCGTCGATGTCGCGTCGGAAAACTACATGACTCCCTTCTTTGTTGAGTCCTTCTCGGTCCCAACCGCAGCACATCTACATCACAGTCCATATCTCCATAGACGCTAGGTGGAGGGCGGTAGAGGCCATGGTGGACTCCGGGGCCACTGGCGTTTTTATGGACCAAGAAGAGGCAGGTCTGCTGGGGATCACCCTGGTACCCAAGGATCGCCCTGAGGATGTGTATGCGGTGGATGGAAGACGACTGGTCACAGGCCCCATAGGGCATCACACCGGTGTGCTACCGGTAAGATATGGAGAAGATCATGAAGAGGGCATCAATTTTAGCATCATTCGGGCCGCAAAGTACAGGATGATACTGGGCCTGCCCTGGCTAGAGAAACACAACCCGACAGTGGATTGGGCAACCCACCGGATCAGGATGACATCACAGCATTGCAGCCAACACTGTGGAGTACAGACGGTGCACACATCCGGTGCAGCAAGAGAATACATGGTGGCCACAGCGGCCGAGAAAGCAGTTGTGTTGCCCGAAGTCTACCTTGCCTTCCAGGACGTCTTCGATGAAGCTAGGGCTGAAGTCCTGCCCCCGCACCGGGTCTACGATTGCCAGATTGATTTGGTTCCAGGCGCCAGCATTCCAAGCGGCAGGTTGTACGCGCTAACAGAACCGGAGAATCTCCACCTGCGCTCATATCTAGACAAACTCCTGGGATTGGGGTTCATCCGACCCTCCAAGTCTCCCGCCGCTTCGCCCCTTTTCTTCATCCCGAAGGCCAATGGGGAGTTGAGGGCCTGTGTAGACTTCCGGGAGTTGAACGCAATCACAGTGAAGAATAGATATCCTCTGCCGCTTATAAGTGTCTTACTGGAACAGGTGAAAATGGCACAGGTATACACAAAACTGGACCTCAAAGGGGCATACCATCTGGTGCGGATGCGCGACGGCGACGAGTGGAAGACGGCGTTTAAGACGCGCTTCGGCCTCTTCGAATACCTCGTCATGCCGTTCAGGCTCTGTAATGCCCCTGCGGCCTTTCAATACTTCTTAAATGAGGTATTCCGAGATATCATGGATGAGTACGTAGTGGTGTACATTGACGATATCCTCATCTATTCCAACAATGAAGAGGAACATGTACGCCACGTGGCCACAGTACTCCAGAGGCTCAGAGATCACCTACTGTTTTGCAAACTCAGCAAATGTGACTTCCACGTCACATCAGTGGAGTTCTTGGGAGTAATGCTGAGTCCTGCAGGACAGGAAATGGCTGAACGCAAGGTCAAGGCCGTGGAAGACTGGCCAACGCCACAGGGGGTGAAAGACGTGCAGTGCTTCATAGGGTTCGCCAATTTTTATCGCCGCTTCATCGATGGATTTTCAGGATTGGTGGCCCCTATTACACAACTGCTATGGAAATCACAGCCCTTCATATGGACCGCAGATGCGCAGAACGCCTTTGTGGCGCTGAAGAAAGCCTTTATTTCTGCACCTATCCTGGCTCATTCGAATCCTGACTTGCCGTACGTGGTGGAAGCAGACGCATCCGAGGTGGCCATAGGAGCCATACTGTCGCAACGACACCAGCACTCCGGGGTGTTGCACCCTGTGGCGTTCATGTCCCGAAAGCTGAACCCTGCTGAAAGAAACTACCACATTGCAGAGAAGGAACTCCTGGCCATAAGGGACGCTTTTGCAGAGTGGAGGCACTGGCTGATGAAGGCCGGACATGAGGTGACGGTGTACACGGACCACCGCAACTTGCAGTTCATGACGGCGGCGAAACACCTGTCGCCCCGGCAAATGCGGTGGATGCTTTTCTTTTCCGGGTTTCGCTTCCACATCACCTACAGGCCCGGCTCGGAAAACAGGAAAGCGGACGCATTGTCCCGTCAATCGTCTGCTCTGGAACCACCCCCTGCTCCGGTGCACTCAATCATCCCGCCGGGCGCGGTGATCGGGGCTGTACAGCCTGACCAGTTTCTAAGGGGAGTCCAGAAAGCGATACAAACATTTGCATGGAAACAATGGCTATCGTGCCATAAGGAATGGAAGACGGTAGACGGCATGCCAATGCACGGCAACCGTTTGCTGGTACCCACCCCCCGCTTGAGGAAGCAGGCGTTTGCTGGTGCCACACGTCCCCTTGCGCGGGCCACCTGGGGTTCGAGAAGACCGTGTCCAGTTTAGGAAGACACTTTTGGTGGCCATCGATGCGGTCGGATGTCCGCAGGTGGGGGATGGAGTGCACCGTGTGTGCCGCAGCGAAACAGGACCATCGCAGACCACAGGGCCTGCTGCAGCCTCTTCCGTCGCCCAGCAGACCATGGGAGAGCATTTCCGTGGACTTTATAGTGGGGTTGCCGAAGGACCAGGACTGTACGGCGGTGATGGTGGTCGTGGACTATCTCACAAAGATGGGGCACTTCGTAGCCTGCAAGCAAGTACCCTCGGCGGGCAAGCTAGCCTTGCTCCTACTGAAAAACGTGGTACGGTTGCATGGACTGCCCACCACTATCGTATCGGGCAGGGGCTCGCAATTCACGGCCCAGTTCTGGAGGAAGTGGTGTTCGGAGTTACACGTCAAGTCGGCTTTGTCTACTAGCTATCACCCGCAGACGGACGGACAGACGGAACGCCGTAACCAGTCCCTCAAGCAGTATCTGCGATGTTTTGTGGATCAGGGTAAGGAGGAGTGGGTAGATCACCTATGGCTGGCAGAAATCGCCTACAACAACGCTACCCACAGCTCCACCAAGTCGTCCCCATTTTACTCCAATTATGGTCATCATCCCAGGTTCCTACCTTTCATTCACCCGGCAAGAGTCCTGCAAGTGCCAGAAGCCGCCAGGAGAGTGGCATGCATCAAGGACGCGCTTCTTCGGTCTCGGTCATGTCTGGAGGCGGCCAAGAAGTCATACAAGGCCGCGGCGGACAAGAAGCGACGACCGGGACCGCTGTATACGGTGGGGGAGTATGTGTGGGTGTCCACCAGGAATCTACGTTTCCGGAAGCACAGCATGTTCCCAACCTAAATTCATAGGTCCGTATCGCATTACCAAGTGCCTCAGCCCTGTGAATGTACGCTTGTGTTTGCCTAGCCACTTGAGGATCCATCCGGTGTTCCACGTATCCCTCCTGAAACCGGCCGCTACAGGCGGTCGAGTGCCCTCGGTGCCTGTGTCGGTTGACGCCGATGTGGAGTATGAGGTGGCAGGGATTCGGGACTCCAAGTGGCGGGGAGGCAAGCTTTGGTATCTGGTGGCCTGGAAAGGATACGGCCCTGAGGAACAATCATGGGAGCCCGAGGCTGGCATCAACGCGCCACGGCTGGTTGCGGCTTTCCACAGGAGACGCCCTGATTGCGCGGGGCCTGTTAGGAGAGGTGGCTGAGGGGGGATGTACTGTCAAGATCTCCGGGGCGTGGTGGAGCGCTGAACACAACCTCCGCAAAGAAGACAGATCACATCACGGAAGGCTCAGGAACCACAAGATCCGGCATGCAAAGCGCGCGATCACGCACCCGGAAATGAGTACTTAAAGCGCATGGGCCGAAGGGACTTTGTCGAATATTTTGATTGCTGATCGGCTGTCCGTTGTGTCCCGCTTGTCCTTGGTTCACGGGAGCAAGGAGCTGTGAGCAGGTCGATGTTTGGAGTAAGTACCGCAGTTTGGAACTCCGGTATAGTTTCCCGGAAACGAGCGGCTGCTCGTTTCATTCTGCAGCATTGGAGTCTTGGTAGAGCGTTGGTTTCTACGCTCCCGTGACGGACAGGAACAGAGACGCCCACCAAAGGAGGTGGTTGCTGCATCTCTGTTTTGGGTTGTTTGGATATTGTTACTAACCCATTGGTGGAGCACCAGGCTTGGTGTTCCCGAGGCAAATTGCAGACTAAAGAGGACACCTCAGCGTGCTTCCCCATCAGTCGTTTACGAACTGCATTTTTGGCCGTTTCTCTGCACAGTGTCCTCTGTTGGCCGGACACCGGGACCAGTGTCCATGCAGAGGACGGTTGGATCACGGCTCGATTGAACTAGGAGCCAACGGCTGATGGGTAACGTATGAAAGACCTTGCAGTGCGAGACTTGAATCGCTCTTTCTATTTTGTTTTCATTATCCTATGTGTACTTGTGCTTATTAAACAAGAACATAGCAGTACAATTGTTTCCGTGGGTTGTTCTTACCAATATCCTCGATCCCGAGAAGTAGGGGGATTACAAAGCCTGACTGATCCGGATAAATCAGCGTAGTGAGATATGGTTGTAATCTCATTGCCAGTGCTTTGGACAATTTTTTAGCTTCAGTGTTTATTAGGACTATAGGTCTATATGACACGCAGTCCTGCGGCGGCTTGCCCGTCTGGTGAATTACCACTAAGGTCGCCAGGCGTTGGTCTCTGGGCAATTCCCCCAGTTCCAGACCTGCCTTATACATGTTGAGTAGATATGGCATAAGTTGGGTTGCTGTTCTTTTATAAAATTCCACTGGGATGCCATTTGGTCCTAGGGCTTTTCCCGTATGCAGCGCACCGATTGCTAAGGTTAGCTCATCTGGAGACAACATGGCCTCAAGCGCCAAGGCAGCGCCATGCAGTAGTGTAGGCATGTCAATGTCTTTCAGGAAGGCTAGGTTGTCTTCAATTGTGTGGTTGGCTGTGGGCGTGTTCACCGTTTTATAATGTAAGGCTAGCGCGTCTATTATTTGTTGGGGGTCCATGGTCATGTTCCCCTTTTCTAACCGAAGTTGGGCTATCCAACGGTTGGATCGGTCCTTTTTGTCTAACCAGGCGAGGAGCTTGCCAGCTTTGTCGCCCAATTCATAAATTGTGCGCTGCGTGGCTGTGAGCTTGGCCTTCGCTACCTCACCCGCAAATGCCTTGTATTCCTGCTGTGCTAAATGTAGTCTTTGTGCTGTGTCTTTGTTAATATCTATTAAATGATTAGTCTCTGCCTCGGCTACTCCCTGTTCTAACGTTTCCATCTACTGTCTCTGTGACTTCTTGTGCCTAGCGACTAGTGAGATTTTATGGCTCTGAAGTACTGTTTTGCACGCTTCCCACAGTGTTAGAGGCGAGGATACTGAGTGTTCGTTCTTGGAGAAGTAGTGCTTCGTGGCTGTATGCAGCCCCTTTTCTTTCTTTCGGTTTCCAAGATACCCTGGGTACAGTGGGAATAGCCGTCGTCGAGTTGTAGTAGGGGATGTGAATATTATGTGTAATAGTGAGTGGGCTGATATCCCCCGGTGTAAGTGTTGGATCTCTATGACCCCTTCTAACCCAGCTGATACGGTGAATATGTAGTCTATTCTAGAAAGACTATTATGTACCCCAGAGTGGTATGTATATTGTCGATCTTGCGGATGCAAACGTCAATGAGACCAACTGCGTCAAGGAAGTCCGCCAATTTAAGATTGGCACTGCTGGGGTCTCTAGGGGGTTTTCTGTCAACAGATGCATCTATTGTGGCATTAAAATCTCCCCCATAATAATGTCACCTTGTGGCAGAGATAGTAAAAATGTCCCCAGGGCTGGGAGGTATGTTTGTTGTAGCGTTGGTGGGATATACACTGAGACTAAATTGTATGGCCATCCCTCCCATTGACATGTCAGTGCTACAAATCCCCTTTGCTCATCCGTTCTATATCCAGTGAGTATCAGCGCGATTCCTGTATCAGTGCTATCGCTGGACCTTTGTGTTTTAGGTACTGGAGGACGAGTCCGCTTTTAATCTTGTTACTCAGTCCGTTCACATTTCATGATAGCACTGTGAAAGGAGGGGGCCGCCCCTTAGGGCTCGGGAAAAGGTTATCTGCGGTGTCTGCTGGCGGGTTTGTGTGTGCCATCTGCGAGTGTAACAATTGAGGGTTGTAAAGCTCGTCATTGTATCCACCACATTCTGTTGTTATGCATGCCTTCTAATAAACGTAACCGAAACAAACATAAAACCATGAACTGTCCCTCCTTTTACTCCCCCCTCCCTGCCTCCCTGCCCAGCGGTCCCCAAACTACCCGCCTCCCCAACTGAGCAGAGTGCTTATTCCCCAGAACTAGTACTTGCGTGGGGGGTGAGAATCTGTCTGTGATCCTTGGAGCCCCACTCTCAATCATGTCAACAGCAACAGCTAACATCTTCTCTGGAGTTGTATAATTTGCTACTGTATATGTGGCATGCCTGACATTTTAGCTGTGGTAGGTGAGGCCTTTGTATAATAGATCATTTAACACTTGGGGAGAATTGGTCTCAACCTGTCTTTTAAAACTTGATTCATAAAAAACTGAAAGGCAGATGGAGCATTGTATAGACTGAATGGCATTACCAGATATTCGTACAGGTCAAACTTAGTACGAAATGCTATCTTCCACTCATCCCCTTCTGTGGCCCTCACTAAATGGTATGCTCCATGTAGATCTAAGTTAGTGAAGATTTTAGCATTCTTTACTTGATCAAGTGGAGAGGATATCAACGGTAATGGGGACCAATTTTTATTGACACGTCATTGAGGGCCCTATAATCGATGCGACACCTAAGGCCTCCCTCTCGTTTTGGGATAAAAAAGAGAGACAAGGAGGCGAGTGATCGAGAAGGTCGAATAAAACCGACATGTAGCATCTCTTCCAGATATTCTTGTAAGCATAAATTCTCTTTTTCTGTTAATGTGTAGATTCTGCTACATGGTATAGGGGCTCCGGCCACTAAATCTACCCTACAGTTATAGGATCTATGTAGCAGGAGAGTAGTGGCCTTTTCCTTGTCAAAAACATTTTTAAAATCATGATAACAAGAGGGTAGTTCGGGAGTTACTTTGATCTATTCTACTCTGATCCAAAAGATATTGACAATGCCCTCCAATCAATAAGTGGGTTGTGCTGACATAACCAGTGAAGTCCTAGAATGGCTGGAAACTGGGGTGACTGAATGAGGTCAATAGAAATAGATTTGCGATGAGTTTCTTGAATAACCAGAGTAATCTCAGCAGTGGTGTGTGTTATTGGGCCTGACTTAATGTTACTGCCATCTATAGTCTAACTCCCTCCCAAGAAGCCTCAGTAACAAAAGGAATACTCTTACTTTTTGCCCTAGATAGGGCCATGAAATTATCTGTGGCCCTTAAATCTAACATCATTTGTACTTCAAAAGACTGCTGTCCTCATTCCACTTGTGATGCAAGAAAGAAATGATTAGGAGAAGGCAATAATCTTTTTGGATAGTGTGTTTTGAGACAATTAACTTGTACCCACCAGAAATCTTTGTCTCTACAGACTTTGGGCTCATGAGTTTTCTGGCCCACCTCTTTTCTTTGGTTTCAAAGAACATTCTCTAAGGAAATGCACTTGTTTTCCACAGTATATGCATAATTTCTCATCACACCTCTGTTTTTCTTCTGCACTAAGGGGGCCCCATATGCTTCCGCTTTCCATTGGTTCTGGTTCATCTATAGCTGTCTCAGATTCTTGTCTTTCCTTCTTGTATACTATAGTGCGCACTTCAGAGTGCCCTTTCTCTCTTTTTCTTTCGTTTAACCGATTATCTAATTTCACCACTAGATCAATGAGGGCATTACATGACTCTGGGGGATCTACCACTTGAGCTAACATATCTTTTAATTTATGTTTGAGGCCCTTACAGAACAGTGATCCACGTTTTGCCTCTGGCCAACCAACATCAGCTACCCCCCTATCGAAGGTGGAAATATAGGTCATCAAATCCTTTGTTCCCCGTTTCAGATTTAGCAATTCTGTAACTACAGACTGCATAAAGGAATATCTATCAAATAGTGTTCTTAGTTCTTCCTTAAAGGCTGAGTAGTTATACAATAAAGGATCATTTTGTTCTATTAGAGGAGTAGACCAATTAGCTGCAGTTCAATCCAAATAGGAAAGCACAAATGCCACTTTAGCTTATTCTGTGGGAAAACAAGAAGCCTTACACATGAAATGAAGTGCCATTGACTGACGAAGGTAGCGAATTTGGTATGATCTCACATGAATCTCTCAGGAGGGGATAATGGAATAGCAGGAGGAGTGGTAACATGAATTAACGGGGCACCTGAGCTGGAAGAAGGAGTATGGGATGAGAACTGATCTCCTGCATCCTCCAAAATGTTCCCCACATTAGCACCAGATCTCATACCCCACTGTAGAGTGCCTAAATATCATCGGGCCACCCCTTTACTGCAGGCACTGCACTGGCTGCCGGTGAAAGAGCGGGCTCTGTTCAAGCTTGGGTGCCTCACCTTTCAGGCTAGAATGGGCACTGCACCAGAGTTCATCTGCTCGGCTATCAAGCCTTACACCCCAGGGAGAGAGCTTCGCTCCTCTCACCTGGCCCTCTTAACTGTCCCCGATTCAAAAAGAAAAAGGCTGGCGGGCACCAAGTTTTCTGTTCTGGCCCTGTGTTTTGGAACTCCCTGCCCGCGGCACTCCGCACAACACCCTCCTACACTGAATTTAGGAAAAACCTCAAAACCTTCCTTTTTTCTCGTGCTTTTGCTGCCTAATTTCTCCTCGTTTGCCATCCCCTCGCAATCTGAAGCGCCATGAAACCGCATGGTATAAGTGCGCTATATAAATGTTTTTAAATTCAAAATTCAAAATACCCGAAAGGTCAGAGCTTGGATTTCTTTTTGGTAATTAACAATCATATGTGCTAAGTCCGTGAGTGATACCTGACCTTCTTCCATATCGCTCGGGT